>NW_024344241.1:6183200-6418914 GCF_902729225.1 Pteropus medius | reverse complement strand
GACCACCTAGAAGACTAGGGAGCTAGGTGTAAAACAAAAATAAGGGATTGTGGGAGTTGACAAACTGTGAGGTCAACCAAGGATTGCCTCATTTAAAAAAATCTAGTTCCCAGGTCATACCCTCAGACCAGTGTGTGCTTTAGCTGTTTTTTCTCCCTTAAAGTTAGTAAGCCAAAAACTAAGTTACACACAGCCCTAAAAGTCATATTGAATTTGTTTAGAGCAGGGGTGGACAAACTTTCTGTACAGAATCAGGTAGTAAATATTTTCAGCTTTGGAGGCCACATAGCCTCTGCCAGTATAGTGGGCCCGGGGACTGGAGTTTGCCCATCCCTAGTCTAAAGGAGATAAAAGGACTTTTCTAAGTCGTTCCTGGAATGTCTCCCTATTTCCCCCTCCCAGAACAAGGATCCTCCTTTTGCAAATCCATTCATGAAAATCACATCAAAATAACTCAGCAAGCATGTTTCAAACCAGACTGTTGGAGCATAGAGCTGATGAAGGGCACTGGAGGCTCATTCTGTTCTTCTGTACACTTTGTGTATGTTTGAACATTTTCCAAGAAAAGACATATAATAAATGAAATTAAAAAAAAAAAGAAAGAAAGAGGAACATTCCCTCACAGAACACAAGCTGAAACTAGCAGGAAGTTTGAGGATAGTGGAGCCCAAGTCATATGCTTCATCTGTCTCGTCCCCAAGGTGGTGGTGGTGGAGGGGGCGTGCACAGCCTTTGGAAAGCGCTGGCAGATGCATCAGGTGGCAGAGCCTTCGGGGAGGATACTCACGACCAATAGAGCAGCATGAGCAGGAAGGGGCAGATGATGAGGGCCTGCAAGACCTGCCAGTCCCGGCACAGGGCGGCCAGCCCGGGCATGAGGAACTGCCCTGCTATGGCCACGAAGCTCGCCACCATCGTGATCATGAACCGTTTTCCGGGGGGGCACAGCTCTATTCCTGGAACACAGAAGGGACAAGAGAGACATGAGCGTCCTGCCCTATGGCCTGGTAGAGCCACGGGTACACCAGGGCCAGTGCACTTCTCAATCAACCAAGAAGTGTAAAATTGCTTTAATTTGCCCTACGTGGTATTGTCAATGTTGAGATCCTCGTTTGTTGTTGTTGTTGTTTAACAGCTGTATGAGCTGTGGCCTGGACTGGGAAAGGAGTGAGATCATCGCTAAAGGTCATACAGCAAATCAGTGGCAAAAAAAATGTTATAATTCAGAGTTGCCTAGCCCAGAAACTAAGAAACACTGCTTTGTATGGGGATAGAGTGTTTGTATCACACATCGTTCTCACTTCCTCCGCTCTCTAGACATCACTGAGCTGCTTGTAGAGTAGATTCCTTCTCATGCCCATCGGCTGCCATTCATTCCATCTATGATGCCATACTAGGGGACCTTCTCGACCTCTGCACAGGGAACCGAGAACACCCATCTGTTCACTCCCAACCACCTGCACCACCCTTTCTTCCAATCCAGACTCTAGTACTCCTTGGAACTGAGCTCCAGGCAACCTACTTACAAGGTGAGACCAAGACAGAAGGAGTCGCAATGCACCTTTATCTGTGTGAATGAGACAAAACCCAAACAATAAAGCAGACTTGGATCATGCTGTAATAATCTCATCGGAAGCTTCCCTCCATACTGGAATTCTCCCGCTCACTGTGACATGGGCATGTTGTACATTCCTTTCTCAGTCTCTATTAGGTAGACAGCTCCTCCCGCAGGGTTGTATTTGATTTATCTTCATAGCTCCAAAACAAAACTAGTGTCTGCCTTCTATTGAATGTCTACTGAATGGAAGAATACCACAGTCCCTCGCATTTGCAAGAATCTATGCTCTCAATTTGATCTTGGGTAAAAAAGATGGTCACAAAACCTTAAACTAGCATCCAAGTGACAACTAGTACAGATCTACTACATGAATTCCTATAATAAAGGTCCTCGATATTAGAAAAGAAAGCTGGCTTTTATATATTTTTCCCCTACAGAGCATGTAAATTTGTTTGCTATTCTTCTTCTACAATACGCAGTATTCCCTAAAGCTTGCTTGCTTTTTTATTTTTTTATTTTTTTATTTCTTTTAAGGAAGGCTCTCAGGAGAGAATACTTTTCATGCCTTTGTACCTGGAGAGTTAGTTTGTAGATCAGTTACTACAGCTCATCTGCTGATTGTCTAGAGACCAGAGTGGAGGTTGGAGGTTAAATAGCTTCCCACCAGAAGGGGAGCAGATGAGAGGGGAGAACAGACAAACTATACTTAGTCACAAGGATAGAATCAGCCCTAACAAGGAGAGGGCACCATCTACACCAGCTTATCTGTAGGAAAAAAAATAATAAAGTCATCAGAATTTCTATTCCTGCTCTGCCACAAACAGATCATCGCCCTAGCTATTGATGAGCAAGAGAGAAGCCTGGCCTCACTGAATATAGCTTATAAAAAATGTTTTCCATTAAATCAAGAAAACATGGTTAAACAGCCCTCTCCTAGCCGCTGACCGTGATGTTGTTCCTTTCAATGCATAGGCCAGGTTCACTTAAAAGATTACTTCCTAGCAGGGCTCAGGTATTCACCCCAGGTCTGGCATTTCTGCTTTTAAAAATAATACAGAGAACAGGGTCTTTTTAAAAAAGACTACTGGTTGCAGGTTCTAGTTTTCACTTACTAAGCACAAGCAGTAGGTTGGCTGCTATGGAAACTAGAAATCGGCATTAGGCAGGGTAAGCTTAGTGTCTGCGGCTCGGCACAGGCTAGTATCAGATGAGAAAATTAAGCACTTGGCCACCCAGGTAACTTAAACAAAGTCAGAGAGATAATGTCAAAGTAGCATCGTGGCTTCATGTCAAAGGCTTTGCTGCTACAACAGGCACTGCACATGGCTTGCAGTTCCTCTCTTTGCTACTATTCTCTTTAATTTTGTGATACGATAAGTACAAAAATATCTGCAGCTGCAATTCTTTCACCACAGACCCCCTCTGGGACGTCTAACCCCACACACTAATCTCCATTACATGCTATCACACAAGGATCACGAGACAACTTTCTAAATCGAGTTCTAGGTTTGTGGATGACAAAGGAAAATCGTCCCTTGTGGGCAAATGATTCCAGTCTGACTTCTCACTCTCTCCTTGCTGCAAACGAGATGTGACCGGTACATATATTAGCATCACTGACGATATGACAATGATTCCATTGTCATAGTTTATTTTCTGTGGACTTCTCTCATTCCTCTCCCTTAAGTGGTCTGAGAGATTCTCTAACTCCTTGCTACTTGGACCTGAAGCATCAGCATCACCTGGGAGCTTGTTAGATACAGAGCTCAGGCCCCACCCAGACCTACAGAATCAGCACCTGCATTTTAACAAGGTCCCCAGATGACCCACTGAGAAGCACCGGCTAACTATATATCCCCCAAACCAAAAGAATCACCCGAAGCGGGAGCAATGTTTTTGTCTCCCAGACACTCATCTATGAGAAGTGAATAAATAAAATCATTTCCTGACTTCTCCATTCTTCTGTTTTAGCTAGGAATCCTAGCAGAGATTTTACTTATTTCGTCAGGTACAAAAATGAAGAGCAATCCAGCAGCTATATGGTATTTCAACATTCCTGCCAGGGCAATGGAAAAACACAGCAATTTGATATAAGGACACAGGTATGACACTTGCAGATAATGACCTTTTGCCTTGACTCACTAGAAATTCTTTTCAAACTGCCTGAAATCAACTATGTTCTGGAGGTGGCTATAAAGATGTTAAAAAAAAGCAATTATCAAAGAACCGCAGGCACTTTAAGCTTGCCATTAATCACATGTTCCTTTTGGATGATGAGAAATCAGTTTTTCTGAAGTGGATGAGAGGAAGAAATACGTCAGAGTATTAAAACCTTAAGTCCTGGCATCTAGTAGGAGGGGATGGGAACTTCAGGTGGATCATTTCTGCCTAAGAAGGGCCTGCTCCCAGCTCTGCAAACGGCAGCTGGTACAATGCTTCACACACTTCAGAGATGCTTACAGCCACCTGGCCAGGGCCACTGGCCTTGATCCTGAAGACAGGAAAGCCTGCCACCAGCAGAGAATGGTGTCCCTAACCACCCGCTCAAGACCTGGGTTGCATAGAATAGGTCACCCACAGGCAGGCATCCATAGCTCTGAACTGCCAGCTGGTCAGCGGCACTTGTGGAAGGCCCGGGCTATATGCCATGTCACAACACTTCCTAGAGCCACTTTCTTTGCCAATGGGGCCAACCCCAAGTCATCTTAGATTTTTACTTATGGGCTGCACCTCTTCATTAGGTAAAACAATTAATGGTCACAAAAAACTATCATCTTAGGTGATGTATCATAGATTCAAGAATAAAAATACTTCAAGTGTCTAGTGTACAAAGCTTTCACTGCTGTGGTTGAGAGCCTGGAGGCTAGAGCCAGACAGTCTGGGTTCAAATACTGTTCCTAGCACTTATAAGCTTGTGACCTTGGTTCAATCATCTAGGAGTTCTGTGCCTCAGTTTAGTCATCTGTAAAATGGGCTGTCGTGTTCCTGAACATAGTAAATGGTATATGTGAGATTTTATAAGTAATAATATTATGCATCATTACCATATATAATAATGTAATGATTGCCAAGTCACTCTTTGGTTTCACTTGACTGACCTCTTTATTATCCATCTGATCTGCTGAATTTCAGGGTAGGGCGAGGTTTGTTCTAAAAAGACTGAAAAAGAAATAGCCTATAATAACTGTACTTTCTTATTTTATTTCATGGACATTCTCTTAAACCTAGAAACAATTCATTAATTAAAAAACAGAACTAAGTGAATCCAAGAAAACCGCAACAAAAATTCCCACTGTTAAAATTACCTTTTCCTTCACCTTAATGGAGAAGACTTAAAAGCTCTCCTTACAAGCTTGATATTTTGTTGATAAGCAGAGAAATTACTTAGGTTGTGAGAATCAAATAGCATGTAATTAAGACTTAATTGAGGCAAAAAAAAAGAGACTACAACCACAACCGTCTGAGCACATGTGGTTCAGGAGTAGCCCCAGGGGTCTCTCTGCAAGTTCTGTTGGAAATGTGGTGTTGAGACTGGAGATCTTTTATGGGGCTGTAACTCTAGGAAGATCTGCTTTTCAGAAAATTTCAGATTCTTACAAATTTCTAGGAGGAAAGGAAAGTGCTGCCCAGATCAGTCACTTCAGGTGATGGAGGAGGAAGACCAGAGGGAAGCGAGGCATGGAAACCTGGGTGGGGGTCATCAGTTGGCCCAATTGTCATTCCTCAAAAGAAGGGTATGGGGGTCAGTGTGCTGTGTCAGTGTTGCTAGGCTACAGTCTCCAGGCATTTGATCAATAGTAACCTAGGCGTTGCTGTCAAGGTATTTTATAGATATATTTGAAGTCTATAGTCAGTTAATTTTAAGTAAGGTAGATTATCCCAGATAATCTCGGTGGGCCTGACCCAATCAGTTGCAAGGCCTTACGAATGAAACTGAGGCTTTCTTGAGGAAGATGAACACATTCTGCCTGTGGATGGCAGCTTTATCCTGTGCCTGAGTTCCAGGCTGCCCTTCCTGCCAGCCTGGCCCATGAATTTCAGATTTGGCTAATGTGCCTCCACAATTATGTAAGCCAATTCCTCGCAGAAAATCTCTTTCTATGTATCTCTTCCTGGTTCTGTTTCTTGTATCCACGCCAGGTCACACAGGACCCCCATGCAGTCCTGTCTCAGAAGCTGCCTGCCCTGCTGGCAGCTGTACCTTCCCACAGTGTTGCCTGTAGGGACTGAGACCTCCTGACCCTGCTTCTCTTCCCAGGCCAGGCTGGACCCGGTTCCTGACTTACGGGGCACTGCCAAGCTCAAGGGGGCATCTAAGTCAAATCCATGAAAGCGGTAGGCAACATTCTATTCTCTTTGTTAAGTACGTAGATGGCCCGCAGACGGGTTCTCCAGATTAGACAACAAAACAGCACTGAGAACAGGCAAGAACATGCAGCACGGGCATCCTCCTGCTGAGGGGAGCCAGGCAGAAAGAAGAAAGCTGAAGAGTCAGGGGCAAGACGTAAGATTAAACTTCAGAGTTTGGAAAGAACTTTGAAACTTCTGCAATGGGAAGAAAACACCATGATGGCTTTTATCTTTGTTTTTGGGAGCAGAAAGGTTAGTGCTCTGTCCCACCAATGACCTCCCCACCAGGAATTTGAGGGCCAATCTGAAAAGGGAAGAAACATCTCTCAAAGGTCCCATCCAGCTTAGAAATTCCACGATCCCATACAAGAGTCCCTAAGAGGCCTTAAATATGCATGTGGACCAAATTTCAAATACTCTTCCACTTAAGGTGATGGCATCAAAGCAGAACTAGCTGAAATCAGCTACATGGTCTGAAGGATTTTGAGGGTGCGGAGCCCCGAAGGTAGGTCCATGAGGTCCTATTACCCGAATTCAGCTCCAATGTCTGTCACCTTCAATGTTTTGAGGTATTTTGCCTGCCAGGAGCTCTAGAGTATGCACTGGCATATATAAATTACGTGGGCTGGTGACAGGGTACGAAGTCAGGTGACTATCACAGAGAAAAACAGTCCTTCTAGAAAATACCTCTGAACATGTCCAGCAAGAACCGCAACATACAAAACTCTCTCCTTTGGCTGAGACCAAAGACTCTGTCTTCTCAATTATGCATTCTTTGTTACCCATGCTCAGCCTGATGAGTTTTAAAAGCCTATAGATTTGCTGGTATTCAGTGCCAAATAATTATTTTAGAAACTCCTTGCTTACACAACTTCATTTTTTAAAAAAAGATCCCGTTCATGTAAAGCTGAGCGTGGCGTGGATATGTGCCCTCTCAGCACTAGCAGGCTCAGCTGACTTGCAGTTCAGGCCCCCTTGGGTGAGGGCGGCAGCGCTGGACGGGAGCTGTGCTGGGTGTCGAGACACTCACACTGAAGTTTCCAGGCAAGAGACGAAGCTCTGTGCTGGTGTGAGCTGGGAGAACTCATGCCTCCTTCAGTGTCTGAGGTGTCTGCCTACCAGGAATAGCAGTTGGAGAATAAGGTTTTAACATTCTAGTACCACCTCTCCGCTCTGCACCAACACACTTAACTATTCACTGAATTTGGGAATTATAATTATTTAATTAAAACAGTTTTTTAGAAAAGACATGTCTCAACCTTCTGTAATACATAGGTGAATAAAACACAATCCTTATTCTTTCTTAAATGTTTTTTTTAAAACTGTGTGTATGTTTGTTGAAGTCTATGTTTTCTTGGGATCTCTATGTGTTCCTATCTTCTCTAAAATGAGCCTTCAGGATTTTTCTGGGTCAACTGGCTACTAATGGAGGAATATATGAATTTGGCTGAAAATATTTACACCAGAGAAGAAGGAATGTGCCCTGCAGGGGAGAGGCTGAGGTCCAGACTGTGAGTGGAAAGCCAGGGTTAAACTCCTTCTCTGCCTCTTCCAGGCTGCATAAAGTCACTCAACCTCTCCGTGCTCCTGTTTCCTGGTCTATTAAATAGATAATCATCGTACCCACCACACGCTGGTGCATATCTAACCGCTGTGGAAGGCTTCTTATTTGCTGTTGTCCTTGCAGACCTCAGGCTACCTCAGCGAGGCTCTGAGTGGGCTTATGTCGCTAAAAGACTAACTCCAGTGAATTCAGTCCTTCCATGTGGGACCTAAACTATCCTGTGTTTCAGGCAAATCTTGGTCAGAACTGACAGAATGATAGGTGTACAAGCTTCATATGATAGGATTCTTATTTTTCAATAGCCTCTGTTATTCAGGGAAAGCTGACAAGGTTACTTGGAAAAAAGAAAAGTGTCTCTTCTGGGTAAGGGTCTTTGCCCCACCAGAGGTTGTGAGGGCATGGGTCGGGGACCAGGCACCAACTCTCCCTCTCTTCCTGCCACCTACTTCCCCTGTAGTGCTTCATTCTGGCCACAAAGCCCATGCACAGACCCTCTCCCTGCTCACAGAGTCACAGATCAGATGCCCAGAGAACAGAGAGGTTTGAACGGAGTAGAAACAAGCCTCTAAGCTGACAAAAGCACACACTTCTAATAAGTTCAGCGAGGATTCAAAACACTTTTACCGTACACGCCACTTTATGAGAAAAGCCAGCCCTTGCAGTTTTCCTGGCTATACTGCCCCGGGTCACTCCAGCTAGACCGAAGACACCTATCCACATAGGATGAGTTGGCACAGCTCACTGGAGGAGGGAGGCAAGACAGGCTCTGGAGAGGACAGCGTCTCCCCAAACTGTAATCAAGCACCACAATTAAACACTATTCCTGGAGCACCCTGGTGAATGAGAAATCCATCAAAATACAGGGTACTGCTGAATGGCTAGTGCAAGCCCACATGAAGACCTACTGGGCCACTGCCACCAAGCTGCACAGCCCTGTGGCAAGTAAACACACCATTCACAGAGGCCACTTTTCCAAACTCTATGTTCTTTCAAAGTAAGCCTACCCTCCCTCTCCTCTCCCAGTCCTCCTCTATTATTAATTAAATAGCATAGAAGCACATTGCAGCCCCTGGAGAAAAACTGCCCTGCTGATTGGAAGGAGACCCTGCTTTTTCCATGGCAGGAGAAACATTTCTCTTACCTCATCTGGGAGACCCCGGCTCTGGCAATGCTGCTCTCTCACTTGGGCACTGGCTTTCAGCCTGGCTCCAGCTCAGGCTTAAGGCTGCTGATGCCCACATGGAGGCCACTAGAGGCCCCTCCAAGCAGCCCTTGAGCCATGTGAGTTAAACCCAGCAAGGGGATGAACTCCAGAGAGCTTCGGCTGGCTAAGAGGTCTGTCTCCCGACACCTGTGAGACTCTCTCCTGTTTATTGCACTTTCCATCCTTTCTACCACTCACCAAACCGGGCCTGAAAGTGGATGTGCTGCTCAATAATTACTGCCTGGCCAAGGACACAGGGTCCTAGGACTCTGGAAAAACAGACATCTGGACATGTGATTGTGGAATGCCTTAACATAGCAAGAAGGCCTGAAATTGCCAGACTGTAAAAGGTTGCTATTATCACAATAGCTCCAAATCTTCCCTTTCCCTTGTGAAACTGCCTTTTCCTCTTGATTTAGGACCTATCAACCTAAAGGAATGGTCAGAAAAGTCTGAATTGCTGTTTTCTCCATTTAGAGAAAGAGAAAATAAAAAATACGAAAATTCAAATATTTCTTACAAATCACATAGTGTCTTCCAGATAGATAGTAAAGTCTTTCTAAGCCTTTTTAGTGAAGAATAAACATTTACTGAACAAAGATGTATTCAGTGTCTGCCACGGGCATTTTGCTAACTGCCATATTCTGTGAAGGGTGATGAGAGATGCCCTATGAAAGGGTCTAGCTGGCTGGGTCCAGGTACAGAGAGAACAATGAAATACTGGACAACTGACAATGGGGCAGAATATATTTGTTGTCCTTTAAATAAGTATGGCGAGAAGTCTTCCATTAGGCTAGTACATTTGCCTCTAAAAGAATGGTTCATAGGGCAGTAATTCATCCATTTTCTAAAGGTATTCAGATATGGTTCAAAGTGGAAACATCACAGATACTTGTTACATGAATAAATTTGGTAAGGACAAAGACAAGGGCATTTTACTGCTCAAATGCAGAAGTACCAAATTAATTACCTGTTGAGTACGTATTATGTCTCCAGTGCTGGGCTAAGTAACAACTCCCACTAGCTGTGAGCCAAACACTTCAGGAGGCATTTTTCATTTAATCTGCACAACAACTCTATTATGTAGGCATTGTTTTTAATGCTCATTTTACATAAGAGGATTCTGAAGCTCAGAGTGATTAAGTGACTTGTCCAAGATCACACAGCTAAGGAAGGAACAAGATAGGAACTGAAGCCAGGTCTCTGCTGTGCATCCCCACTCCTCTGCTGTAGGCAGGAGCTGTCTTCAAACAGAGTCCCTGGTGGGTACAGCCTCTTTCCTGTGCCCCACCAGAATCTAAGCTCCGTGGAGGTGAAGGCTTCCTCGGCTTTGCTCAGCCTCTTCCTCAGGGCCTAGGACAGTGTCTGGTACATAGCAGGGGCTCAGATATCTGTCAAGCACATAACTGCATAATGGATTCTGTCTAGTTTAGTTGCTTTACCTGTGTTCCTCTTAGATTTCTACAATGAAACCAATTAGAGTCATGGTAGCCGAGATCAGTTAGTAAATCTGCAGAAGCCAGTCTTACATGGGAGCTTATCGTGGTCCACATATTCGTATGCTGATAAAAATTTAGGGAAATACCGAGAGAGAAAAAAAATGGCATAGATAATAGAGGTTCTGTTCATCCTCCTGGTAACCAAATCAAAGTTGTGATGGAAACAAGGAGCAGCAGCAAGGAAAAATCGCCTGGGATCTAGATGAACAAGCCATACAACTACAGAGAAGTACAAGAAAGCACCCTGCAACAGCAGAAGGTAGGGCAGGGCGAGGATGCGGTGCTGCTTGGTCCTGAGCAGCTGAGTAAGACGAAGGCTGCGGCAGAGGCAGATGCCTCTTAAAGGGGCCGCGTCAGGGAGCAGATTTTCACGGTGATGGACCTGCTTGCTCTGAGCACCAGTGCCAATTTGGCTGCGCGCAGGGGGCACCAGGGACTTACAGGGAGACATTGTCGGAGTGAGGGCCGAGGGGAGACTCACTCTGTACAGAAGTGCCAGAGGTATCCATTGTTCCTCTTTTGAGCCCTCCCTCCTACCAGTGTGCCGGACACAGCGCTGCCATAGCTGTGATGTCATCAAACTGGATAACAAAGGTTGCTCCACCCAGAGGATTCACTGAAACTCCACCTACCCCAACTTGGGACCCACCCAAGCCACATCCAGGTATATCCTCAGCGAGTCAGGTGCTCCTTGCTGAGACTCACACTGGTGGAGGCAGCTGGCCTTGGTTTCTGGTGTGGCCTTTTGAGGCAACTGTAAGCACAGCACCTGTGGATTGCTTGCTGAATCTTAACAAGTGGCCCCAGAGGGCTAGAGGCTTGGGCTAAGTTTGGCCTGCAGCTGAACCCCTCTCAGGACTGTGCCACTGGACACTTACTTTACAAATCCACACTAATAAGACCAGGAGACTTATGAGCTTTGCTTAGTACATAGAAACTGACATGGAAAGGCAGCCACAATGGGAAGATAAAGAAGCAGAAACCATATGACAGAACAGAATAGAGATCCTGACATAATGGAGTCAAGTAATCTAACAGATGCAGAGTTCAAAACACTAGTTATAAAGATGCTCAATGAATTTTTGGGAAGTGTAGAGAACTCCAACAAAGAGATAGAAATGGAAATGGAAATGGAAATTATAAAAGAGAGCCAGTCTGAAATGGAGAACACATTATCTGAGATGAGAAGTATATTAAATAGAATAAACAAAAGAATAAACAAAGTGAACAAAGAAGAAGATCACATGCCCTATCTAGAGGACAAGAAAGCCAATCAGGACACTCAAGAATGGCAAGAAAAAAGATGCCAAGACTATAAAAATAATTTAAGGAGGATACGGGACACTAGTAAGGCTCCAAATATTCATCTGATTGGCGCAATGGAAGAAAATCAAGATGTTGAACAACTATTTGAAGAACTGATGATGGAAAACTTTCCTAACCTGGTGAAGGAAATGTACATAAAACCCCAGGAAGCTCAGAGAATTCCAAAAATCAGGAATCCAAAGAGGTCCACACCAAGACACATCATAATTAAAATGCCAAAGGTTAAATACAAAGAAGGAATATTAAAAGCAGCAAGACAAAAACAAATAATTACACATAAGGGAACACCCATACGACTGGCAACTGATTTCTCAAAAGAAACTATGCAGGACAGAAAGGCTTGGCAAAAAATATTAGACAGAATGAAGACCCAGGATATACAACCAAGAATAATTTATCCAGCAAAGCTATCATTTAGAGTTGAAGGACAGATAAAGAGCTTCTCAGACAAAAATAAATTAAAGGAATTTATCACCACCAGGACAGAATTACAGGAAATGTTGGAGGGACTTTTTTAAAAAGGAAAAACATGTATCAAAAATAAGAATAAAAAATGGTAACAACTACATTCTTATCAATAAGTACCTTAAATGGAAAAGAATTAAGTGTTCCAATCAAAGGATAAAGTGGCCGAAAGGATAAGAAAACAAGACCCCTACATATGAAAAGGAAGGGGATGGAAAAAGATATTGCTTTGATGAACCTAGAAGGTATTTAAGTCAGAGAGAAAGATAAACACTGTATGATTTCACTTATATGTGGAATCTAAGGAATAAAAAGAACAGACTAATCAAAAACAGATTCACAAATATAGTGGACAATTTGGTGATGGACAGAGCGGGGCGGTTGGGAGGCTGGGAGAATGGGGTGAAAGGTTACAGAAGTACAAATTAGTAGCTGATGGATGGTCATGGGGATAGGGAGCATGGCATAGGGAATGCAGTTAGCCTGAATACACTGGCTAGGTGGAGGGTCAGGGACGGGAGGGAGCAATTGGGGGGATCATTTTACTAACTATATAGATGGCTAACCAATTTACTGTATACTTGAAACTAATTAAGATTTAAAAAATAAAAAAAAAAGGGCAAGAAAAATTAGTGGAAATATCGACCATAAAACCCGAAGATGACCCAATATGAGCCCTAAAATTCAGATCTTATGTTTTTTCTTTCAACTAATATTATAATTACTCAAAATGAGGAATTGGGACTTAAATACTAATGTTTCTGCTTAGCAATCTCTTCTGTTTAAAAAGAGTGACTGACGTTCATTCGTACACACTTAAGAATTTAATACCACTTTTAGTCTCCTAGTATTTAATAAGAGAAGAAAAATCTAAGGAGAAGAATGGCTTCAAACATCAGAACAACCTCAAGTCCACTGAAATCCTTACATTTCAAGTCTGCTGAGCATTTTCAAGCTCAGTGAAAGAGCAGAGATGGAAAGTGGGTGGTTTTAGGGTCAAGAACACACCTTAGTAATGACCATCCAGGTTTTCCAGCCACCAGTTCCAAAGTAACAATTCTCAATCCTCATTTTTTTGTGGTATTATCCATTCTATGGATCAAAATCACACTTATTGACTGATCATGTCTGCATAATTAGATTATGCATCCAAGCAGATGAAAGCCTCGTAGGCCTTCAGATGTGAAACCTCAGAGGAGTGTGGCCAAATAGAATAGTCCTAAATTTCTTCCAACTCTGCCCCACAGCAGCATGTACTCAGCTTCCCAAATGTCAGAGGGCAGGGAAAATCATTCAAATTTTATTTCTCATCATCAGTGTAGTCGATACTGTCGTTATTTTCTGAGCTTGGCGAGCAATCAGGAAATTAAGGGTTGGGTTTATGATAAATAAAATACGTCTTAACACAAGTTCATAGTATGATTACAATGTAACATCTAGCAATAGTAAATGCATTTCGCTCTTTGACATAATTGTCCTAAATAGGGAAGAATTATTAGCAACATAGTCTTTCTCAACAAGGCCTTCCTTTTCTCTTTTTCTTACCTTCCCATCTTCTCTTGCATCTGCATTTAAAAAACTTATTCTTTTGAAAGTTCATATATTCACAAAGAAGAGAGAATAGTGTACTAAATTCCCATATACCATTTGCTAGGGTCAGCAATTATCAGTATTTTGCTTCTCTCGGTTCTTCTGCCTCTTTTCTCTCTTTCACTCTTCCCTGTAGTATTTTAGATCAAATTCTTAAAATCATGTCATTTCACTTCTACGTACAAATATGTCTCTTTAGAAAAGGACATTTTCTTACACAAAGACATCACATCCAACAAAATTAACAATTCTTTAATATTATTTAATATTCAGTCTATGTTCAAATTATTCAGTTACCTCAAAAAAGTCCCTTTATGGTTGTATTTTTTAAAAAATCAGGTTCAAACAAGATCCATATGTTGCATATCTCTTATGTCTCTTTCAATCTAGAAAAGCCCCTCCCCACCACTGTCTGTTATTCACGTTGCACCAACTCTGAATGATGCTAAGATGGATCAACGATTCAAGTGCTGCTGTCCCGGCCTCCCATCCTGGAGCTGTACACCAACATCTTTCCTACTGATTTTAGCGTCTCCTGGTGATTAATGCCCACGTCAATTACTTCATTAGGAGGTGCAAAATGGTGATTTGATTGTCTAATTCTATCATTCATTATGCATTTTTTTCACCTTGAATTATTTTATCAAGAAGAACTTTTATTCACTAATGAGGGCATTTCTTTACCCAGAAATATAGTTAATTTAGAAGAGGCAGCACTATGTCGTCATGATCATTCTGGGTAATGAACAATTTCACATGCTATGTCATCCTCGAACAACTCCATGGCACTTCAGAGCAGTCTTTCATGAGACTAAAAACCTCACGTGACCTCTACTCCTCCCTTATGCCACAGAGGTCATCATCTCTACTTTCCGCTTGGTCACTCCACTTCAGCCCACTGGCCTCCTTGCTGTACTTACTGCCTATTCCCTGTGCTTGGAACACCCTGCCCAGAAAGTCGTATGGCTTCCTCCTCCCTTTCTTTAGATCTCTGCCCAAGAAGTTCTGCCTGACCACACCATACAAAATAGCAATCCCTACCCCTTGTTACTTCCCCAAACTCTCCCTGATGACTTATCACATAGGAGAAAGTATCTCTGGAACAGTGGTTCTCAAATGTGATCCCAGACCAGCATCATCAGCATCACCTGGGATCATGTCCAGACCTACTGAGTCAGAAACTGGGGTTGGACTCATCCATCTGTATTAAAAAGCTCTACAGTGATGATTCCGAAGTTTAAGAACCAATGCAGTGGACTTTACAAATATTGTATCACTTAATCCTCCCAATAACCCAATGAGATAGGTACTATTTTATCATCCCATTTTAGGGATGACAAAACACCCATTTCTGGGCCCCACCCCTGGAGATTCTGATCCAGGGGGTCTGGGGCAGGGTTCCAAAATCTGCATGTGTAACAAGTTCCCAGGTGATGCTGCTGGTTGAGGGACCACTCTCAACACTGTAGAGTTTCATACATCTTAACCCTGAGATCCCATAATTAATTTTCCCTTTGTGGTATTAGCATATTAAAAAAAAAAAAAAAAAGCAAAGCATGGCTACATTACAGCTTATAACACCTGTTGGCCTACTAGCCCCAGAGTTACTAGATGCTTGCTTTCCGCATCAGACATGTGATTTTTTTTTTTTTTTCCATTGAAGAAAGTAGTTCTTCCAATGCCCAAAGGACAAGGCCAGCAGAGGCATAAAAGACCTGAAATTGCAAAGAAATTCAACTCTCAGACTATTTCAGCTGAAAGGAACACCCACCAGGACTGGTGGAGTCTAATGCCAGGCAGAGAAGAAATGTGCCAAACTGACCTGGTGTGAGAGGCGGGGCCTGTGGCAAATCACCAAGTGCTTGCCTAGTTTAAAGGCCTTTAAATTCAATTAGAAAATAAAACACTGTCTAGGTCATACAAAACATGACTTGGGTCAGGGTCTGGCCACACACAGCCAGCCTGCAGACGCTGAATCTCGCGCAACTTGCTCCTTTTATTGAAGGGGAAAGTAAGGTCACAGAGTTAGGTGGTGGCAAAAGCAAGACACGATTTCCAAGCCTGGGGCGCTCTGGGTTTTACTATGTTGCCTCTAGAGAACACAAGTCACCTAGATTACTCCTGGTTTTTATTTTTTAGTGGAGATTACGATAAAAACAAGAATCGAATTTGATGTGACATACGGCAGTTAAAATTAGCTCTCTGCTCCTCCACCAAATCAGGAAATCCCTCTGTGCTATATTCAACCAAACATCAGCCAACTAAACAAAGGGTCACAGAGCAAGCAACTGGGAATGGATTTTCAAGAAACAGGTCCACGATGAGAGGATATGCTGGCTTGGGCGAGCAATAAGTGGTTTTCCTCCCACCCCAGGAGAAATGGTGTGTCCTCAGCAGCAGCAGAGGAAGGGCCTAAGATGTTCTAAGACTCTGTGCCATCTTGCTTCTGACAGAACTTGTTCCATGACGTGTCTGCCTTTGAATTTCCTGCACATGGGGGAGTAGGTGGCATGAGGAATTTGACACTACAGAGCACTAGTTCTCAGCCAAGTCTTGCCCTGGGACCTTAGGGACAATGCCCTCTCTGTGGCAAAGCCTCTTGTCCCATATGGGAACAAAGCCTCAGAGGGCAAGAATCTGTAGTCCCATCTCGAGAAGTTCAAAGGTCACACTGCATTCACCACACCCATACACCCGGCCCTGCTGTTCGAACAGTGTAGGCTGGGCAAACAGAGGCTGAGTAACACATTTATAACCTTCAAGTAACAGAATACTCCCCTGCTTCAATCCTGTTGAAGAAGCCAAACTCTTCACAGCTCAATTAGAGTTCACTGCACAGGACAAAGCCCTACTGTGACCCCCCTTACGCACAGCTGTGTAGCCTTGAGGCAGCCACTCATCCTTCTAAAGCCTTAGTTAGGAGCCTAGTCTTTAAGATGAGAACCATGTATTTCTTCTCTCCTGGAAGCCAGGGGCGTGTCCCCCCTTGGGGGTGCTCCATCTGTCCCTCCAGCTCTAAAATGTATAAAGTTATCACCCAGAGGACTCAAATCTGAACCCTGGGGGAGCCCTACATTAAAGTACTGCTCTGCTCTATCCTAGAAGTTGCTGTTGGAGGCTACAGAAAGTGCACACACACAGATTTGCACCTCGCCCAACTCAGCAGTTGTTCCCAACAAACCGGAAATCAGAATGTCTTCCCGATCATCTGCCTCAGGTGGTTGGTTGGAGGTCGGAGACAACGCCTCTATCACGGTTCCTCTTTCTCTGTCATACCCACATTATTTCTCACCTAGACTGCTACAACAGCTTTTCTTGATTTTCCTTTTAAGTCATCTGACACTGCTGACATAGCTTTGTTGTATTTCGACATTCCTTAAAATGCCAAGTCAAGTCCAAATTCTGAGCATGCTAGTCACAGTTCTCCCTGATTTCATTCCAGCCCATTTTCCCAGTCCTACTTCCCTTCTCACTCTCTGTTCTCCTAATATAACCCAATGTTCCTGGCAAATCAGATGGATTTAGGCTTCATACTTCCTGCCATCCTCCCCCTGCCCCCTGCCACTCCCAGCCCCTCTGCCTCTTTCTATTCAAACCTGTTGCCACCTATAAAGGACCAGGTCTCCCAGCACCTTCCTCCATCAACTCCCAACTGCCAAGCAAAACCCCCTCCTTCCGGACCCCAGAACACTCTGTAGCCATATCCTAGAACTTCTGATCTCCCTTTCCCTTTGTACCTGTCACTGTCTCCCCCATAGCAGTGGGCTCCTTGAAAATAAAAACCATGCTTGCTCCTCTCTGCATCCTTCTTTAATGTCTAGTAACATATTCAGCGCCTATCAGATGCTCAAGAAATGTTGAATTAAAACTACAAAAATGAGAGAAGCACAAATTTCCACAGGAGCCAAAAAATTGGATAAATTAAGAAAGGACTGCAGCTTTAATTAAACACCTTTACACGAGGGCATGGAGGTCTGTCATGAATGGAGCATCTGAGGGCTCTCTGCATCAAACACAAAAGAAATGCAACGAGCTCCTCGAAGGTGCCCTGACCACAGAGAAGCTGGTAGGCCTGTTCATTAGAGCAACTCTCCGCTGTACCCCCACGATAGCTTCCAATGGATATTGCTGCTTCAGGGAGAGCATTTACCAAGCTGCTACCACGGTATTGGTGGGGATAGAATTTATCACTTATGAAGGGGCTTGTATGTGCTAGGTATTGTGCATGGCACCTTTTATTTTTCTTTTTTCTTTTTATTCTTGAAAAGAATCTATGCGGTATGTAACTATTATCTTTTTTTTTTTTTAATAGATGGGATGAACTTTATAGATGGGCTTGGAGAGGTTCAATAACGCACCCAGGTTCACTCATAGCTGGGTCACACATATCTTGTTTAAATTTCATCTCAGTCTGCAGCCATGCCACCCTGAACACGCCCGATCCCATCTGATCTCGGAAACTAAGCAGGGTCGGGCCTGGTTAGTACTTGGATGGGAGACCACCTAGGAAGACCAGGTGCTTTAGGCATAAAAAAAAAAAAAAAATATTATCTGCACACCCTCAATTTTTGGTAGGTGTTACTCTTATTTGAAGTCCAGGGAAGTAACTCACTGGTTCTCTGCAGAGTCTGGTGGAACGGCAACAGGAGGGAAAGGGGCAGGACCTGCGTGGGCCTTTCCTGGGCACTGGCGTGTGGAATCTACAAGGGTACAGCCAGCCAGTGAGGGAGAAAGAGAAGTGAGGCTCCAGGCTTGGCCCTGCCTCAGTGACCTGTGAATACTCCTTCTGGTACTAAGTTTCCTCATTTGTAAAAGGAATGTTGATCAAGATTACAAAGAAGATTAGGGTAGACCACTCTAAAATATGCCGGAAGGATTGTTTTGAGCTGAAGGCAACTGAGAATAGCAGGCACAAGGAAAGCTCTTTATCCTCCTCCTTTCTGCCTAAATGCAGGGCATAAATTTTCCTTTGCGAAGGTGTTCCTCCTTCCTTCTCCTGTACCAGGAAGAAGAGACTAGAAAACTTTTATCACTGGAGATAACATTTTGAGTCCACATAACACACCTCACTGAAATAGACCTTATTGTCCATATGTTCTCCCATACATTTACCTCTCCACAATTTATCACCTCTAGAACTTGAAATCCCTTTCCTGTGTCTTGTCAGTTCTCCATAAATTTTTTGCTCTTTGTTAAAACGGTATATAAGCTCTCAGGCCTAACTGCTTCTTTGGGTTTTAACTTCCCTTTCTGTGAGACCTGTGTCTATATAACAATTAAAATCAAATAAAATTTATATGCTTTTTCTCCTGCTAATCTGTCTTTGGTCAGTTTGATTTACAGGCTCCAGGTACTAAATCTAAGAGGGTGGAGGAAAATGCTTTTTCCTTTCCTACAGGTGCATCCTCAAAATGGTAACATTTCATAATGGTATGATCATTTTTGGCATAAATCAAAAAAGAACAATGTTAGAAAATAAAAAGTCTGCACAAAATTTAGTGGTAGCATTAACATGAGCTCAGTCAGACAAGATGTAGCCTTTTGGATTTCTTCTTTTGCCTGAGAATGTTGGCCCTTTCTAGTCCAGAGTCGCTATTCCACCAAGAGTAACCATGCGGACAATAAGGGGCAAGAGATATCTCAAGGTAGGGGCTCCAGAAAGAGGGTTTGGGGGTCCAGGAGGGCTCAATAGGGGAAGTGACCCCTAGACTGAAACCTGAGAGATGTGGCAGCAGTGCGTGATGAAGGAGTGGACAGGGACCACTCCAGTAGAGAGAATGGTAGGGTTAAGGGGAGAGAGTAGCCAGTCACTCCTTAGGGGACAAAATAGCTTTGTGACTAGTATTCCTACAACTAAAATCCATGTCAGCCTCCTACCAATCAAGGTTTTGCATCCTTTAAAACATCTCCCCCAATTTTGATAAAAATAAACCTAGTATGCTTTCTCCTGCCTTCCCTCTTATTCCCAATCTGGTAACCTAGCACAGGCCTCTTTTGGAGACAGATGATGATCTGTCTTCAAAGACTGAGTCAAGCTTTGCCACAAAGCTTTTCATTTCCTGTTTACAACCCAGGTGCTGCCGGGTTCCCAAGCCCTGGTTCCACTCTTCTGGGGTTAAGAGCCTCAGTTTTCCAGCTCATAACACCTGAGGAACATCTGCCCAAAGGCCAGCCTCCTTATGCAGACATACGAGATTCAAAATGACTGTATTCATGAGAATCCGCCTTCCCTCCTCTTGTTTTCCCACAGGCTCTCCCACAAAAAAAGCATTATGCAAGAGAGAAAGACTGGAGAAAGCAGTGGAAAGAGAAGCAGCTTTGAAATTGGTTGGAATTTCCATTTTCTAAGTACCAGCCATGTGGCATTGAGCAAGGTACTTAACACGCTCATGACTCTTATGAAATGATGGTAGTATTATCTGGAAGATTTGATGCAAGAGTTAAAGGATGATATGGGGCAAAATGCCTGGCATGTTTGCTCTGGTGTCCTGAAAAAACATATCAGTATAATAATTCAGGGACATATTCAACAGCCCTGTGGGCTGGCTGGGGACCTATTTGTAACATGACAGAGGCTATAACAAAATGCCCCTGTAGTTCCAGGTGACCAAAATATAAAGTTTATAACTCTTGTGAAAGTTGGGAACTTTTTGCATAGGAATGGCAACTTCCAAAGCGACCAGATTTCTAACCAGGACAAGGGCTTTTCTAAATGGTCCATTGCATAAAGGCAAAAAATAATTTTCAAAGTCCCATGTGAAAAAGGATGAGACAATTGCCATAGAGAATGTATAAAGCAACAGAGTGCAATCCTTTTGGAAAATGGATGGAAGCAGACTGGGAAAGGACAGCCCCACAATGTGCTAGAAATGAGAGAATCAAGAGATTTTTCCCAAGGTATTTGTGGTTTTGATGGAATCAGTTTGGAAGGGTCACATAGTATTTGGAAAAGCAGACATGAAGGTAATATAGGTTTAAATTAATTATATTTAGAAGAGTAGTGTTTTCCTACTACATTTCTTCTTTAGGGGTACAGCTGAATGGTCAGGAGCCCCATCTTTTTATGTTCCACATGAATGGACATATTATCACCACATACACTACGGCATCTTCTAACCATTTTATACTATTCAGAATGGCCTGCTGCGAGGTCAGAGATTCTGTGGCTCCTGAGAGTTCTTGGTTCTGAAGGAAACGTGTTCTGGACATACTTTATAAGGAGAAAAGTGTTCTCCACATGAAGGCCTTGGAGAGGCTGACCTGACTCACAGATGCCCTCAGGAGGGTCAGTGGGAAGAGCATTCCCTCGTATCAAGTCGAGAGGGAACATGTTAAATACAAAAGGTTTAAATTTTTAAAAAGTTCTGTCATTGAATTACAATTTTTTTGCTGTTCAAAAGAGGTTACTCCAAAAGCCTGCCTTTTATATGGTACAAGAAGCTGTTTCAAGGTGAAGTTTTGAGGGCACTCCTGAAGCTCATTTTTATTTAAGACAACTGTCAGACCTCACCAGAAAACATCTACCGTGGATTTGTTTTGTTCTCACCTTCCCCTCTTCCCTTCTCTCTTTGGTCCAGAACATAAAAAACAGAAAAAGTCATTCCATTACTCCACTTTGGATGTGATGATACAGTCAATGGCTAATCATTTCTTTGGTGTTAGGCGACATTCAAATGTAAATGCTGTCATACAAAACAACCCCAAACCCCCCAAAGTCTGCGGTAAATGTTCAGCCAGCACTTCTGATTCATGCTGGGCAGCATTTGACAAAGCTGACAGAAGAGAAAGAGGAAAAAAGAGCAAAACCAAATGAAAAATTCATTTATCATCTATGGTGACCAGAGCTTTCCAGCCAGCATGGGGGTGGGGCAGAGGGAGAGAAGAGGCATGCTTAGCAATAAAATACAAGAGGATAAAAATGCTAGGCCATCTTACTTTCCCCACACATGGTTTGGAAAAAAATCAAATAAAATTCAAGTGATGCACTTTATGTAAAATAAATAATGTCAATTCTTAAAAAGTTAATATTTTTAAAAAATCATATAACTTAAATCTCCATGTACTTCTCTCATTTCCTAAACAAATCCCAAAGCCCAAGGATTCATGGATAGAGGAAGCAATCTGCCCAGTAAAATTAAGAAGAAAATCCAAGTTTAGTAACTCCTAAACTAGTATTTTGTTCCTCTAGATAAATAATATGGGTTTAAATGCTAGGTGTGTCTGTGTGAAAAATTATTTTCAGTCACCATTTTGCTCCATGATGTAACCCTGAATTTCAAATCAAATCCATTTCAGCTTGATATTTTAAAGATATATGTCTCCTTAACATAATTTAACTTCAAAAAGTTATTGTTTGGCTAGCAAATTCAGATAAAGCAAAATTGAAAGGAGCATACCATTTCATTTAGGCACCCAAATAAACTTAAAATTGAAATGCATAACACAGTTCCAGAAACTATTGAAAGTGAGGCCATCCTGGGTCATCCCCCCCAAGTTTTGATCTTCCCAGATACAGAGGTCCTGGAAGCAGTGTTTCTGAAAGTGTGGCCTCCTTGACCTTCTGTGTCAGACTCCCCCGGGGCCCTCAGCCCAGACCTACAGTATCAGAGGCTTTCAGAGGGGAGGCGCAAGAAGCCAGAGTTTAACAGGAGACCCAGTTGATTCTGATGCACATTAAAGCTTGAGAATTGTGTCAGCAAAATTGCCGTAATTTTTCGTCCCCCACAAAACACCATCATAAATATAATATCTTCGCCTGTTAGTTTTGGGGAAGGTAAACTTTTTCTCTACCTTCTAAGTTCAATCATTGGGGACCTGTGACTTAAAAATGACAAAGACAGTTTAACAAGAGAAAAGACAAAGTTTATTGGGGAAGGTTTGTAAGCTACCCAGAGGGGTTTGGGGCTCAAAGTGGCTGGAAGAAGTGGCTAGAATTTGGGGCTTTTATACCATCTTAATACAGGGAGGGAGTTAAGATTTCAAAAGGTAATAAATGGTGGGAAATAACTGCAAAATAGATAAGGGAAACTAGGGGGAAGCTAAAGTTTGTGTTAGTAACGTCTGTTTATGTGAGTAACGTCTGTTTATGTGATTTATCATCTTTGGTGACAGGAGTCACACTTCCCCCCTGAAGTTAAAGGGGGATTTATATCAATTGAGTTCTTCTGGAAGGATCTGCTTAGAGGCAGTCAGGGGTGGTGCGGAGAAAGCCTCTTCCTGCATCTGCTGATTTTCAAATGCCTTCAGCTCAAAATAATCTTTCTGCCACAGTGGCACACTGTGGACCCCTTCATTAGCAAACACATTTACCTGCATCAACATCTTTATTCCTAACCACATCCTTGTCATGTAAACAAGAGTTACTCCCATTTTACAGGGTGGTCCCAAGAGGCTAGTTACCAGACAGGCCTCAGGTCACATAGTTTCTAGTATCCAAGACTTAAATTAAGAATTTGTACTTTTAAACACCAGACTATCCTTTAAGAACAAAGCAAACAACTGCCGCCAAATACATATACAAATTCCCTTCATTTAAACATACAATTGTCCTTTTAGTCATCTCTTTTCAACAGAACTAGCATAATTTATCACCATGACCATTAAGGAGACCGGCCTCTAATAAGCTAAGCTTATCAATGAGGGCTCACTCCAGTGTTTGCTGAGACCTAATTAAACACTCAGCAGCCAGCCAACTGTCTAAGGACCATAGGTTGCTCTTGAATTGTCCATCTGCTTCCAAACATAATGACATTGATTGATGACCTCAGGGACCAGGGCGTAGTTAAACCTAGTGAAGAGCTAATCATTGTCAAACATGAGTGCCTACTAGAGAGCACCTCTTACACACACAAGATGAAAGAAAAACATTTCATTTAGAAAAGGACAAGCAGCAGGTACAAGATGGGGGAAGAAGAAACTTACATTTTATAAATATTTAGGATATTATTTCCTTCAGTAAATTTTAGACTTGGTTCATTAACTCCTAAGATCTTTTAGGAGGATTTTTCCTAAGGAATGGTATACAAATTAGAATATACAGCCCTGTCTCCGATGGCACTGGAGGAATATCCTGGTTTCTGTAGCTTTTACTTCTAGAACTGTTCAATATGGTAGACGCATATGGCCCTTTAAATTAAGTTTAAATAAACTGAAAATTCAATTGTTCAGTTGCACTAGCCACATTTCAAGTGCTCTATTGGACAGCACCAATCCAGAATCTGATGTTAAAGTGTTGAAATAAAAACACTTTGCCAGCACTCTCACGAATATCTAAGTAGGAAGAAAGGGAAAACTGAACTTAATTTTTTAAATAAGAAATATTTCAAATATATTGAAAAAGTGTAAGAAATAATAGAGAACACTTGTGTGCCCAACACATGGCTTGGTCAAATATTCACATTTACCATATCCCCTCCCCCAACTCTTTTTTTCAGTGAAGAAATAAAACACAACTATATAGAAGCCCCATGGGAACCCCCTTTAATGAGCCCAATAAATGCTTTACTGAAAAGTTCAAAGTGTACTGATACAAGCCATGGCACCTGACATAGCCATGTGGAGAGGAACCGGGGCCCTGATCACGAGGTCTAAGTTTCTTGGAGAACTAAAAATAATTCTAGAATGTTCGGAGTTCTACTGAAGGTTAAGGCAAAACTAATTTGAATGCACAGAATGATGCATAAAGACTCTTTCTCTAGAGGTAGAAATGGAGAGCATGTCTTGAAAGAACCAATTTCAAACTTTAAGCACATTAAAATAAGTAATTGTTCAGCAATCACAAACACCTTCAGTATCACAGTTTGGTCTTTATAACCTCAAAAGCAAGCTTCTTGAAAGCTATTCACCTGCTGCCTCCTTAAAATGGAGTAAAGGGACTTCCAGAGCTAGAAGCAAACACGTTGGGAATGCTATTTTCTCGGCAATTCCGGGAGCTAGGGATGAGGCAACATCTCCCTAGTCTTAGTAAATTATTCAATAAATTTTAAGTATCAGGAACCCAGCAGACTCCCTCACCGAGCAAGTTCCCTTTATAAAAAGAAAATAGATATTTATTGTCTACTACTCGACAAAAGATCCATGGCTAAGTCTGTAATAAGTATGTCCCTATGTCCGACTGCTGGCTTTGTATGAATTTTTTACACGCTTCATTTAGTGTCACTTCTATTCTCAAATCTTGGCATCAGTGTTTGGGGAATTAGCACACAGAGGTGTTTCAGTGGCCACAGAGATTCAAATAATTGAGAAACAAATGCAAAGGCACGTTCGAGGTTTGTACAGTCTATCTTCATTCGCCTGAAGAAAACAGTTTCTTACAGGGAAACCACTCGTTCTTAAGTTATAAAGAAGTATAGGTAGCCTATATTTCTAAAAACACAGTGCTTTTTGCAGGATGAGACCTGGAACTTGTACTGATACAGACTCCACCTGGCATGTCCCATAAGGTCTGAGCTGCTGACTACAGAAACACATTTCTATTGTTATGCAGAAACAATTCTGCTCCAAATAGTCATGTAATAAAACTGGCCTACCTGATGCTAAACAAGTTTTGTTTTTTTGTTTTATGTTTATAGCCTGCTGTACATGCAGCTGAGCCTTTCCCTTGTTTTGGTCCTATTCTCTTAAGCGTGTAGTCTGCTGTGGCCTTCTTGGCTATTGCATGATTCCAAAGTGGCACGGTACCCATGCTTGTAGTCAGCAGTTCTATTGCTACTAAAGGTCTTCCACTTCGGCATTTTACACCTTATGGGTGGTTCAGCCTGGTCTCACTGAAACTTTTCCCCACTCCAGCTGCTCAAAGCCAGAGACGAGCTCCTCTCTGTTAGAGGGCATGGACGCCCCTCCAGTATGTGAATGGAGCTACCCTGACTTGCCAGAGCTCTCTTCCCCCTAAGCTCCAGCTCTGCACCTCTGCTTATCTCCTTGCAAGTTTCTGCCATACCTAAAACTCAATATTATTCCATGTCTGAACTCAAGTCACCATCAGCCCCCAACCCCACTCCACACAACAGTTAATCCTCCCACAGTCTTCTTTATGTCTGGTAGCGACATACACACACCTCAGTCACCACAGGTTGAGAGCCTGGGGGCCTCTTCCTCCTCCTACCTGGACTCAGCCTTTGAGTCCAGCAAGCTTTCTCCCTGCAAATCCTCTCAGATCTGACTGTCCTCCCCACTTCTACCGCTGCTGCTCCAGCTCAGGTGGAGTTCTCTCCTTCACCCTCTCCCACCTTCTGCCACACAGCTTGTGAGATCATTCCTAATAATCATGTAGTTCTTTAAAGCCATCTGTTGGCATCCATTCCTATGTTAGCTGGACTTCCAGTGCCTCCAGTTACTTTTGGAGCTGTACCTTCCCCACCACCTGCTGGGAAGTCCACATAAACTGCATTCATTCTCTTGCTGTCCCTCATATGTGCCTTCCAGTTTATTTTCTGTTGTGCCTTTGCATATCCCAATCCTCCTATTACAAATATTCTGCCTTTGCCGACACCTAGGATGAATGCTTACTTACTTCAGATGGCAAAACTGTAGAGTTTGAAATTCACCTAAACAAAAAAAACTTTGTCACTCCCCTGGGTAATAGGAGACAGGATCTCGCCGTGGCGTGAATTCCCAAAAGCCTCTGACTTCTATTTAGATCTCTCAGACCTCTGATGCTATTTCGCTTCCAGACTCCCCTTCTCAGTAATTAGCATCTGCTCTCACTTGCAGCTCATGCTGGAAATCTGGTGATTCTTTTTGACACTGTCCTCCTCCCAAGCGTGGTCACTCTCTCTCCACTGTCACATCCAAGTTGTTTCCTTTCCTTCTTTGCCTGCCCCTACCCTGGTTTGGTCAGCTGTCACCACCTGACTGGCCAGCTACAGTGGCACTGTCAAGGCCCTCTCACCTCTCAATTTCCCATTCATACTTCAGCTAAAGTCATCTTTTTAGGACGCAATCTGGTATCATCCCATTATTCCTCTAATCTTTGCCAGAGAATCCCATTTACCCGGGAGACTCCCAAGTCTCACTGAGGCATGGCCAAGGAGTTCCTACATGGTCTGCACTGCCCTGCTCAGGCCATGGCTGAGAGCCCTTCATTCCACCGCTCAAAGGCCAAGCTCTCTCACCTTCGGGAAGTATGGTGCTGATGTCTCTGCCTGGATGCTCTTCTCTTGTCCTTCCCGTGGCTAAGACGCCAGGATCCCACATGAATAATGTGCTGTCCCTGCTCCCTCATCTCAATCAGGTCTCTGCATGCTCTTTCATATCACCCTAGATTCCTCCTTTATAGCACTTGCCCCAGCTGGGGGATACATATATCTGATTATCTATATAATATCTGTCTCCTGCCCTAGACTTAAGGCTCCTGGAGGAAAGAAATCTTATTTTTGTCTTCTTTAATATCATATCTTTAACCCTCAGGGCCTGCACATTACAGGTGTTCTGCGCTTATGGAAAGAAGGAAGTAGAGAAGGGTGGGAGGAAGCTGGTTGCTGACAACCACCAGGGTACAACTACTCCAACTTATGGGGTCCTAACTGTATTTATTTTTTTAATTTTCAATTACAGTTAACATACTATTATATTAGTTTTAGGTGTATAACATAGTGATTAGACATTTATAACTTATGAAGTGATCACCCTGATAAGCCTAGTACCCATCTGACACTATAGTTATTACAATATTATTGACTATATTTCCTATGCGGTATTTTGTATTCTCATGACTATTTGTAACTGTCAGTTTGTACATTTTAAACCCTTCTCCTTTTTCACTCATCCCACTACCCCTTCTCTTCTGGCAACCATCAAAATGTTCTCTGTATCTACAAATCCGTTTGTTTTGTTTATTTCGTTTTTTTTTATATATATATATATGGTGTATGTCTTTTTCTGATTTCACTTAGCATAATACCCTCTAGGTCTATCCATGTCATCACAAATGGCAAGATTTCATTCTTTTTTTTTTATGGCTGAGTAATAGTCTATTGTATATATGTGCCATCTTTTCTTTATCCAATCATCCACTGATGGGCACTAGGGTTGCTTCCATATCTTGGCTACTGTAAATAGCACTGCAGTGAACATAGGATGGCTATATTTTTTTGAATTAGTGTTTTGGATTTTTTCGGATAAATACCCAGAAGTGGAATTGCTGGGTCAAACAGTAGTTTTATTTTTAACTTTTTAGGGAATGTCCATACTATTTCCTATAATGGTTGCACCAATTTACAATCTTACCCACAGTACATGAGTGTTCTCTTTTCTCCATGTTCTCACCAATATTTGTTGTTTGTTGATTACTGATGATGGCCATTCTGACAGGTGTGAGGTGATATCTCATTGTGGTTTCAATTTGCTTTTCTCTGATGATTTAGGGATGATGAACATCTTTTCATATCTTTATTGGCTATCTATATGTCCTCTTTAGAGAAATGTCTGTTTAGGTCCCCTGTCTAATTTTTAATAAGATTTTTTTTTTTTTGGTGTTAAATTATATGAGTTCCTTATACATTTTGGATATTAACCCCTTATTGGATGTATCATTGGTAAACATCTTCTCCCATTCAGTAGGTTGTCTTTCCATTTTGTTGATGGTTTTCTTCACTGCAAAATCTTTTTAGTTTGAGGTAGTCCCTTTATTTATTTATTTTTTTGTTGTCATTTCCCTTGCCCAAGGAGATACATCTGAAAAAGTGTTACTTAAGAACAATGTCAAAGTTTAGTGCCTATGTTTCCTTCTAGGAGTTTTATGGTTTCAGGTCTTATGTTCAAGTCTTTAATCCATTTGTCTTTTATTCTTGTATTTGGTTTAATAAAGTGATCCAGTTTGATTCTTTTGCATATGTCTGTCCAGGTTTCCCAACACCATTTATTGAAGAGACTGTCTTTACCCCATTGTATATTCTTGTCTCCTTTGTCATAGATTAATTGACCATAGGTATGGCTTTATTTCTGGGCTCTCTATTTTGTTCCATTGATTTATGTGTTTGTTTTTATGCCAGTACCATGCTGTTTTGATGATTGTGGCCTTGTAGTATAGTTTGATATCAGGCAGCGTGATACCTCCAACTTTGTTCTTCTTTCTCAATACTGCTTTGGCTATTCAGAGTCTTTTATGATTCCATACAAAATTTAGGATTATTTGTTCTAATAATGTGAAAAATACCATTAGTATTTGGATAGGGATTGCACTGAATCTATAGATTGCTATGGGTGGTATAGATATTTTAATGATGTTAATTCCTCCTACCCATGAACTTGGTATATGCTTCCATATATATGCATCTTCTTCAGTTTCTTTCTTCAATGTCTTATAGTTTTCTCAGTACAGGTCTTTTATCTCCTTGGTTAATTTATTCCTAGGTATTTTATTCTTTTTTGATGTAATTGTAAATGGCATCGTTTTCTTAATTTCTCTTTCTGATAGTTTGTTATTATATATATATGTATATGTATATATATATGTGTTATATATTTATATACCTTATTTTTGTCTTCTTTAAAATCATATCTCTAACCCTCAGGGCCTGCACATTACAGGTATTCTGTGCTTATGGAAAGAAGGAAGTAGAGAAGGGAGGGAGGAAGCTGGTTGCTGACCACTGCCAGGTACAACTACTCCAACTTATGGGGTCCTAACTGTATTTATTTTTTTAATTTTTCAATTACAGTTAACATAAAATTACATTAGTTATAGGTTTATGGAAATGCAACTGATTTCTGAATATTAATTTTGTATCCTGTTACTTTACTGAATTCATTTTTTAGGTGTAATAGTGTTTTGGTGGCTTCTTGAGGGTTCTCTCTATATAGTATCATGTCATTTGCAGATAAGGAGAGTTTTACTGCTTCCTTTCCAATTTTGATACTTTTTCATTCTTTTTCTTGTCGTGACTGCTGTGGCTAGGACTTTCTATGAGGTCCTAATGTTAAACCAAGGTCCAAGAACCATCTTCCCTGGCGCAGGGGTTATATTTCCTTTTTATCTTCTTACGTATCTAAAGGGTATATTCTGGCTGATTCGTGCCCATCTCTTTAGAGTGACAACAGCAGTCTGAACTTTCTTCATCTTCTTCTCAGGATTCTTTATTTAGCTAGGCCACTGCCTGGTTACTGGCTCACATCTGTGCATCTAAATGAGTACACACATAGGAAACTGGCCCTGTTGACAGAATGACACATCCTGCATTCTGCATTTATTAATTCAGCAATCTTCTGAGTGTCCACCATGTTCTAGATACTGAGCTAGGCAGATGTAGTGCTTCTCTCTACTCCCAGGATTCACCTACCCAACACCTGAATCTAGGCACCTCACCACAGTCCTGTTTACTCACTCCAAATCCAACTGGGAAATGCCCAGGGAAAAGGAAGCCAATCTTTCATTATCCCTTCCGAAGAGTAAACATTTCTCCCTCTGGGTAAACATAAAGCCACAAGCATCATCTGATCAGGAGAACAGGAAGCATGAGGTCCCTTCTGATTCTGCCAGCACAGCTTTTCTCCCAACGGCTAATAATAGAGTGTTTCCCACTCATCAGATCAGAACCACTCAGTGGCCTCAGGGCTACTTGTGTCTGATCCTTCACTTTTCTCTCCAGTGGCTGTCAGGGCTGGGAAACCCAGAGCCCTCTAGGAGCCTACCCTCAACCATCTTTGTGTTCCCCACCTTTCCTTTTTCCTCCCCACACCATTTTCTAGAGCTGGTCCAAGGCAGGAACTCAAGAGTCTCTCTCTCCCTCCCTTCCCCCATCACTATACTGCCTACTAGAAGACTTTTCAGCCCAAATGACTCTGGCCACCAAAGCACAAAGCCAAAGCCCAAAGCAGCCCTCTGGCCCCTGGAGTTTCTGAAACCCTCTCTAGGATGTGGATCATCCCCAGGGTATCCCCTGTGGGCCCTGAATTATTAGAGTGCCAAAATTTTCCTTCCATCCTCCTCCTCCACCTCCTCACAGCCTGGCTTGCAGCTAGGCTAACAGTCATGGTTGGCATGAGTAGTTTTATCAGACTGAAATGAATCACCCCTCTTCCCACATACAATTGTATCTCTACTTGATGAATAATATCGAATACCCAACCAAGTGTTTGGGGAGACAGAAGTTCAGAGAGATGAAGATGAATTCTTGGAACTACTTAGAAATAAGTAAAACGTGAAAGCAGGGAATTCGTATTTAGTGGGCAGGGCCCTAAACAACTCAATATCTTAAGAATAGATATCTGCTTGTTGCTTCCATCTCTCTCTCTGGCTATAGGACTAGGAGAGAGAACCTATGCTAGGAGTCTTAATTCCTCTAATACATGGAGAAAAGTGACTACACTCACTTCTGTCCCCTCTTGTAGGCTAACAATATTAGCATTCTGCTGATACTGAATCTTGTGTTCCTCAGGGTACACAAAAGTCTGGGGGATGGGGAGGGGAACCATGGTTGATATAAAATTCTTTCCAAGTACTCGACGGCATAGTGATCCAGTACACACACACACACACACACGCACGCACGCACGCACGCACGCAACAAGTTTCATGATACAGTACTTAACCTTTATTATGTGCGATGTATTAAATTCTATTCTTTTTCTTTTAGAATGATGGAAAGAATCCCCCAAATGGACTTTATAACTCAGTAATGCATTATGAACTACAGTTTTAAAATGCTGCTTTAGAGTATGGTTCAAAATCTTGTCCCGGCCTTTTGGCTAAAATCAGGTGTAAAGTCGGGTTCAGAAAACTATGACCTGTGGGCCAAATCTTGCCCACCCATTGCCTGTTTTTGTACAACCTGCCACTCTTTTTTATTCAGCCTGTGAGCTAAGAATGGTTTTTTATATTTTTATATGGTTCAAAACAACCAAAAGAAAAATATTTCTTATGTGAAATTTATGAGAAATTCAAATTTTAGTGTCTACAAACACATTTTATGGGATCACAGGCATTCTCATTCATTTCCAGATCGTCTATGGCTGATTTTGCACTAGAATGGCTGATTTTGCCCTGAGTAGCTGCAATGCAAACTGTATGGCCTGCACAGCCTAAAATACTAAATTTCTGGCCCCTACACAAAAAGTTTGAGGACATATGCTCTGAAGCATTTTGGTAGCTACAGACTGGATTATCTGATCAATTTGTCAAATTGGTTGTCAGAGCTAGGCTATTTTAGTTTTACTTCAGTTTATAATAGAAAAATGAGTAATGTTACTTATTACTCATTGAAAATAGTGATTTGTATTATGAGAAGAGACTCCTCCAGGGAGGCTGAGCTGTCTTCACATCAGAGAGATAATACAAATGGAATTTCTCAGAGTATGGGGAGGTGGCCCTTCTCACTCATGTATTACAAGAACAATGACTTAGTACCATCAAAGGATATTTCAAATTTTAATGCTCTTCTCTTATTGAGGCATTTGATTATAGTGGAAAAGAAAGATTTTTCAAAAAAAAAAAAAATCATCCCTTTTGCATTTAGTAAATTATAATCGTGAGCTGGCATTTACTCTACATGAAATAACACCAGACTGATCAGAACAAATTTCACTTAAAATTCAAGAAACCAAAGTCAGATGAAAAGTACCCTCAGAATGGCTGCAGACAAAGACCTGGTAAAAGACTAATACCATTTGTATAGAATTGCAGGAAAGGAAGTGAGATCTGGAGAGGCCCCACAGTTAAAGCCCCCAGCTTTTGTGAAGCCCACACTGGACAGAAAAGAAATCTGCCTGTTAGCTTTCCAGCTGATGGGCTTTGTCCAGTGTAATCAGAGTACGGTGGAAAAGGCCTGCGGATTTAGCCTGTTGGGGTAGAAAAAAGAGATGAGAAGGAAAAGGTAAGGAGAAAAGTAATCTGATGTTCTCACTAATGGTCGCAGAAAAACGAATCTCAAAATATTCTGGGGGTGGGATGGCTGAGATGGGCACTGAATGACAGCCCCGGGATTCTGTCTGAGAATGCCAGGCCAGTGTGGAGCACTCAGCCAACTCTGTACAGTCAGGACTAATGAGCAGCCATCGTAGCCAAATAATAGGCCCTCTGTTGCTTTTCCACCCCCATTCCCGCTCCGCCCCAGCAGCTCTAGCAGCCTCTCCCCTTTGCTGCTCCTGGCTTTAGCCCAGGAACAGCCACTAGCTACTCTGAAAATTCAGTAGTACATCTCCCCACCGACCCCCATACGGCCCCATGGCAACTGGCCTGTGGGGGCACTATTTCTGCTGTTTGGTACCAAATGGTAGGTAGCCAAGGAGACAGGGTGCTTCCTTCTAGTCTGAGCCTGGAGACCCTGGCTCTAATGCATTCTTATCAGATATGCATGCCCCCACCTGAGCAGGATGACAGAAAACAATGCCAAGGCCTGCAATGTGCCCTGCAGATGGTGGGACCACTCTGAGGCTGCCCCAGTTCTCCTTGTGGCCTCTGCAAACAAGAAGCAGGAGGAATGCTCAGGGGTGATGATCACTCTCGAGGCCCAGCAGGCGGGGCTGCTCCTTCTTCAACATCTGAAATCCAAGTCCCCTGGGAGGGCTGATGGCACGCCAGAGGCTGGACAACCACGGCAAAGATACAACCTCGGTGTGTCGGCACCATGGAGAAGGGCAAGTAAAAGGAAATGTGTAAGTCCTTCTTGTCCTCCTACCCTGACAGGGAAAACACAGACACAGACACACACACACACACATGCACGAAGGAGGGAGGAAGGGGGAAGTGTGCAAATGTGTTAGAGCATTAAGCTTCAAGTGTAACAATGAAAAAAGAGAACGAAAGCCTACTTTAAGGGTTTACGAAAAAAGAGAACGAAAGCCTACTTTAAGGGTTTAATTTCTACAGACTCTGATCTTTGCCTCCACTTCATTCTCATTTTTCCATTTGTAAATCAGAAACCTCTATTGGGACTCACGTGAATCATGAAAAATGGACTCACTTGGGTTCTTAAATCATATTCTCACATTGTGTGAAAACTGCCAAAGTCTCGGCAGCAAATTTCTTTGAGTTCTGAAAATGACTAGTGTTGCTTACTAGTATTTAAAAACAATTAGAATTCTGTCACTACTCTGAATGAGGGATTTTGCTGAGAGAAGGAAAGGCATCTAGCAAGAAAGGCACCTGAACAACAGTTTGGAAACACACTCCAGTCCAACATGTTGACAAGCTGAGGGCACTGCAAATACCTGGGAGAATGTTAGCTAGCCCACGCGTCCTTCCTATTGCTGGTGATTAGCTTTGTTTCAACAGAATTCTGTTGCTGAGGAACAGGGTAAAAAGTCTTACTTAAAAATGAAGGTGGTAAGTAAATATAATTACTATACAAATATTGACTGGTCCCACAATACATCGGGCGATGTTAAAACTCACCAATGCTCCGCTTCGTCTAAAATTACGCATAAGAAATGCTACTGTTCAAAAAATAATTTGTTCTTTTTGAAGAAAAGATGGCAGAGGGCTACAAAAGGCATATAATTGGGGTCTTTGCCTAGCTGCCCAAACCAAAACCTGGTTCTCCGATATTTGAACAAAAAAGAGAGAAGCTCTGGCTATTAGACACCACAGCCAGGACTCCAGTTAAGAGGTTCCTCCACCCACCACTTCTCCCGGTTGCCACATTCGCTTTTAACTACGGCAGTTCATTTAAACAACTTCCTGCTTCCTGCGTCTCCTCAAGATCTCTCCCAAGTCATTCAGCCTCACAGCCTAGATCACACCCAACCAAGAACGCTGAGACCCTGGTGCTGGGCTTTAAAATATAACACTACTCTAATTTAGGTGTTTATCACCCTTGTCAAAATCATATAGAAAAAAGTTCAGGAAAAAAGTTCAACTGAAAACCAAAAGTCTAGAGTTACTGGAATTTTTGTCCCCAAATCACCAAACCGATCAAGCACTGCTTTCCCAGGTTGGGGGTATACCCTCCTCTTCCCCTCACTGAGGCTCTGACTGACATGGTCTTTTCTGTCCCTCTCACTGCCACCCAAATATGCTCACATAATTTCTGCTTCGAAGATCACTGTCCCCAAGGGCCATGACTCGGGGAGGCCCCACAGACTCTTCTTTAGTAGAGGCAAACCCTTCTCCTCTGTGAACGTTTCCCAGGACATGACAGCGCTGAAGAAGGTACGAGCAGAGGCTCCATTTAAACCCCAGCCGGTGATTTTTCCCGATCTCCTGTGGGTGGGGTGCTTTGCTTTTACTAGGAAGACAGTGGGAAAAAATATCATTCCTTGGCAGGTTGACTGAATTCTCTGATGTATCCCTGGAGTGACGCCACCTTTCCGATTAGGTACACCTCCCTGGCTGACTTGAATGGCTTGTGGGAATTTCAATGATGATCACAGGTATTTTTTTCCTTGGAGTTGGCATGGTCAAGCCAAGAACCACATGAAAGGCTCAGGGAAATTTTCAAACCAGAAACACAGAGACCACTTAGCGTGACAGGACAGAACTCATCCTTTCCCCCTAGAGACAGCCAGGGCACCAGATGGGCAAAGATATTCCTTTCAAGACACCTCAATGGTAAACTCAACAGGGAATGCACATTTGCCAAGAAGCCAGTAAATAACGGCACTTAGAAACTCTCCTTTCACCTTCCTTTTATTAAATAGCACCTTTACATGAAGGTGGGTTGGGTAAAGAAAAAAATCTCAGAAAGCTTGAGATTCCTTCTCGCTCATCCCCACCGCCTTTAGTATGTGTTTCCATCACAGCAACCACTACAGTGTGGTCAGTTGCCACAGTCATATTAGAGACTCTGTGCACCTCAATGTCATTTCCTTTTTAGAGCCCCAACATCAAGAAGCACTCAATAAATGATGGATAAATCATTTGTTAGTGGATGAACTACATAGATGACTGAAACGTGGGCTCTGCATTTCAGCATACGCCCCATTAAGAATGCTGGGGGAAGACAGAAATTGGAGGGGTTGCTTAGATTTCAATTATCCACACCATCTCTAATTTCCTACTAATCAATCAAATAATTAGTGAATGTTTACAGTGGGAAGGTACTATGCTGGGCCAATTTACCATGTAATTGGTTACTAAAGCTCATAATTCACTGTCATCTTCTTTAATTAATACATGTCCTCCCAAGTCAATTAAGAAGGTAGCTTTGTCAGTTCATGAGTGGGCAAGATGGTGTAATGGAAAAAGTAATGATCTGAAGGTCAGAGAGTTGCAGCATTGATTTCTGTCCCTAAAAGCATGAAGCATTTGGATGCCTTTGTGCTGCACCTTTTCCTTTAGGAAACTGGAAAAATACTGAGGCTTCTATAATTGAATTTACAAAAAGAAAAAGAAAAACAAAAACAAGGCCTCTCTACAGTGTTCAAATCCTTACCTTTGGGTTCTCAGCCTCTACCCACTTAGAAATGGTTCCCTTTTTGTGGTCACTGCCCTCGTCAATCAAAAAAATAATTTCCCTCCCAAATACTGACTAGTATCTGTTCACCTTTACATTGTGAAAATAAAATATGATAAACAGAGAGGCTCTAAAACCATCAATTTCCTCTTCTTTAAAAACTGAAAATCAGAAATAAGAGTATTAGAGAATTAACTTACTATGTATAGTAATAAGCTTTTAACTTAAAATAAAAAATAGGAGAAAGATGAATTTCCTGTTCACTGATTCCCCATACCCTATTTTTGGCAACATGGCAATCTTTCCTTAACACACACACACACACCCCTCTCTTACCATTTGTACAACAGAAAGAAAGAGAGCAGGAGTTCCTGGGCAGAAGGAAAAATTACTTTGTGAAGAAGTCCTGGCAAGGTTCTTGCACTGAAAGCTGGGCTTTCGTCTGAGCCCTAACACCCATTCCCATATCAGCCCCACTCAGGCTACCGAGCTAAGTCACTAGTTGCTCAGTTTCTCCTTTATGAGCCTTCCAAAATTTAATTTCACCATAGAGGAAACAAAACCACATTATTTTCTGGCTCATCTATTATACTTCTTTGCTATTTCTTAAGTCAAGGCCCAAGTAAACCCAACTATCAAACTTGACTCAGCTCTAGTTTGTTCCTTCTACCAATGTCGACATGGAGGAAACTCCCAAACTTAATGCTGTTTTCAAAAAGAAAAGAAAAAGGAAGTTCAGAAGGACAAATACAGTACGATACAACTTATTTAAAGTTTTGGGTTTTTTTGTTTTTGTTTTTTGTTTTTTAAGGCAAAATGATACCATCCAGCATTCTAATACTGCTGAGGAATGAATACAGGTGTGGTAAAACTAGAGGAAATTCAGGGAATAACAGACAGCAACACAGATGACTCTGGAAAAAATGGAGAGGAAGAAAATGTGGAGCAAGAGGGTTGGACTAGACTAATGTGCTTAGCTTCTGAGTCTGGGTAGTAAGTACTTAAATGTTTGATGTCAGAGATATTTTGTAGTTAATGATAATGAAAGAAATCAAAGCACACATGCTATTTCTGAGTACTTTTCCTAAGCACACCAACCTTTGGGATTTGGACTGCTGGCTACTGGAACCGTTCAACAGGAAAGGGTAAGCAACTAGACAGCTGACAGAATTGGATCATACGACGGTGTGTTAAATCCAGCCTAAATGCCTGCAAGGTTAAAGGGCCACACCCCCATCTTGGAGATCGTAGCAACCTCCTTAGGATGGGAAACCTCAGCAGTGATCTTGGAAGCCTTTCACTTCCACAACTGCTTCTGAAAATACAGCTGACCCTAAACTTAGCCACTCCATACCACCATTCCATCAGCTTCTCCATTTCACTGGGCAAGCTTCAGCTCAAGACACAACTAAACCCGCTGGCCAGGACCCCATCCATGTGGAACATTTCTTCTCACGTCTGAAGCTCTGTTGTAACCGTGTCATCTCCTTCCCCATCGGCTCAGCAGTGACGATCAGCTGGCCTGGACTTCTGGATAATGAAATCAGGCCCTTAATAGCAACAACCATCCATAATAAGGGGCACAGTTACACTCAAGCCCTTCAAAGTATTTTTAGACATATTACCTCATAAGCTCTCACCAAATCCTCTAAATAAGGATATCATGTATTATCCCCATTTCTAAGATGGGAAATGGCACCTTCGAAGGTCAGTTCACGAACTCAGTGATGTAAAGTGGTGCCTCTAACACAGGCATAGTCATCTAGATTCCAACCCTGGTGGACAAACCCAGAGGCTGTGGTAGCCTGGAACACACAATCATTAAGCAGACAACACAGCAATGCAACCTGGAAGAGAAAATCTAAACAGAACAAGAAACAAGGCAGGCACTGTATGAGATGCTCACATATTGTGCAGTGCCCACATCACATTCTCAGAGTCTCAAAAATCCAGCAACATTTAAATGCCATGGGAATATTTATCATTGTTTTTGCCAAACAAATCCTCCCTTACCTTAAGCAAAGGTCAACTGCACTGCAAAACCCCCAGAGCAAACAGCTAGTTGGGAGGACTTGTCACAGCCTTATAAAGTCTTTGCCAATAATTATCCAGACAGTTTCTTATGTAAACGCAGGTGGCTCAGCAATTGTACACAGATAATTTTCCTTATCAATCAGCATGAGGAAATGACTCCATGCACAGAATAGGTATGTCTTTCCTAGCTTCCTACAGGCTGCATTAGCTACAGATTTCAACTATTTCAAAGACGGAACTTCACATACTTTGTTGTTTACCTCTTTCTAAATATCAAAAAGATATTTAAAAGCATGTTGTAAATAAAAATTTAGAATTGACCTTTCTGGTTACTGAATTAAAAACTTCTTGAGTTTAAGAAGTGTGTTCTTATTCAACGCCCCATGCCCAGCTCTTGATCCAAAGAAAACCCTGAATAATGGTGAATAATGAAAAATGAAAGGATGGCTGTGCATAATAAATGCATCCCATTCATTTATTCAGCAAGGACTATGCAGTAGTGCTTTGCCAGGGGAGATGCCAAGATGAGTAACCTGCAGTGCTGGCCCCAAAGAGACACATGATGAAGAGACAAGGTGCACTGAGTGTGACACCTGTACCTGGTGTGATCCCCATGTTGGCAGTGCAAAGAAGGGAGTGAACTCTGGGGATGACTTCTCAGAAGAAGCAGCATTTGAACTTAACCTTAAGAGGAAAGTACGGCTGTCCTGCTTTGTGGGTGATGAGGGAGGAGAGGGGGCTGGGAGGAGAGTTTCCAGCAGAAGCAACTAACTGGAAAGAGGGCCTGTGCAGAGAGGCTGAGAGAACACGTTTGGTTGTCAGTATCGAAAAAGTCCCCAGGAGGGTTTCTGTTTCATCAACTAATGACAACACCAGGAGCCATAGGAGAGGAAAAGGAGAGCAGGGATTTGCCTTCGGGAACCTGGTGGACATTTGCAGATATTAAAAGAGAAGCTCTGGCTCCCCTCAGGTACAGCATCCTGGACAGCCTTTGCTTTCTATCCCCCCACATCATCTGATCAAGGTCTCCATACCTATGGTGTTTCCAATCAGGTTCACCATCCCCTCCTTCCCATCTCCCTACTCCTGTGCGTCTAAGTCATTTAGGATGACAGGAGGACAGGGAGTCCAGTTGTAAAGGAGAAAAATTTTTTTATTAATTTAGTGCCACAGAGAGATAGATAAGACAACACAAGTCACATCCAGTATCACAGATCATTCAACTGAGCAAAGGGTGGGCACAGAGAAGGGGAAGTGAGGAACATAGCAACTGAACCTCATCTCACTCTAGCGCAGTGCAAGAATGAGCATCTCACTGAGGATTCCCTGCATTGGGCAGGCCAAGACTGCTGTTATGCTATGCTAGCTGGCCCAGCACATTTATCTTCCTTCATTGAGTGCTTCTTCTCAGGCCACACACATCAATATCCACCTGAATAAGTATCCTGAGTGCAAGTTTAACACAAAATGGAAAGTAAAGAAGATATCCAGATAGCCGATAAGCGCATGGAAAAGGTGCCACACATCGCTCATTATTTGAGAAATGCAAATCCAAACCACCATGAGATAACCCTTCACACTCATTAGTATGGCAAGAATGTGGAGAAATAGGAAGTTTTGTGTACTGCTTGTGGAGCAGTCACCGTGGAAAATAACATGCGGTTCCTCAAAAAGTTAAACATAAAATTACCATATGATCTAGAAATCCCATTTCTGGGTATATAGCCGAAATAATTGAAAGCAGATACTCAAAAGATATTTGTACACTCATGTTCCTAGCCACATTATTTACAACAGCCAAAAGGTGGAAATAATCCAAGTGTCCATTGACAGATGAATAGATAAACAAAATGTGGTAATACATACAATGAAATATTATTCAGTCTTAAAAAGGAGTGAAATTCTGACATATGCAACAGCAGAGAAGAACCTTGAAGACATTATACTCAGTGAAATAAGCCAGCCACAAAAGGTCAAATATTGTAGAATTCCATTTATGTGAAATATCCAGAGTAGTCAAATTCATTGAGACAGAAAGTGGTTGCCAGGGGTTGTCAGGAGGAAGAATACGAAGTTATAGTTTAATGGGTATAGAGTTTCGGTTTTGCAAAATAAAAAATTTTTGGAGATGAATGAATGGTAGTACAACAATGTGAACGTCCTTAATGCCTCCAATTTGTATACTTAAAAATGGTTAAAATGGCAAAATTTGTGTGTATTTTACCACAATAAAAAAAATCCCTGTCCGTCCAAACAAATAAACAAATCCCAACAAGTAAGGAGGCCTATTTGCCTCTGGGGGCTCTGGCCCACAGTCTGTGCCTACCCTATCCTACCCACATAAGGATCCTCCCACTGTCCCCTGTCCCTTCAGAAGAATCAGATAAATCCAGTCACTCAGTCAGAGGTGAGAGTGATTCATAGAGCTTGTTATATTACCACTCTCAGGGGTCAAGTCTCCTCTGTGGCTTAAAATAGAGAATTACATTCTACAGTCAGATTTCAGGCAGCAGCTCAATAGCAGAGGGGAGGATGTTTCAGGGCCTTTTCTCCTGCCTGAGTTCAACCCTGACAATCTCATTCCACACGTCTCTATGTTTCCACTCACTTCTGTGTAATTGCTTGTCTAAGCCACAATGTCCTCGTTACTTAGGAAGCAAAGAGGACATGAGCTGAGCCCTCCGTGATGGAGGCAGGACAGAGGTGCAGACAACCCTTATGCAGGTAGGCGCCCTCCAATACAGACCCTTGGTGATGTGAGTGTCCTGCCTGTACTGATCTGAAGGAGACTCCCCTGGGGTGGGGGTAAGGGGGCTCTGCGAGCTGGAGGAAACACAGCGGTCATTAAGAGAGCAGGGTGCATACAATAGCACAGCAGTGCGAGGCTGGAGGAACCCTATGTCCAGGCCACAGAAAGCATTCATGTTTTATATTTTCATAGTTCATGTATTTTCTATTTCTATGCATTTTATGCCTGCCTCTGGTTAAATTGCTCAAACGACTTGTGACCTGACCAAACTGTGATTTAAATCAGGGCTTTTCTACCAAGGAGGCTGCATCTCACAGAACATACTGTATGTACCATCCTTCTACCAAAAACCTAACCAAATGGCACTTCAAGACGGGGGATGCTGGGTCTCCCAAGTCTTCCCTTTTTAAGGAGCTTGATGACTCTTACATCATCTACTTTTTTAAAAAGTTGGATCAATTAAATCTGTGCCAATGACTATTTACTCCATTTTCTCCCACAACCTGTCCTTCTCTCTCATAAGTTTAAGCACCTTGAGTCCCATCAAAGAGCATCATAATGGCCTCATAAGAACCAGCATGTCACAGTGATGGAGGTGTTTGAAGTTCAGGAGCCATGCAAGATCACAAAGGCCAAGGTCCCAAGAGTAGGTGGTGACTGTGACTGTCATCAGTTCCATTTCCAAAACTCTGGGGTTTGGGTCTCCAGACTTCTGCTTCCATCCCCAGTTTCATAGAGGGCGAGGGGCTGGGGCAATGGTCTGGAGAGACTTCTCCACATTGACCACACCTCACTCCCTTTCTACAGAGCATAGTCTTGGCAACAGCAAGCCCTGTGTGATCCATGAAAAACTCTCCACAGATTTGTTTCCAGTACTCTTTCTGTTCAATCACATTTTGGGGGCAATATGAAGCACAATGCCATCTTGATAGATAACAAAAGGCATTTATGCAATAAAGAACATTAATGAAGTGCGACTTATGAGCCAATCCCCATGCTAATAGCCAAGAGCCTAAAGGCACAGTCACTACCCTGAATACAGTCAGATCCAGAAACACTCCATGTCTAAATATCGCAGTCTCGTGCTGTTACACAGACACAAGAGAAACATGGAGAAAACATTCCATACACCTTTCTCAGAGATTCATATGCATATCAACAAATTAAAGGCCTTGTGAACCTCTAACAACAACAACAACAACAACAAGTTATCATCTTAAAGTATACTTAAATTCCTGACCCGAACAGCTGTTAAACAGGCAAGGGCCATGTTCCTCCTGGGATCGCTCATGGGGCCAGGCTTCATGAACCCAACAAAGCCACCAGATCCATCTTTTTGGGAAGGCAATACAGGACCAGACTCTGGGCCAAGTGGAGATCCCCAGTCCTTCAGTGATGAACCTGGTCTCATCATCTCCCCACTGCTCAGGAGGAGAATGGGGAAGAGGGGAAGGGGGAAAGTTCCCTGCCAGCTTCTGCCACAGGCCAGCCTCTTCGTTTCCATGTGCCTGTGTGAATGAAATATTAAACAGCCTCAGCCAGTTAATAGCCTTTCAACAATAAACTGCTCAGAGGCTAAGGAACTGAGTTTTGATCTGTATTCTCACTTGACTGGCCCAGCACTCAGCTGGGAACAGTTTCCCATTCTGTTAGCATTCTGCTCACCCCACTTCCCACCATGCTGGCAGCAGTTGGTTGGATCCATGCCCATCACGGCTTCACATCACCTGCCCTGAGAAAGTCTGTCCAGGGCCCTTCACTGCTACCCCTGGGACCCACACCACAGCCTACTGCCCATAACTCCTGATGGGCATCAAAAATGGGCTTTCTCCTTGGCTGAGGATGTGAGGTGCAGCACACTTAGGCAGGGGCATTTTTTTCCTGTGACTTAAGTTCCTGTTGTTTCAAAACAAAAACAAAAAACACAAGTAGTTGCATCTCTCTTCCATCAGTCAGTTTTTGTTTCCCGCAGCCTTGGCTCACTTGCCCCCACTGAGCACAGGAGCAGAGAGAAGCTCAGAGAGCTCAGCCCACGTAACATCAGGGCCGATGGCTGGCAGGGTGGGGCCTGTGGGGCTCTGTCCCAGGGGCTAGGCCACCAGCCAAAACAGGATATAAGACGTAGCCCAACTGGGATGATGCAGCTTCAGCAGCCTTCTTCCTCAGGGAACCGTGATGCCCCAACGCACAGGCAGAGCAGAGGCTGGGAGGGAGGAGGGGACAGAATGGGAGGGTCTAGGGAGAAGATAGACAGGAATTTGGGCTCAACCCCCACTCACTGGATGCCAGAGGTCACCTTGAAGAGACAGGTGGCTGCCTGAAGCCAGCCCTGGGTCCAGTGTGGGGGCCCAGCAGCCATGCCCTGACTAGAACTTGGCACATCCAGCACTGAGGGACTTGCTTGCTTTCCAACAGCACTCCAAAAAGGATAACCATAGCACTGCAACCGGCTTTTCCTTGCTTCAACCACCGCCATACCCCAGGGAGAAAAAAGGGAGCTTTTCCAGGGGCTGTGGTGGGAGCCACTGGTCTTGGCCTCTGCTCGACTTCACTTCAGGGATTACTTCACTGACCCTGCCTATTGAGTCCTGGCCAGTCAGGGGCACTAGCTTTACATTTCTGAGAAGATACAGGGACATGGGGAAGAGCCAGGAACCAGCTGACCCCACAAGGCATTAGCGACCTAGCAGGCACAGTCAAAGAACATTCTTCAACTTTAAGCCACAGATTCATGTCTTGTCTAGTTGGTGGCTCAGATGGGTGCTGACTTTATGTGGGCCGGCCTGTGGGCCCAGACATCAGAGGACCCAGCCTGGCCCGACATCCTTGCATCTAACTGAATCATGCCACTTCTAGGGCACTTCCATGAGCCTCTTTGGATGGGACAAAGGTAAAGTACATATGAAGAAGGAACAAGCTCATTGTCCAATCTACACACAAATATTCAATGTTATCTTGCTTCGACATGAACAGAAAAATGTCCCAATGGCGATATACCAAACACCTGCATAGGGTTCTTTAGCTTAGAAAAACCATTCTGCATGAGTACATTTGATTCCTACAGTGAGTGACTGGGTAACACAAAATAGGCACAATTCTCATTTTATACTTTAAAAAGTTGAAGATTAGCTCTTCGAAGTGCCCTAAGTTACATCGATAATGAAGTCCTCATTTCAATACCAAAATCTAGGTTTTCAGATCCATAGGGTAAGGGTCTCTCATAGTCATTTCCCTCTTACAAAAAAAGAAACAAAGTCAGGGCCAACACTTGTAAAGCGTTATGGGATGAGGTCGCTCCTGTTCTAGATGCTTGTACTATGTGATGAGATCACACCTGTCCCAGTGTCCTGCTCACACAGTGTGATGAGGACACACCTGGGCCTGGGCACCTTGCTCACACTGCGGGACAAGGTCACACCTGGGCTGGGTTCCCTGCTCGTACGGTGTGATGCGGTGTCACAGGAATGGCATCTAAATTCAACACAGAGGTGAGGAAGGCTATCAGGAGGTGACTCCACTGCTGGATTTCAAGGGTCAGTACATGTAGCTTTATCTTTTAAGAAGCAGCTGGAGAGGAGAAGTTGTTCCAGGCCAAGAAGCCTCTCAGGAAAGGAGGAGAAATCCCATACCAGTGACTGAGCTGCCACTCAGGATGAGCTTGTGGGGTAAGTGCAGTCCAGGGAGTGGCAGGAGTGTGCCAAGCCAGCCCACTGTTTGGGGTGGCGTGGGTTAGACTGGACTCCAGGTCCCTGAAAGCACTTGAAGCAGAAAAGTGACGTGATAGTTGTGGGTTTAGAAAAGGTCACTCTGGCTGTGGAGTGGGGAGGAGACTAGAGGGAAGGAAAGGTGCTCAGAGATCCCGGGAGCAATTTAAGAACTGGGAGCCAAGGGGAAATAAAAAGAGTAAGGGAATAAGGTGCAGGGCTCGGCTGCGAACAGTTGCAGCTACAGATGGACAGACCCTCCATTCCTCGTCTGGTTCAGGAAAATTCAGGAGGAGACCACAGTAAACCTACCTTCCTGAAACACTGGCTTCTAGATCAGGCCCAGTCAGTCACTAAGCGTTAGCTAAGTCCCCACTGTGCGTCTCACACTGTTCAGGCACTAAAGATGCGGCACTTAGCAAAGCCGGCAGGAACACCTGCTGTGGAGAGCACACATTCTCTATGTCATAGGTTTCTGGCAAATTATTAAATATTAAAGAACACAGATTAAACCTATAACAATGGAAACTATCTGTCATGGATTTTCCAGAATAATCCCATTAAAAATATTTTTTCTGTTACCATAAGACGAGTATTGGGCCATGGGTTCAGGGTTATTTTTCCCCCTGAAAAATTAAAAACATTTAAAAAATGGTCGCCAGGTCTGTAATGCAAGCATCTTTATCCTGGATTCTTCTGGGAACATCAGAGGCAAAAAGGAAAGTGAAAACCAGAAAACTTTACCTTTAAAACAACTTATTCATTTGTCAACCAAAGGACATGTTGGTTTCTTAATCTTTTTCTTAACTTTTCTTTGACTTCTTTAACTTGTCATAGTAGTTATACATGTGTTAGAGGTTTATGGCACCATAAAACAGCAGAAGAAATGGCAGAAGGGCCCTGGGAATCGGAGTGATAAAGACATGGGTAAGAACTATGGCTCCATCACAATAAGGCTGTATGGCCTCGGTCCACTTTCTGAGTCACAGCATTCCCATCTGTTAAGCAGTATTCAATATTTTACTCACAGTATTTTGTGTGTGTGGGGGGGTGGAGGGGTGTGGAAGGGGTTAATATGTGTTAACTGTCCAGTACAGTTCCTGACTCAAAAAATAAATTATTATCATTACCATCAGTAATATATAAAAACTAATTCTTCCTGAGTTATCCACTACTCAAGATACCTCACACAGAAAAATACTTCTAGAGGATCTGTACGTTTGCTGAAGTCCACAAAACTCACTCAGATCTTCCCCCCAAGCGAAACATCCATTCAAAATACCAGTCTTAGAAAACTACTAAATCAGAGCTCAGCCCAAACTGAAGCCACACGGACCTTGGACACCAGGGATCCCAACAATGGTAGGTGAGACCTAGGTTAAGCAAGTGGCCTCTATGACCCATTCCATCCTCTACTCAAAAATAAAACTGTTGAGATTCGCCAGTGTTGCAGCGATCACCCTAGACATTTCCTCTAGAAGGAAAGGGCAAGGAATGATCCCAAGTCTCAGGCAGTGAGCAGATGAGCAGGATCGTCCTTACACACAAACGTGGCAGTCATTCAATGAGCCCCATGAACCCCTGATGGGACATCTCTGCCCTCCTTCACCAGACATCTTTGTTCTCAAACCTTAAGAGAAAGTACATGTGGAGCTCAGAGGAAATGCTCTTTTCCATGGAGCTTTTGGCTTTCCTGGGCTTCTTGGAGGTCATAGCTGCTTCAGTGGCAAGAGCACCACTCTCAGAGGTTTCAGAAATTCAAAGCACATTTCCAAAACAGTCCAGACGCCAAACTTCGGAGGTAGGATGAGGGGTCAGGCTGGTGCAATTAATTGAGTATTCAAAGACTCGTCCTTTGATCATCATCGGAAATATCTATTTCTATACACCATCATCTCAGGCATTAGCGAGCCGGGCCTGATGGCACCTGCAGGGCCTTTCTCCTGTGGCCTCAGAACCTGGACTCAACAGTGCCTGCAGATAGCTCTGTGGTCATCCTACTCTCAACGGCCCCCCAGAAAGCAGTGCAGGCCCACGGCCACCACGGCCAGGGCTGAGCTGCATCTGGGTTATGGAGTGTGGACAGAGAGCCAGGCATTCACTACAAAGCTTTACAACACGGGTTCGTAACAGTCCCGAGAGGAAAACAGTATTTCCATCTCACAAATGAGCAAACTGAGGCTCAGAGAGGTTAGTCAGGTTGCCCGAAGTCTCACAGGTAGTACTGGCAGAAGGGCGTAGAATGAATCCTAGGTGAGGTTTTCTAGTGGCTGCTCTGTTGAAGGACTCCTGACTGTTAGCACTTAACGATTAGTTACAGGAGGTAAAAAAGGGAATAGACGCTCCCTGCCCAATATCCCCAGTGACCTTGACTGGAACTCAACTGAGCACCTACCCCTCCCTCTGCTTAGAACAGGGCAAAACCTAGGCACTGGTCTCCACATCTTTCTCATTGGGCTAAGTCATCTTTTCTTTAATGCTAAGTCCTACTATGCTGTCTTAGCCTCATACAGAAACTTCTGGCTCTCTGCATCTTCACCAGCACCCCAAGGTCTGTCATGTGGAGAGCCCATCACTGGGCTACAGCAAGGTCAAGGAGACTAAGGGTAGACATTAAAGGTGGGAGGCTTTCTGGGGTCACAACTACTTACTTCCCACCCTTTGGGACAAAAAATATTTTCTGGAAATACAGGATTTCAACTAAAATTTGAATCTTTGGCTCATGTGACACAGTATTTCATAGCCCCTACATCTTGGAAATATGCTCCCTGCCTGGCCCTCACATAAAGCATCTTCCACATGATCCCAGCATTTGCAACACAAGTCAGGTCCCCTCCAGGATGCTTGCCCCTTGTGCTCAACTGGGGCCATGAAATTTTCAACCTGGGATCCACAGATATGTTTTAGAGATAGGAGGAATTTTCTGCAGTTTTATGTAAAACTGCATGGGCATATTTGTACATGCATGAATGTGTGTGTGTTAGATATGCATTTTTCTAGGGGAAGGACCCAAAGTTTTCATTGAATTCTCAGAGGTGTCTCTGACCCAAAAAAGATTCAGAAGACTAAGAAACACTGCTTTAAAAAGAACTTTCATTTCTGTCAAATTGGCCAAATTTCAACAACAACAAAAAAATGGGTCAGAGAGATTAAAAGCTGAAAAAAAAAAAGTAAAGGATGGGCAATTTAACTGTAAGATTTCAGAGAACTTAAAACAAATCTTTCAATGCAGTAAATTATGCAAAAAGATTCCAATAAAATGGGGAATCATTAGCTGTGGAAGTGGTAGAGGGACAAGAATAATATGAATCAGGAAAGAGCAAGCACCAGCGGAAATGCCAGATGGAAGAGGAAGTTCTAAATAGGGTAGGCAGCTATTCTAGCTCCTGAGATATGTGCTGTTCAGAAGGCGGGCTATACAGGCAGCTTGTTTAGGCTGCACACCAGTTCCTATTTTTACTTAAACCTACAAAAAACAACAACAACAAAAACGTGTACATAGCACAGAAATCCTGGCATCCCCTCTGGGACCAACCTGCTGACACGTCAGAACTGCTCAGAGTGATGAGCTAATTAAAATTCTACAGTCTTTCCCAGAGATAGTTCTATTTTTAACCTAATTATGTCTGTCTCTTAAAGTGTGAAGTTTACATTTTTTTTAAGAAACTACTTTTTTTCTTCTTAATATCCCCATAAATAATTTAGCTTAGCTGATAATTCCTATAATCCCTTCCAACTATTTCTTCTAAAGACAGATGGGACATTCCAGGCAGAAGGGAACTGATAAAATCAAGTGAATCCTACGTCCCACTCTGCAGGGTCCCTAATTAAGAATAAAAGGAAGGAAAAAAAAACTATGACAAAAAAGGACTATAGCCCTAGCATTTTAAAAATCACCATTATCTCCTTGTCATTTTCCTGCAATGCTATGTTCAAGGCAATATTCACATCACAAATGTTTTCCAAAAGTTCATGTGTAACTTGCTTTTTAGAATTGATGGTATAAACATAGGTTTAGGTTCTCACTTAGAAGCCACATTTTTGAGGGTCCCCAGACTAGTCTGTACAGGCACGTTAACCCAAAGACTGTTGAAATGCTTCATACTTAAAGTGTGTGTGTTGAAACAACATTGCTTCAATGCTAGAAATGGTTTTTAATATATCTTAAGTGTAACCTTTTTCTTGTGAAAATTTCCCTCACATATAGGTATACTTCTACATTCAAGAGAAAAAAAAGAGAGAAGAAAAACTCAGTACATTGTAACCACAATTAATATTTGTTAAGCATCACACTTTTCTTTTGGGAGAAGAGGCAAATTATAGGGAAAATGATCCCATTTTATTAGGACGACTATTAGAGACTGGACTACAGTATAATCCACTGAACACTTTATGGAATATAACATATGCTTCCATTTTCAAATAGAAGTCTTAGGAATTTTTTTCCCCTAAACTTATTTTCCCATTGGTTTTCTTTATAAAGCTAAAGGTGGTTAGCCATATCTAGGAATAAAAAAACTTTTATAAAATTAAAATTCTCAGGGAAATGACTTAAAGGGAAATTATTTAATAAAACAATTTAAACACTGAAACAACTTTTGAAGACTCTTGAGCTGGTCCTTAAGTAACTTTGAGTCTGACAGGGGTAGAGGGGGTACATGCTGACTTCTAAGGGCAGGTGGCCTTGGCTCTTGGTTCTGACTTTGCATGAAGCTTTCTCTACACAGGAGTGAAGAATGGGCTCTCTCCCGAGGGACCTCTGAACTTGAGAGAAAGCTGTCTCCAGGTGGGCAAGGAGGGAGGGCCATAACTTGTTGGGGCTGCTCAGGGTACCAGCCAGCTGCGTTGGTCCAAGGTTGCCACAGCTGCAACCACAGGAAGCTCCTGGGATGCCCCATGCCACCCCCTTCTTCAGTCTGAGGTAGTGGAGCTTCCCACTCCCCTTGGTGCCTCTCACCTGACAGTGGGCCCATGTGTCTGATGACTGGCTCAAACTCCAAGTTAAGCAAGTTCCCCCAGTGACCGTCAGTGTGCCTACTCTTGCCTACCTTGTAAACACTGAATGCAGAGGAAACATCGATCCTGGTTTAGTTTTAATAACTTGATTGATCTCTTGAATCCAACAGGGCCTTCAAAGCCAGAACATTATGGACTCATTTCTCCGCACGCCTATTGAAAGGTCTCCTGGCAGCTGAACCCCCTGCCATCCGCATTTGGTCCTACAGTGGCATAGCAGACCTTTCAAGGGCTGACAGGCAGGAAACCAAGTGTTCAATTTCCTGAAAACATCTCCTACCTGAAACTTATTTACCCATTCAGCTGCTCCCGGGAACGTGGCCTTGTTTTTAGGGAATTCCTTTATTTTATTTACTCCCTAAGAGATATTGCAACACAAATGTGAACTTATATGAAAAAAATGTCTTGGAGAGTCTCTGTAACTGGTTTTCCTCTCCTTGAGCAGATGATCATTTTATTTTGCTGTTTATCTGATGCCATGGTAACTAGACTTATGAGCAATTATAGAAATTTGACTTACCAAACACTTATTGAGTGCCTACCAAATATGGAAGACAAAAAGGTGAACGGGACGCTCACTTTCCTCAAAAGGACACATGTCAGAGTGCCAAGAACTAGACCAGAAGTCGGCAAACTTCCAAATGGCAAATATTTTAGGTGTTGTGGGCCATGGGGCTCCTGCTGCAACGACTTGACTCTGCTACTGTAGTGCAAAAGCCACCATAGACTATGACACCTTTACTCATGGACACTGAAACTTAAATCTCTTATAATGTTCACGTGTCACAAAATATTAGTCTTCTTTTGATGTTTGACAACTCTTAAGAAATGCAAAAACCACTTACAACCCATAGACTATATAAAAAAGGCTTCTGGCTGATTTTGGCTGGTGGCCATGGTGTATAAACTCCTGGGCTAGGCTCTCAGGTCTGGCCCTCAGTAGCTCTGTGCAGGAAGGCAAGTTGCCCAGACTTTCTGAGCCTCTCTGTCCTCACTTGTAAAATGGGGATGAGGATCTCTGTCTTGTGTGTTCTAAGAATTAGAAACTTAACAGAGAAAACACTACATGAATATTAGCTGATCTCCTTCCTGGAGGGACGCTGTTTGATGATGATAAAGACATAGATAACGACAATAACAACTCACCTTCCTGAACATTTGTTTCCTGCTAGGCATTGTGTTAAGTGCTGCATACTTCTAATAGTATTTTGTGTAATCTACGATACCATTGATTTTAAGATGCATCATTATTGAATGTACCACAAAGAAAGAAAAAGCTGCCAGTTAACCTCTGATGCAGCACTGACTGTAAGAAGTGTGCTGATTTCACAAATGCTAATATGTGTGTGTGTGGGGGGGTGCAGTGGGGGTGTACTTTAGAACCAATAATACAGTATCTCCTTTAAGCCCACAAACATCCTGGGATAGGTACTACTTAGTACTTACATAGGTACTATTATTGTTCCTATATTGAGGAACAGTTTCTAGTTTCCATTCAAAAAGCTAGAACTGTCAGTGCTGGGATTTTTAACATGGGCAACCTTGTCCAGAGTCTGAGCTCTGCCTTAGGGCATGAACACCTGGAAGAAGGCTGAAACAGATAAAACTTTAAGTATGAAATGGCAAGGTCAAAGAAATCTGGCACAATGAACTTTCTCCTTAGTCAGAGAGGAAACACACCGCACCAGTCAATCATGTCCTTCTGGTGTTTCAAAATGGGGTGTGAATACAGTAAGAGGTAAAGGAAATAGGAATTGTAAAAACATACAATAAGAGTGGCAAGATGTACTAACGTTTAAGCTTGCAGGTCCGTCCCTTTTAACAGCTGTAGAGGGAATCCTGTCCAGTTTAAGGAAGGACGGAAGCGGATGCTAAGAGCATGTAACATGAACAGAGCTGGGCAGGAGAAGGCCAAGGAGAGGCTTATCCTTGAGCATCATTTTCTTGTGTGAAAGAAATACATGCAGGGTGTGGAGTCCAAAGGCCAGAGACCACCCTTTGGCTGTCGCCTTCATGCTCCTCTCTAGGTTTCCCACCCTCACTAAGCACAGGGGGCTCAGGACATGTCCAACCTCTCAGCTTGGCCGTGCATTTCAGTCACAAAGAACTGAAAACATGACACAGATGTTAGATGTGAGCCTTTGAATGCAGTAATTATGGGAAAATTTACGCCAAAATTCTCTTTCGAATTCAGATTTATTTTTCCTCTGAAAATTTTGGCCTCAAATCTCTCTTTCTCACATTATTTCATCACCAAACATTTATGAAATGCTTAAAATATGCTAATAGGGATGAGATTTGTCTTTTTCCTGTAAAACTCCAATTAGACAAAAGCTTGCTCAACATGTAACTTCAGCTTGTGTCACTGTGCAGAAAGGAGTCAGCACAGCAAACCGGAGACTGCTCTCCTTAGAAAGGCCTCTTCTCAAGGCCGGCCTTGCCTCGCATCTGGGAATTTGGATTTCAGGAGTCATCCCATCATTCCTCAAATGGCTGGCTGTGCCTACACGGTTTGCAGACAATGCGGTTTATGCTCAACACCTGCTTTCCATCGGAGAGTGTAGAGTTTTGTGCGTGTTAGGCAGAGGGTATCTATGTGACCAGATTCCAGGAGAAACCCTGGGCAGTGGGTCTCTAATGAACTTTCCTGATGGACAACATGTCACACATGTTGTCACAACTCACTGCTGAGGCAACGAGTGCATTTTGCGAGATTCCACGGGAAGAGGACTCTGGAAAGCCAGAGCCCGGTTTCCTCTGCGCTTTGCCCCATGAGCCTCCTCCCTCTGCTGATTTTGCTGTGTCCTTTTGTTGTAATAAGTCACAGCCAAACTAGATGATGAGATGCTGAGTCCTATGAGTCCTCCAGTGAATCATCAATCCTGGGGGTGGTCCTGGGGACTCTCAACACAGCCATCCTCAGCCAATTTGTTTTAGAACACTGTCCTGAAATAGTGCTGTGGCAGCACAGGAAGGCCTGGGAGCGGGGCGTGGTGGGGAGACAGAGGTGCTTACTATACTGATATTGAAGCAAATGTGAGGGCTAAGTAAGGGAATGGATTAGCTATTGTTGCACTCAAATGTTGACACACGTTCAGGAAGATACTAACCTTGTGATTTCTGTCCTTCAGAAATTTGCAGTCAAATATAGGAGACAACAATGGAGATGATGATGATGGTGATGATGGCAATGAGGCAATAACAGCTAACACCTATCTGTTGCTTACTATGTGCCAGGCACTCTCCTTGCACTTCCCATGTTAACTCATCTAACCCTCACAGTAACCCTGGGAGGTATGCATTTTTATTATCTCCATCTTCACAGATGAGCAAGTCGAGCACATAAGGTTAAGTACTGCCCCAAACCACACAGCTAGTTATTGGCAACATATTCTCTGGCTTCAAAGTGTGAGTTCTTAACCAGTATACCATACTTTCTCTCTCTGGACATAGAGACAAATCCTAACTAGTATAAACAAGCCTAACTTAACCTACATCTTTTAAAAGATAGTATTTATTACATTCTACTCCGCGTCAGAATTATTTTTGTGTGTGTTTTAATGCCTGTGTTAGACTCTAAGCTGTGTCTTTGGGTTGCCTCCATGGCACCATGGTAAGCATTCAGCTGCAGATGGATAGAAGAGAATAACCATCCAGGAGCAGGCGGCCAGCACAGTTTAGAACCGTGATGACAGATCTCAGGAAACATTCGACATTGAGGAGGATCTCAAAGGTAAGTTCGAATAGGCATTCCACACGGCAGTAACAATACGAGCAGAGAGGTGGGCCCAACAATGACCACGATAAGTTGAGAGGACAAAGAGTGAATGGCTGGAATAATGGGTGTGCCTTGGTAAAATCAAGTGAAATGTAACTATGATGACCCTTAAATGAAAAGCTAGAGTTACGAGCAATGGGTAGTGAGGAAGAAACTGACAGTGACAAAAGTGATAATTTGGAAAGATTTATCTTGGGGCACAACAGAGCGGTGGCTTGATGGGCCAGAGCCCTGGAGCAGGGCAAGGAGTTGAGAAACTGTTTGCAAGAGTCTCAACACGATGTCAGTTAGCACCATATACGACTAGAGCCCAGGACTATAGGGAGTTTCAGTGCTAGATCTGCTACTAAAATGAGTTGGGCAATGTAACCTTTCTGAGCTGAGGGATGGTTCCTGACCCTCTCAGAATTTTTTTCCCCCACATTAACCATTTAGAATTCTAATAGATTTTGGTTGGAACTAGGCTGGTAGGTGTGGGTTTTAAGAACCATTTCTAAAGAGAGAATTGATGGAATCTGGTATGTAATTAACAGTGGCAGGGATATTAAAGATGGCCAAAGGGTGAGTGCAGAAAACTGGGTGAATATGGTGATGTTGATGAGAGTAAGAAGTCTACAAAGAAAATTCAAAGATACAAAAAATACATTTAAAGGAAAAAAAATCATCTCAATAGCTACAAGAAGTAAGACTTGAAATGACAATAAGCTACAAGAAAAAAAAAAATCAAAAGTAAACCCAAGAGAAAATCACTTAGTTGGTAGTTCCTTAGTCCACCCTTATTCATAATTTTCAGTACTCCCAGCTTCAAATGAACCACCCCCCCTTGTCAAAATATTGCTTATACAACTACAGAGGAGTCTGATTAACTCTCACGATTATATCTGAGCACATTCTATGTTTTGAAATAAAATATCAGCTACTGACCCTCAGGAAGCTAATTGCTTTTCCACATATTCAGCACAGTAATGCATCCAACTAAACAATTCACTTACTCTGGTGGCAGGGCACTACTGTGAGCTTTATCGCCCAGGGATCAACACGGGCCAGTGGCTGCCAAGGCTATTACTGTGGGCAAAGATAGGAGTCCTGAGGATAAACTGCTCAGTCCTACTACATAACCTATTTTCAGCAGATCTAATTTACTGCTCTTTGTACAGTCTCTCTCCAAGGAGGGGACTTAAAGCCTCTAACATGTATATCTATACTGAATACACATGGCTGGTATTAAATATGACAGGATAAGCAATTCTGCAATGGGCCCCCTTCCAGTTAATTATCTTGCCTTGTACACATATACTAGGTCACTACTGGCAAAAACCAACTTCTGTTTAATGGAGGCAGTAAGAAGAGATCCAGATATAAATGTCTATCAATTGTCTCTATTCTTATTAAAATATTGCCCTTAAAGGAAAACACATGACTATTTTGTTTACCTGAATTTGCCTTTTAAGTAGTTGGTAAACTAGGAATTTTAATAGCAGAAATAAGTTCATTTGGTGCTATGTGTATTTCAATTCCATTTCTAGAAGGCATTAGGAAGCCTCTTCTATATTTCATCTTTGAATATTTTATAGCCATATATATTTCTTTGGAAAAACACAATGTATTTCGGGTAATAAAGGTCCTGCAGATTTTATTAAGCAATTGTGCTAGTAATAAAGCAAAGCAGTAAAGACTAATGTTGGCTTTAAAATACAAATGTTTATTGTGCAATCATTTCAGAGTGGCACCCACTAGTGAAAAGCCAGACCAAAGGTTGGACCCCCAGCCTCCTCTCTCTGCATTTCACTGTTTGATTTGAGCAATGCATTTAACCATTGCTATGCCGTGGCCAAATGAAGCCAACACCAAATCTCAGTGCAAAGTGAATCCTCCCACTGCTCTCCTCTGAAGCTAGCCTTTCTGAGCCAGGTTAGAGCACCTACTAGCCGCCCCCTCCTTCTACCTCCCTCTACTCATATCATCATGTAGCTCCCATTAAGACACTATGCATCTCTTTCACTACAGAATGTGCCTTCTTGTCTCTTTGCCACTAAATACCTCCATCTCTAGCCTTCCTTCACAGAGGAAGACTTCCCATCTCTTCTCCTTCTTACCTTCTCCTAAATTTCCAATGGCTCTCAGACACCCCGTACCGATCCTTAATTCATTCACTTATATTACAAATATTTTAGTGTCTGTTAAATACAGTTCAGTGTATGTCGGTACAGCTCACTATACAAACACTGTGTTGGGTCATCTGGACAAAAACCAATGGAATAAATGTTAACCTTGTATGCAGCTGGAGGAGAAAGTGATACTGATCATAAGAAAGGCAAAAGTAAAGTCGGGCAGGGTTCACAAAAGTGAGACTGGCCTTCTTGCTTGGGAAGTGGGGAGATGAAAAGATCAGGGTGGCGGGGGCGGCGGGGGGGTGGAGGGGAAGGTCCTTTATGCTTTCCTGGGAAGCACATGTACTAAAATTAGAAGGCTACAGAGAAGAATAGTATGGCCCTTGTGCAATATGAAGCACTCCATATTTTTCAAAAGAAAAGGAAAAGGACCTTTTGAGTTATCCAATGAGAAAATGGTAGAATTTGAAAATGCAGATGGTAGACATAGGAATAATGGCATTTCAGGTAGAGGAAGGGACAAATAAAGTCATGGATCAAGGGTTAGGTGTCAAGAGTAAAGAGGAAGGAACACAGGAAGGAAAAAAATGGGAGTAACGCTGAAGAGCCCTCCGTTGCTCAGACCTCACTTCTTGGCTGGGGCAGCTGCCCCTGTTGGTCCTAAACAGTGTAGAGACTGAGTGTGGATGTTTCTTTCTCTCTCCAGTCTGTAGGCAGCATGATGGCAGGCACCCTCTTTCCTGGCTTTGGTGCTGGTCACCTCCAGTGCAGCCACATGATAACTGAGAAGTAAGACTATGCTCCTCAGTGTGCACTGCAGTGAACATTGTTAAGCTGCATTTTCAAAGTGATCTGCGCCATGCTCTAGAGAGACCATGAGGGTAGTACTGAGAAAGGGAGAGGCTGGAGCAAGGAAACTACTTAGGAGACTACTGACACACTCCAACAGGGCCTAATGACACCAGGGCAGTGGCCCTGGGAAGAGGCATTTACACCTTACCTCAGAGCCTTATGCCCTCCTTGAGCACATCAGGTCCCTTCCATAGCCCAGCAGTCACTACAAGAGCAGGATACACATAGTTTTGCCTAAGGACACTGCTGTTAGGCAATGCCTGTGGTTCTACCACAGAGCAGGACACACACGAGAAGATGTCTGAAGTTTGTGAAGGGCTGGGTGACATTGTTATGGAATCTGTTTGTGTGGAAACTGGCAACAACGGCATATACTTAACCGACCCACTTGAAACTAATCCCCATGTGCCCTCAAGTCCTCCTTTAACATTCAGAATTACTGAAGGCCCCAGAGACTTTGCACCTCTTGCTCAGCTGACTTGGAATCCTTTGCCCCGCTTGCTGTGCCTACATTAGTCAGGTGGGTGTGCTGGGAGGCCAGAGGTCAACATAGCCAAAAGTCCATCAAGCAGAGGCAGTGAGAACCTGAGTAGTTAGCTGTCTCAGGAAGTAAAGGCTGAAAGAACATGAAAACCTCAGCCCGTGTATTAGCACTCACTCCTGCAAGACTTGAGGGAAATTTAAACAAAATTTTTTTACAATGACCATTGCTGTTATTGCTATTTCGATAATAGGCATCAATTTCCCTTGAAAAACCATCATTTTCTTTCCTTTATGTACATTCCTCTGACATCTATGATCTCCTTTCACTGTCTGAGTAATATTAGACTGTTATTCAGGAGGTTCAAATTCTGACTCTGGTTCAGACATCATCTGTCTGGCCTTAAGTATACCTTTTAACCTCTCTTGGCATCAGATTTGAACACAAAGAATGAGCTGGACTGGTCTGGGTGAAAAGTTGCAGTTTAAGTAAAGCCCGTCTTCATAGGACAGCCTGGTCTGGTCTTCCCCACCAGCCTGCCCCTGTCTGCCTTGTGTTTTCCATGATGTAAGTCTGATTCCCTTAATGAGCTCCCTTGAGATTCTTTCCTCTACCTGGTCTGCCTGTGAGCCAAAGTCCATATTGCTGAGTGTGGACTGGAGAGAAATTTAAACCACACTTCTCTACCAAAGGGGCTTAGGCATCTTCTCCCCCAAATATGCTCTTTCATCTTGAAAAAAGTCTTACAATTTACTAGATTAGAAGCTCTGAGGGAAAGGCCCACCTTTTAAATGATAATTATAAGGTTTAAAAATCACCAAATGCTCCCTGACAAAGTTCAGAGTGTGCTTCTCATCGTCAAGGATGAAATTTATATCTCGCACCACAGTACATTGTCACTGAGCTGGAGAACAGCATGCAGCAAATTCAAGGTGTTACACTTGGCAGAGCCTGGGGTGGAAGAGGGGAAGACAGAGCGTTTCTACTTAGTTTTGAAAATTTTAGCTTATGTAGAAGAGAAAGGCAAACATACCTTGTGGAGGGACTGGAATGCTGCCATTATTTCCTTTCCTCAATGTTAAATTTCTCTCACTTATTCTCCCTGCTCCATATCACTCTGAACACAAGGTGAAAACCTAAACCTCTGGAATATGTACTTAAGGCAGAAACTTATGAGATTCAAACTGAAGTTATGCAGCTGGGGTGGGATCTGATTAGTGATGACTTGGTAGGGAGGAAAAGAAGGAAGGAGGGAGGGAGAGAGAGAATGAACGTGTGTGCACAAGCAAGAGAAAGAAAAATATGAAGAACACGATGAGGGATAAGGGGGTGAGAGGGTGTAAAGCACAGAAACTCTAAGTGATAACTGTTCAAGATAGAGTTAACAGGAAATAGGCTCTGGGCCAGAGCAGGCTCAGTATGTGGAAAACGTGCTAACTACTCTACAGGGCCAGTGGGGTGAGTGGTTTGCCCAAACTCAACAAGTTAAGAAGGTTTTGAAAACATTTAGATGAAAGTTGCAAATGGACAGGAATTGGTTCAGGTAAATAGGAATGATATTGTTGACTACAACACCTACACTAACCTATCTGTAATACAGTTGGGTAAGATGTCAGTAGGTCTTCCTAAAAAGAACTATTTCAAACTATAAAAACAAGGAATTGATAAGAAGACTATTCAAGGGAGTAACTAATTTGGATGTATCAGTTAACAATATTTATATACGTTTGAGTCTCCTAACAATGGCCTGCCAATGAAACAAACATTTTTTGACATTATCATAAAACCAGCACTTTGGTAGATTTATCAATATGTACAATCAATAGGTACAAAGTCCTATGGAACTGGACTCTATTTTTGGAACTTATTTACTCTCCATAAAACTCTATATACCCAAAGTCAACACTAATATTCTTTCATGCCAGTCCTAACTCATGTAAAGTCATTTTGAAAAATAGTACAAACGAGCTGTTTGCAAGGACAGGAAACTGTTGGAGTGTATGCTAGTCATGGGCTATGCCATGCTATAGTAACAAATGCCTTGGAACAACTTCAGAGACTTAAAACATTAAATTTTTCTTCTTGTTCACACTACGTGCCTACTGAGGGTTGGCCAGGGCCTCTGCTCATCACTGTCACTTGGGATGCAGGGTGAAAGAGCAGTCGCCTACTTGAATGTTGCCAGCTGGGTCTCATAGGTAATTAAATGTTCCAGACTAGAAGGGACATGTCATTTCTGCTCACAATTCATCTGCCAGAACTAGACACATGGACCTGCCCAATCTCTGCCAAGGGAAAAATTGGCGGAACGTACCAATGACTTCCACACTTTGTTACGTGGAGCTGAGTCTTCAAAAAGGCTTCAAATATACATCACATATGAAGACAGTGACACAATTTCTGGGATGCTTTGTGTCCTTAGAGAATAAATAGCTGATATCTCTAGACCACCTTCTATGCCTCCTTCATCAGAGCCCTAAAACTATCACTGGGACTAACTAAAACCCCATGGAGGCAAAAAATCTTTAGAGGTAAGAAACAGAACCCTGGCCTACCAGTGTCTGTCTGGCCATTCACCACAGCACCTATAAATCACAGCGGAGGCTCAGCGCTCTACAATTTTATATCAGCTTTTTTTTTTTTTCCAGGGGCTTTTCACTAGGGCAGCTTTTGTCTATTCTACCGCAGGCTGGACATGATCAACTACAGGAGAGCAGAATAGGGCTGCGCAAGTCATCTCAGTGGTGAGGGATTTCAGGACCACTCCCTAGGAACGATGTAACAGTAGCCAAACTTAAAGCATTAGTAGCAACATCATGAGAAGCAGTGTCATGGTGAAGAGTGGGGACTCTCCAGCCCCACACACTGGTCTCAATCTTGTTTCTATCACTAGCCAAGCAACTCTGGCAAGTGGCTCTCCTGTAAAAGTGGGCCAGAGAGAGGGGGTCACTGTGAGAATGGAAGGATGAGTAAAGAGCTTAGTAAGCACAGGCATTTGTTCTATTCTTTTTCTTTTCCTCACCATCCTAACCACTCTTTAGTCACATTTCTTTCAAACTAATGTGTGACCACAAGGAGCAAGTCACATTCCTCACAATAATCCTGTGAGGTAGGTATAACTATTCCCACTTAAATAACAAAAAAGATTAAGACTGACTCGGGATTTAAAATCTGTCTGCCTGAGCCTGTGCTTTCACTGTAATGTTCTACCTGGTCTGTGTGATGTCATGAATACAAGGGGCCACTTTAATGTAAGGAAATGACTAAGTCAAGGTCATTCCTCCACTTGTACTTAGAACTCTTCAAAGAAGCTTTTCTACTTAATTCGACAAATAGGAGACACTGTTTTTCCCATCAGAATACACTCTGTGTACTTCACAGAGTGGAGGCACCAACTCTCGGCTCTGCACACAGAGGCAGCCAGGCTCAAGCCTCAGATGCTAGACGTGAATCAGGGAAGAAAAGGAGAAAAGGTTGGGATGAAAGATGGGGAGATAGATATCTAAACTGTCTCAGCCTGCAATTCAGATATTATAGTAATATTTTTATTCATGGCTTTGTAGTGTAGTCTACGTACACAACATGTTGATGTTTTAGATCCACTTTGGTCCTAGTCGGAAAATTGCTACCTTTCTATCTTGACTAGAATCATATTATTTTGCCTATGGCCTTATAAGGTGCCACAAGCTCACTCTTTGTCCTTGTTTGTGCTAGACTAGGAGAGCTCCCCTGGAAGGCATAGATGTGATCAAGGTTTCCTTTCATTGACCCAGCATCCGTACTGTCCTTCCTTCCAACCAGGGAAGTTCTCTAGAGCAGAGGTTGGCAAACTATAACCAATGGACCAAATTCAACCTGATGCCCATCCTCTGTAAATAAAGCTTTATTGGAATACCTATTTGTTTGTGTATCACCTATGACTGCTTTCAGCCTACAATGGCAGAACTGAGTAGTTATATGAGCAACCAAATGCCCGCAAAGCCTAAAATTTTTACCATTTGGCCCTTTACAGAAAAAGTTTGCAGAGCCCAGGTCTAGAGCATCACGGCAAGGGATGGTGTAGGGAGGAAAGAGCTTCCGCCAAACAAGAATGACACTGCTGCCGATTGCCATTCATAGGCACACCCTCAGACCAAAGGGTGCACGTTTCATTCAACAAATATTTTCTTATGTGCCAGATATCGGGATGTAACAGTGAGAAAGACAGACTCAATATCTGCCCTTTAGGAGTTTAAATATGTGTATTGGTATAAAGATGGGGGCATAAGGGAAAAAGAAGGAATAGAGATTTGTAAAAAATCAAGCACAGGCCAAATAATGGTGATAAGTTCATATAACAGTGAAACAAATGAATTACAGCTATAAAGGTCAATGCAGATGACCTTTATAGAGCACATGCTGTATAATTCAACTGATTAAAAGTTCAAAAAACATGCAAAACTAAATGATATATACTGTTCATGAATACTAACAGATGAGGCGAAATTATAAAAAAAGCAGGGAAATGAGTAACACGAAAGCGAGGCTCATGGTTACTGGGAGGGTAGAAGTGACAGTAGGTGGCTGGAGAGGGACACATAGGGCACTCAAAAGTAATAATCACATTCTTCCTTTAAAACTGAGTGGTGAGTGTACAAATGTACATGATGTCAGAATCCTTTATATGTGACATATTAGTATTTTTATATCTACTCAGTACTTAATAAAACTAAATTTTGCAAGTAGAATTGACATGATGAGTGCTATGCTCCTGTAACAAGGACAGTGGAGAGTGTCGTGGGCACACAGAGGAGGGGCCACTCACTTAGAGGGTCAGGAGAAAATCCCTAGGAAAAATACCACATATGTCACTTGACTTGATAAGCAAATTTCACCCTGAGAAAAGGTCATAGAAGAGTGTTCTAGCAAACAATGGCCTGTACAAAAGTCCAGAGATGCAACAGATTACAAAGTTTTTGAGGAACTGAAACTGGCAAGTGAGGGCAAATAGGGCTGGAGAGGGCCCACTGTGGCCACACAGTGAAGCCTTACAAGCCACAGAGAAAAATGTGTCCTTTATTGCCAAAGCACCATGAGCCTTTGAAAGTTTTAAGCCATGGAGTAGAGACATGATCGGTATTGCCTTTTTAAAAGACTCTACTTGCTGTGGCGACATCAGTTTATTCTGCTATCAAAAAGTCTCTTCAGGTTTCAGCTGGGTTGAGAACAATGCCAGTTCCTGTATGTATGCAGTAAGATGTACACTGTCACTACTTAAAACAAAACCAAGAAGATGTCAGGCCAAAATTATAACACACTTTATTAACATAGCACATGCTTATTGACTATTGACTGCTATGAGAAGGAACATCAAAGTTCTATGTAAATGAATTTTTTGTACATTTGAATAAATACAGGAGAATTGGAGGGCTTACAATTGTAAAGACATTCCGTGGTGAATTTTGCAAAGCAGATGCTCCTTCTCTAAAATAAAAATCTCCTACCATTTGTCAACTTTATAGTAATAGATTTTAATCTATCAGAATAATTTTATATGATCTACCTAAAAATGCTTCTTAATTCTTTTAAAAGTATAGATAAGTGAAAACTATGCTATAAATAATTTTAAATCACATTAAGTATGAAAATCAGCTAAAAAACATTTCTGTGGCAGCAAGAACAAACATGGATATATATACCATAAAGAAAACAAAAAGCAGCACTGTCTCTGGTTTTATCATCACATAACGTAGTTCAAATTTATATCTTAATTACTAATGACTATATTTTTTGCCCCGTTACTTATATTTGAAAATATCAACATATGCTTTTATTTATTAGTGCTTGCTATAAGTTCAACCAGATCCAAAGAATATAGTAAAAGTCCTCAAAACTATATGATCAGCAACTCCACTTTGGAGTACATATCCAAAAAAACTGAAAGCAGGGTCTCAAACAGATACTTACACAGCCAAGTTCATAGTAGCATTAGTCACAATAGCCAAAAGGTAGACACACCCTGAGTGTCTGACTGATGAATGGATATACAAAATATGGTATATACATTCTGGAATATGATTCAGCCGAAAAAAGGAAGGAAATTCTGACACATGCTACAACATGGATTAACGTTGAAGACATTATGCTAAGTGAAATAAGCCAGTCACTAAAGGACAAACACTGAATAATTCCACTTATATGAGGTACCTGGAGTAGTCAGAATCACAGAGACAGAAGGTAGAGTGGTGGTTGCCAGGGGCTGGAGGGAGTTAGTGTTCAATGGGCACAGAGTTTTACTTTGGGGAAATGGAAAACTGAGCGAGATGGTGGTGATGGTTGCACGACAATGTAAAACTACATAATGCCACAGTGTCTCAAACTGTACACTCAAAAATGGTTAAAATGGTAAATTTCATATCATGTATATTTGACCACAATAAAACAAACAATTCCAAAGCATAGATGTCTTAACTGAACCACACAACTGCTAAATTTATTACAGAGTAGACTTGTCTCTCACTCTTGGAATCAAATTATCTTTGTTCCTTGAGAAGTCCCTGGGTTTCTTGGGGAAGTCCTCTGAGGTCACGGGGCGTGCCTGACCAGGGATCAGGACATCCCCATCCACCTAGTTATGATACCCAACACACATACTGGCCCATATGAAAAAACAAAATCTTCTGTTCTCAAAACAAAACATTTCTCAGAGAACACTTTGTTGCCAGGACAGAGAGATGCATCAAAGCTGGGACGTTGTGAGGGCAAATTTGTCACCTAAGTTTTTTCAGCTCATCTTCTCTAAAGAGAATCATCCATTCAGCTGCCAAGATCCTACAATAAGTTCCCAGCTCTGAATTCAAGCAGGATGCTGCCAAATTAAATGCATCACACTCACACTGAATGAAGTGGCTCTTAAATTCTGCATTTAAACAGCAGTCCCTGCTGGACAAGAAGAAGAGATTTTAATAGGCTTTTAAAAAAGAACACCTTTCCGCACTCCTCCTAGGTCTCTGACCACCTCGCCTGATGTATTTATTAAATGACCCAGCTCGACATTAGCGAGAAGCATGACACTGATGCCATCAAGGCTCTGAAAGCATGCCATTAGGAGTTTAGAAGCGGATCTGAGGAAAGGTGAGAACGCAAGAAAGGACGCTGATGGGGGAAGTGGCCGAGCAGGCACTGCAGGAAGGCAGACAAACCTCAGAGCTGAAAGGAGAGAAGGAAAGAGAAAAACTCACTTGTTCCACAGAAATCACAAAGCCAACATGTATGAACTCTATAAGTGGGCACTAGTACCTCATTTCTCCCTGTCTCTCCTCAAAAAGTTTGCTTGTTTGGAAAGTCAGGGGAGGGGCTTGAAACAAAGTAGCCATAGGAGGCTCAGGGTTCTTCTAAGCCAGCCTTGTTCTTAGTGCCACAGAGGAGGTTGGCACTGCCGGGTGACAGCTGTCCCCGTGGGTGGGGGCCTCTGAAGGCCCTTGTTCCTCAGCAGCCATGCCAAACATTGTTGGAGACAGCCCCAGAGCTCAGAGCATGCTTCCAGGAGCCAACCCTTTGTTCTACAGATGAATAAAGTGAGTTCATAGGTTCCAGGAATCCCGCTTCTGGGTATATGTCCAAAAAAAATTGAAGGCAGGATCTTAAAAAGATATGTGTACGCCCATGTTCATAGTAGCATTATTCACTATAGTCAGAAGGTAGAATCAACCCAAGTGTTCACTGATGGATAAACTGATAAACAAAATGTGGTATATACATATAATGGACTATTACTCGGACTTAAAAGGAAATTGTGACACATGCTACGTGCATGAACCTTGAAGACATTATGCTCAGTGAAATAAGCCAGTCACAAAAGGACAAATACTCTGTGGTTCCACTTATAAGAGGTGCCTGCAGTATTGGATTTAGAGACAGAAAATAGAATGATGGTTGCAGCAGGCTGGGGCAGGGGGAGGGAGAGTTCGTGTTTAATGAGCACAGAGTTTCAGTTGGAGATGGATAGTGGTGATGGCTGCACAACAATGTGAATGTACTTAACATAACTAAGCTATACACTTAGAAATGGTTAAGATGGTAAATTTTACTTTTTTTTTTTTTTTTACCATTAAACAATTTTTAAGTGTATGCATAGAATTAGAGTGTGAGAAGAGAAATTAGAGTGTGATAGCTCGTGAATCCTGAGTGAACAGTCAGTCAGGGAAGGCCTCTCTGAGGAGGGAAGTGGGGAGGGGAGGATGGGGTAAAGGTCTAAACAGAGCTCTCTGGCGTCTTTCACTTCTGTCGCTCTCCAACAGCCCCACGTTTCTACCTTTTCAGGCTGTTTTCCTGCAATCACCTCCTCCAAGCTCAGGAAAGTCTAAACTCCTCAGGGTGATGGAGTTAGGGGTTATCTTGGCCTGCGGCCTGTGCAGGAGAAAGTACAGGGAAAAGGATGTCCTTCCTGGCTGTGAACGGATCAGATTCCACCCACGCAAACCAGGCATAAGAGGATAGGGTGCTGATATTTGCATTTCAAGCTGTTGCTAACTGCATGAAATGTACAAAAATGATGCCATAGCTGTGAATGGAGAACTGCCTTGCTGGAACCAGTTTGAGAGGTTCACTCCCACTGTTTGCCTTTTTTTTGCCAACTTTGCAAACTTGATGTTTCTTGTCCTCAAAAAATAATACTCAGCCACTTAAAGGGCAGGCTAATATATAAAAGTGATATAATTTTGCATTTCAAAAAAGGCCCAGTTTGGAATGAAATGGACAGACTCTTCCTGGCACAACATTACCAGGCCAGTTGCCACCATCTGCCTAATGGCTCATCTGGAACAGCTACCAGTTGTGACCCACAGTCAGGCATAAGGGAATGGGGTTCTCTTTACCACCTCTTGGCCTAAACTGAACCTCATATCCAATGTCACTAAAGAATAAAAAAGATTCAGAAGAAAAATGAGTGATTGCCTAGAAAACTTAATATACATTCAGCCATCTCAAGTAATTGGCCTCAAATCACAGAACACGCTAATAAGATTTTTAAAGATCCTCCTCCATAAATATGCAGAGGGATCTAGGCACATCCTATGTCCTGCTACCTGCCCGCCTCCCCCTTTCCTCCACACCCAAAGCCTAGTCGACTCCTAGCGTGAATCTATGCATGCAGGCCAAGAATCCTATTCATGTCTGCAACAACCTTAGCCCACACTCTCTACTGCAAAGCCTCAGAGTCCAGAGGAAACCAGTGCTCTTGGGAACCCTGAGTTCTGGGGTACACTTAGTGCTCACCTGCAGGCTTAAAACGTCTTCTAAGGAATAACCTAGGCTGAATTCTATCCCCTGTGGCCACTTTGGCTCCATTTCAATATCAATCTGTCTCATATGCCATATGGATGAAAACTGGGGAGCTGGTATGCATAACTGAACCCTAAATGAGGATATACAGCATATGTAGATCTTTGCTTTCCTTATTTTGCAATTAGTTTCAGGTCCTGAGGGCTTAAATAATACACTGATGATCTGTCAAACCACTGGCTGAACAGAATTAGAGCCAAGGACTCTAACACTTAAGCTGGAGTCCCGCCTAAAAGCCGTACACACAATATGAATGTCCCGTAATGTTTACTGTTGACATTGGTTCCATTCTGTAAATGAATGTGGTGAACTTCATAGATGGAATATAGAGAAATGATACCATGACTATTTACAATGACGAAAAGTTTCTTAACTTACCTAAAATCCCTTGATAAAATTTCCCCCCACATCTTTTAGTGATGATTACTCATTTCTCAAAAGTTCTTATTAAATATCTACCGTGAGCAGGCACGGTGATACATACAGAAGACAAGAGATCCACTCTGTCCCCACTCTCATGGAACTAAGATGAAAATAAAGGTAAAGACTAGTGGTGGGGTCAACTGTTAGTGGTAAGGAAAAGGAAGATGGTGACCCTATGTTATCATTCATTATTGACTATTCCCCATTTTGTGGTCATTAAAACACGATTTACACACAAATGTCCACACCAAGTCACTGAGAACTTATTCTGACTGCTATCAATTCATCAGTCAATATTTATAGAATATGGTTGAGTGACCAGTTTTGAATCTGACCAATTTTTTGGTATCCAGCCTAAATCTGTCTAGTTCAGGAGGCTTTCATGATAAATCTCAGCAAATTATCTCTACTATTCACAACCACCTATGTGATAACATCAGTTGTCCTTTTACCTCATCTTTAATATGTGGGAGTTAGACTAAGAGAACTCTAGTCTACCAGCTTTAATACTTTATAATCATTCTGTAATAGGGCTATATAAATTTTCATATTCCATGAACTCATTCATTCATTCATTCATTCATCCAACACATAGTTAGATACTCATTTTGTCCAGGTACAAATCTAGGTACTGAAGATATAGTGGAAAATAATGATAAGGTCCTGCTTTCATGGAGTTTACTCCAGAGCAAGTGGAAGGTATGAATAGAGATGCAAATAAATAATTATAGTTTCAGGGAGTAGAAGAGGCTTCAAATAAGAGAGGTGATTCTAAAGGAATTATCTGGGTGATAAGTAGATAGATGGTCTGAGAAAGCTTTGCAAATGTCACATGAACGGAATCACAGTGACAAGACCTGCCAGGCCTGCAGACATAAGGAACGAAGCATTTTGGGCAGAAAGGAAGGCTAGTACAAATGATCTAAGCAACAAGTAAGAGCTTGGCATGTAGAGAACCAAAAGAAGGTCAATCTGGCTGGAATACAGTGCTAGATCAGTGGTGGTCAGACCATGTAGGACCTCCTAGGTCATGGTAAGGAGTTTGGACTACACAATGAAGGCCATTGGAAGGTGTGGCAAAGACCACTAGTCATCGCCCAAAACCCATTATTCCCTTCCATCAAGCTTATCACTGTACAAAATAAGACAATATTTACCAGCCAACCTGCTACAATTGGATGTAGGCAGGTTACTAAATTCTGGCTCATGAGATTAAGTGGTACCTACAACTTCTAAGAAGTGACCTTGATGGAAAGAAGTGTTCCTGCTTCCTCTTTTCCACTTTTCTGTTGGCTGGAATATGAACGTGATGGCTATATTTGCAATGACAGTAAGGCCCTGATGTCATGAGACTGTCCATATCAGCCCTGGACTGACTATATTGATGATTGAAATAAACATCTACTTTGTTTAGATCCTTATCATTTTGGTTTTCAGTCTAGTTTTAAGTGAAGAATTGATTGTAGAGGTGTGAGCAGGAAGCAGGAAGCTACAGTTACCCAGGCAAAAAAAACAAAGTAGCCTCTCCTCAGGGGCTTGCAGTGGAGCTGGAGAGAAATTGAGGGATTAAGAATATAATTTGGAGAAAGAACTGAGAGGACTTGCTGATCAAGAGGGAGAGAAAAGAATAAAAGATAACTCAAACATCTTTGGCTTGAGCAGTTAGTTGCAGGGATGGTGGGTCTATACACTGAGACTGGAAAGACCATAATGTGGGTTCTATTTGGCCATACTGAATTTGAAAAGCCTACTAGACATCCAAGTGGAATATCCACTAGGCATTTGGAACTTGGTAGGGATATCAGAGTTGGTCACATAGGTCATACAGAGATAATTTAAGGACGCCACATTTCCAGTACAGCTGACTGACAGAGTAGCCACCAGCCACCTGTGGTTACTTAAATTTAATTAATTAAAATTAACTATAATTACAGATTCAGTCCCTTGGTCACACCAGCCGCATCTCAAGCGCCCAACAGCCACATGTAACCAGTGGTTAGAGCATCAAACGGTGCAGACGTAACATTTCCATCACTGCAGCAAGTTCCAAGGAAAGCTCTGGTCCAAACCTCTTTAAAAATAGTTTATAATGATTGATTTGCCTTGTCTCGTAGGAGAGAGAATGGGAGAAAAAATAAAAGCATGCATTCTTCCATTTGGTTTCATATTTTCATTCATAACTTAGACATGTAATAACCATTGTTCCTATTCCTTTGCCCAAATTCTTCAGGTTCATAATTTTCAATTTGAAGAGATCAGAGGTCTGAATAACTTTTTAGGAGGTAATTAAACTAAGGTTTTCAATTGTTCTTTCACTCCAAGTTGCCTCATCGTCCCTTTAAACAGGAGGATAGAAACAAAAATGATCCTTCAGTCTGCTGAGGGCAGCAGGGCCCCTTCCTCTGCACTCCTCTCCTAGCCCCCACTCCACACAGACGCCAAAGCAGCAATGCTGGACCGGAAAAGCCAACTGTGAAAACATTTGCTTCCACTGTCACAAGGTAGAAAGGAAAAATGCCAAAAAGGAGAGCTGGGAAAAACAGCAAAAGAGGAATTATCCCCTGAAGAGAACATGAAATAAGACCCTACAGTGACCCCACAAATGAAATGGAAAATAAGATCCAACCACCAACGAGGTCAGAGACCACCACTGTGTTTTGGGGTAATGATTACAGAGGAGAAAAAAACGGGATTTGGGCACTGTGATATCCCAGGACTTCAGCTTGGGACTCTCTGGGTGGTGAATTCTGTAATTCAATTAAACTCTTTGAAAGAACAAGATTCGTGTCTCCTAGAATAACCTGATTCTCCTTGACAACTCCAAGTTCTGACAATAATTTATACGTGGTTGGTGGCTGTACTGCATGGGCCTCGAGAATCGCATGTGAAACAAGAGGACATGGAAAAATGACTGCCAAGAAGACCATCTTTTCAGTGACAAAACTGCCAAGAAGAGGAATGATTTGGGAAATATAGATTTGGATGATTATTCCTCCATTTAACTTTATCCAGAGATGCCTTCTGCATCAAAGAGGAAATTATCAGTTCAAACTTGTTAAATGGCACAAACTACTACTGCTTCAGGGCAGCCCGTGGGACAAGAAGCACATGCATGACATCGAATTTTCTCCAAAACAGAGAACAATCTATACTTTCTCAAAAAGCCAGAAATGACTCTCCACTGCCTGCAGAGTAAAGCTTAAACACCTTACCTGGAGCACATGTTTCTCCACGGCCCGAACCTTTGAGGGTAACCTGGTCCTCCTCCACTGCTTTTTTGCACAGTCCCCCAAACGGTGGCTCCCTGTGGAGAGGTAGCATCTGGGCTGGCTAGGCTCCTTGGTGAAAGGGACCGAGGTAAGTATTGGGAAGGTGCCTTGTCCTCAGAATGTTAGAGAACAAGGCCAGAGAGCCAGAGTGGAAGCTGAACCATGAAAGGGACAGGGGTGCAGGGAGCGGTCCTAAGCCCAGTCATCGACCCAGTGATGAAGTGGACACTGAGGGGAGCAGGAGGACAGGGAGAGTGGGTCACGAGGTGGAGCTGCACTATGCCACACTGGTTCTTGAAGTGGGCTGGGAAGACTGTGGCCATCTGTGGATGCGTTCTTGGTAGTCTACAAGAATTTTCAAATTTAATGTTCTCGTGTCAATGAAAATCTTAGTCTATATTAACATAAGTGTAGACTAAAGATTTCTGAGCCCATGCTTGCATCTAGACTTATACTCGCAAAGGCCAAATGTCACCATGAGAAGCTGCACAAATGCAGGTTTAACAGTGGTTTAAATAAAGTGGCAGGAGACCTGAGTCATTACATGTGTACAGTGGCTAAGCCTGCTGTCAGGTTGAGGACACAAGTGTTGTACCTAGCATTTCTGTAAAGGCCAACTTCATTAGCAGAAGAATACTAGGAAACAGGCAATAATATAGGTTTCTAGTCTCGTTTCCAGTCATAAATGGATTAAATGTCTATTCAATTAATTTTTAAATAATGCCACAAATCTAGCTTTATCTTCAAGAGAAGAGACAGGTTAGCAAGGCTGCCAAGAGACACGCCATAAAGGTGAGTGACTGAGGCACGCCCATGAGCAGTGCTGAAAGACGAAGTTTGAGTATCTCATGCTGGCAAAACCTTAAAATTGTTAATGCCATTTAAGCAAAATTATGTGAAACAGGCATCATGTATACAGAAATTGTTCAAGTCCAAACGCCAAAACAGATTAAATATGAAACTGAATATGAAGCTATACCTTTCTGCTATTTAAACCCACAAGGGTGAATTGGTGATTCCATTTCAGGAAAAGACCATCACCCATCACATCGAAATACTACTGTTAATTTGGGTTGTATTGGTTTTCAAATCGAATATTGTTAACATTTTGGTTTTATAGTTATTTAGAAGTTATAAGAACTAACACAAACTCCTTATGGGATATTTGTATACATTTAAATAATATTATAATAACTTATTTTAAGTCAAAGAAAAAGAGGGCTGTTAGGAACAACACGGCAGTTACAAACATGGGCACTGGAGCCATACAGACCTGGGTTCCAGTTCTAGCTCTTCCACCTCTTGGTATGTGACCTTGGGCAAGTTATCTCACCCACGCCTCAAGTTTCCATTTGTTAAATGGAGATAATAATAGTGCCCATGTCAGATGATTCTGGAATGGATTAAATGAAATATTTCTACTGCACTCATCATAGCACCAAGGTATACTGTAAAAGTCTAATAAATGTTAGTTCTTGCTTCAAGGCCCCAGCCCCACTAGTGAAGTAGACAAAGTCCAGGGATTTGGGGTCTCAGTTTCCTTATCTGTAAAATAGGGCTATTAGTAAGATCCACTTTATATAGTTAGTGTGAAATTTAAAATATATCTGTGTGTATGAATGAATAGGCTTGCACAGTACCTGAACTTAATAATGCTCAATAAACAGCTATTACTGTTATCAAACAACTATCATAATGATCTCTTTAGTCTCTCCTTTTTATTCCTTAACATCAAAATACTCCTTAGTCGCACAGCACCATGCCACATCCATGTCATGCACATGCTGGAGATCTGAGGAGGGAAGTCTCAACATGAGGTTCACCTTAGCTATTCTCTGTCTAACCCTGCACATCAGGGCTGTCTCTGAGTCCTTCTAAGAGGACAGGTGTGAGATTATCTATCATCTATCCATCTATCTATCTATCTATCTATCTATCTATCTATCTATCTATCTATCTATCCACCCACCCACCCAAGGGAGTGATATAATGAGACACCGGATAAAATCATGCCTCAAGCACTGTGGTCAGCTAAACAGTAAGCAAATGACCAGGGATGAAGGGCCGGGGGGCCTCCCAGCAAGCATCTCTCATACAGTAAGGACAAACACATGCCAACACAAAGGAGCCACTAACATTTATTACCATGCATTCATCACCACATTCTCCTCCATCTCATGCCAGTTTGACAAATTAAATAGATATCAAGGAAGAAACAGTCAGAAATTCCAAATCACACTGGAATTAGCAAAAGTTCTCTATTTTGTAAAACTGATATGGCTGGGGAGCTAGGCTAGAACTAAATGGTTCTTAATTCCCACCCTGACAATGATTTGAAGGGAGTTCTTAGCTCTTTCCCAGAACTGAGGCGGAGCAAATATCAAGCAGAGATGCTTTCAAAAGGCACAGGTTATAAGCAACCAGAACCTTTCAGCTTTAGAAGAGTGGGCAGAACTACTTCTGGTTGGACAAGAATCATCAAAGGTCGCACAGAGTGGGAAATGAAGGGAAAACAGCAACCCTTAATCAGAGACCCATAATTTTCAGGTCTCTGTGTCCCATGCAGGAGGCTCAGTGGGAACACCATACCTGGGCCTCTGAGCTGTCCTACTTGGTCAGCTGGAAATGCCACCCAGAGAGCAGAGCATCCCAGCCCAGTGTAACCCTTCTCTGGCTCCTCAGACTCCCTAAGCTGATTTCCATCAGAGTAGAGGTCACAGCCGAGGGCCCATGACTCTGACTTCATAGGGAATCACCAGACAGGCCCCAAAACCAGAGTCTCGGCCAGCAGGAGCTGCAAACATGGCAATGGAAGGGCCCACCCGCCAGCTAGCCGTGGAGTTTGGTGGACTCCAGGGAGAAGGGCTCAATGGGTCCTCATAACTCAGTGCACATGGATCCTGAAGGGCCAGATGCTGGCTTGTGGGGTGGTCTAGTCACACAGCGGGAATGCTTCTTCAGAGCACACAGAAACACAAACAAAACAAGGCACTGTCCGTCATCTCACCCCAAATATTTGCTAAGTCTTACATGTTCTTGGACCAGTAATTGGAAGGTGATTCCTGAACAGCTTTTCTTCCAGATGAGTCATTTGGAAATACAACAGAAAACAAACCTTGTGCTATTTCAAAGTAACACTTGTCCTCACATAGCCACTCACACCTGTTCTGGAAGCATACATTTCACACAAATCACATCACAAACTGGAATTACCATCATCCCGACCGAAGAAAGGCAAATGAAACTCCATAGCAGAACACAGCCAACATTAGGACCACAGCAGGACAACAGCTACATGAAGGGACAGTGAAAAAGTTTCATGAGTTAACACTTAAAAATGCAGAAAAATACATACAGGCTTTTTACAAAGAACGGATGGACAACACAGACAAGAGAAAGGGAGAGCTTTTTTGAATATGTATAAGATAAATCTTGAAAATGGCTACCTGTATTTCTTAGTGACTTTTCTCAGCAATTAGTGCAGTATTCTAGGTGTGATGGATACTCAGGTATTGGTGTCTAAAAGAAGAGCCAAGGTCTCAATGTATGATTTGTCCAGGAGAATTTTTCCATTAGTTTATTATCTTCTCCCACCCCTGATGTGGTTAGGACTTTTAAAACACAGTCCATGGAGCTCTGAATGGATGTTACAGGAGAGGTCATTTATTAAGCTGGCCACTGGAAAAACAATTATGAAGCAGAATCTTAGCTTCCACTCGCCCTGCCCACCCCCCCTCGCTGCATCCCAGTTTTGTGACCTTAAGACAGTAGTCAGCCTAGGCCTAAAGTTCTTCTTTAGTTACATTTTCCAAGCTTGCTGTGATCTCAGAGAAGTCCTCACATGGGAAGGTCCTACTGCAAGAAGAAAGAGTTGAGTATCTCAGCACAGGATCCCTGCTTTCAATGGAACAGTGGCTGTCATGTGGACAGAAGTACGTGCACAAACACACGTGCCCACCGACATGGCTCTGGATCTCCATGGTTTACTGATGGCAGTCACATTCATGCTCTCAATCTTCCACACAAAGCTTTTATTGGTGAGAAAACTGATTTAGCGTTAAGGACCTTGCCCAAGATCACAGTGGGTGAGTGCTGGGGTTTGGCTTACATCCACCACTGGGATCCTTCCCAGGATCTTTTCAACTGTTGATACGTGATCTTGCACATGCGTTCATGGGTATGGACTGGGGTGCCTGTCAACTCTTCAGACACTGCCTTCAGTGAGAGCCGCATCATGTGGAGAACAAAACTGCATCTCTAACTCAAATGTAGTTCTGAATTTCCAGTTACAGAGCCGTGATAATGTACTGTTTCAGGTGACTTGAAGAAATAATACTTTACTGATTTGTCTTTCAATTCTATTTTTTCTACCCAATTATAATGAACATTTACCATTGTTAAAAAGTTATTTTCTTGCACAAAAATGTGAATGTACTTAAGCCACTGAATTGTACACTTAAAAATTACTGAAATGATAAATTTATTTATATACATTTACCACGATAAAAATTTTATTTTCTTTCTAAAATACCTGACATAACAAGACAGTCTTCTGTGGAATACAGGAATTAAAATCAATGCTTGAAATAATTTAGATTAATCACTAAATTGAATTAAAGTTGCTTTTGCCCCAGTTACCTCTGACCCACTAGGCAATCATTGCTACATCCACAGACATTTCTCAATCCTTGTCTTGGATCATCTGACACTCTCACTGGCACCTTCCTTAGCTCCCTGGTTATCAGCCTATTCCGACTTTCCACTGACCACTCAATCTGTTCCTTCTCATCTCCCTCAACTTGTTCTCCTACCTCCACCCATTTCCTTCTCATGTTACACAGTCTCTGGGTGATGCCCCTAAAGCACCACCAACTCACTGTATCTGAAAATGAAGTTATCCCTGCCAAACCTATCAGAGGAAAGGCGTGGCCAATGGCTTCAAAATCTATAGGATTTGGAATCTGAATGCCTGGAATACATCCTTTGCCTCACTATTTGGAGGAAAATCTATCCAGGTACCTGAGCTAATCACCTGATCCTCTCCCTCCCTTCTCTCCATTCTTCAATCATCTAGGCTGCGGATTCCACCTCCTTTCAGTTTCTCCTTCCCTGTGGTCATGGCCTTTGTTCAGACTCTTCTTCTTCCTTACCTAGATACTGCAACAGCCTTACAGCTTTTTAGCTTGTGGCCTTCTTCCTTGATCTGCTCCCCACTGTCACAGCCTGAGTGATCCCTCCAAAACATGCATCTAAAGGTTTGCCTTTTTTGCTTAAGACCCTTCAGCTTGGCACTGTCCTGAGGTTACAGAATCTTTGTGCATTGTCCCAGCCTCCTTCCCAGGCTTTGCTATTCATGATTCAGATTCTGGGCTCTAACCAGCTAACCATCCACAGACTGAGAATGCAATAGGCTCCTTTGGCCTCTGAGTACCTACTGCAAATAGCAAACAGCTACTCTCCTACAAAACTCACAGCTCAGGGGTCACTTTCCAATACTTCAGTCCAAATTATCCCTGCATCTTTACTCACTAAACTGAGTGTTTTAAAGGGCAGGAGGGTGTTTCTGCTTTTGTGTTCTCAGCATCTGACAGTGCTCCGTAAGTAACCTGGTAACTTGACTGTTAAATCAAAGTGACCAATCCTTGTTCCCTTGGCACCTAGTAAGTCCTCAAATATCTGCCAAGAAAATGAGTGAAAGAAAAAGTAGTCTTGTGTTTTCATGAGAATCACTAAAAAACTATCTGAAGCAGAGTTTATGTGGCATGGCACAGAGTAATGCAGTAGCTAACTACATCATTTGAGTTCTATTTCTCTCTGTTTCCTCAGCCCAGATCATGTTTTTTTGCTAACAGAAGTCTCGGCAAATGAGTAACGATTTTACTTCCCACTAGATATGTTTGGATGTTTTAAAGAAGCCTGGTATTCTTGGTCTCAAGGTAACTGAATTATTTCCACTCTTTTGTTTCAAGAGTGAAAAAACAAAACAAACAAAAAAAGTCAATCCAACATTGCTCTCTTACTTCTCCTCAACCCCCTCTACGGGTCAGCACATCTTTAGCTTTATGTCCCATCCTGTCTTTCCAGGTGAGAAAAGAAAATTCTGTAGAGTGTAATAGGATTCCTGAAACGGACCTGAGAGTCTACCAGGCAGAAGGTATAAAAGGAGACTGGAGTGAGCAAGAAAGGGTCAGGAGGGGTGAAGTTGTTGACATGAGGGAAGGGTCTGGAACCCTGGGGAAAGGGAGGCTGTTAACCATTAATCTTACCCTATCACCTCATCCTTTCCTAGGTCACCCTGATAGACACTTAGTGCAGCAGCCTCACAGAGAGCAAGGATGGAAGTCCAACAACTCTGGTTATTAGTGTGGACTTAAAAAGGACTTAATATGGGGGCTGAGCACGCTTGGTTTCATGTCCCCATTACCTGGAACTATGAATTCCTCAACACTGAAAGAGGCTTACTGTTTAAGATTAGAATTCAAAAGCCATAGAATTCTAAAACTGGAAGATATGAGGACACAAACAGTTTTCCATTTGGTTTTGTTTTATTTTTACAGCAGTAATAAATATTGTCATATAGAATCCATTTGTTTTTGTTTTCTATTCATTTTACCCTACAAAAGGTTCCAAGAAGGGACCCCATAGGTCCACAGTACACAGTATAAAAACCCACGTCTTGACTTTATAGAGAGGGATACAGAAGCAATTTGTCAAAGACACAGAGTCAATCCACTGTGGAACTCACACTACAGCTCAGATCTCCTGATTTCCAGATATTTCCACTTCCTCTTTTAGTGTGGTAAACAGCTTTGTTCCAAATGAAGTTCTCATGCACCACTAAAATTCTAGTCTAGGAGAAACCTAGCTCTTGAGGATACGTACAGCTTTAATAATATCCTCCACTGTGTGGAAAAGGCATCTAAATACTCTAATTTTTAAAACGCCAGATATCTAAATATTTTCTGCTTTTCTCTCTGATTCTGAGACAGGAATATCGTCACTGAATTCAAAACACCCAAAGAAATGTGCATTTAGAAGCTTACCTATACATTTAGGCAATATATACGTTTTCTTGCCCTAACTTCTGGATGAAAAAAGTGTGTATGGGTCTCAAGGATGCCACATAGCAACTTACTCATCCTCTGTACCTTGTTTTCCCATTTTTAACATGCAGGTAAGGCGATATATCCTTACAAGCCCTTACAAGACATATGGGCATTTCATTATTTATTTTTATTTTTTTTTCAGGGAAAAGTCTTGGCTATAAATCCAAGTTCGGGCTAACACATAAGTAAGAATAGAGAGACAGGTTTAATAATCTTTATTTGAAGGGCTGGTACAACTTTGAGAAAAATTAGTCCTCAGTGGCATTTTTTTGTTCCCTGCCTGACAACTCACTCCTCCAACGAGTAGCACTGCCCTTACTGGCTGCCACACTGTCCCTATCCTAGGGATTAAAACTCGCTGACGGGAAGTTCTGCTATCACTTGACATTTTGTGTTTACTGTGATTCCTCAGAAGTGTGACGGAGGGAAGATAGCATGGTAGAGGACAAAAGCTTCGGTACTTTTTTACTTATACATTTACTCCTTTGCTTTTCAGTTTGTCTGCAGGGCTAGTAACGTGTGTCCAGTGAAGAAAAAGACTGATGGAGAAACCTCAATCTTCTCTAATTTCCCAGCCCTGTCAGTCTGAACCTGGACAAAACAAAAATTCTTCTGAAGCTTTTAAAAAATATATAAAATTGTTTGGCAAGGCTTTTGATAAACCGTGACTCATTCCCTTGGTGGAAAAAGCCCTGTCAGCAGAGCCGGTCCCACCAGAACAGGGTTACAGCTCTAAGAGCTTGCTGCCAATGGGAAGACCCAGGTGTCTAAAGATGGGGGTTGGGGGGCAGGCAGTGAAGGGGTAGGGGAGGGAGGGAAAGAGACCCGTGGATTATGATGACCAAGCATGCATTCATGTGAAACTTTTCCTTCACCCAGATGCAATGCAAATATTTGTTCCCCATAAGAAGCAAAGACAGTTGAAGTCACTGATACTTGACGACGGCAATTTCCATTCTAGTAATTCCACAGCTCAACAATCTCCATTTTATTCATTCCACAGTTCAATAACTCACTACATGAAGCCTTTGGTTCAGTCAATTTTTTAAAAATGTACAGCACAGCTTTGATTCTTAATAACCCTATAGACTGAAATATGTTCCAAGGAATGTTAGTTCAGAAAAACATGAAGTTATAGAAATACATGAAATAGTGAGAAAGAAAAAGTCATCCCACAGCAGCACATGACAAATTACTCAAGCCACTTCAGTGATAGACTAAAACTAAGTGCTATGTGAAAAAGAGAACATCACTCCACCCAGAGCAAACTCAAGATTTCCCTGAGTGTATTTACCAGTTAAGACTTGGCTTCTAATTCTGCAAAGTAATCAGTAACTTAGTCACCTGTGAAATTTCTGGTCACTCCCTGATTATGTATAAAATTCATCTAATTATTTAGGCTGTCTGGGTTATAATGAGAACATGCAACTTTGAGAGACTTTTTCAAGAAAAGCATTCACTGTTGCTAGACCAAATAAAAAAGGAACGAAAAAAAAATTGATGTTCATTTGCCCACAGTAACTAAGGTATGGTCTCTGCCAGCAAAAAGCAGTGCTCATTATATCAAATTGGGAGAGGGGAGCAGTAGTTAAATGTAGGGAGGGGGGAAGACAGAGATCAAATGAGAAAAATCAAAAAAAGTATTTACATTAAAAAAAACATTTCTCTCCCAAAGGACTTATTATATCCAACATCAAATCAAATTAGAAAGCAATAATCTCTCATTGGCTTCTTTTGAAGAAAGACATCTTAATGCTGTATCACCCTATGATGTTATGAATCCTAGTTGGAAAAAGAATTCACAGCACCACAAATAATGTCTGCCTATAATGAAAAGTGACTCTTTAGTCCTTGGTAACACTTTATTTTCATAAACAAATAGGGAAACGTGATTGCTTCTTTTCTTTATCTGTGGTTCCCTGCCCTGTGCCCAGCTAAGATTTTCTACTCACCACCCCCTCTTTTTGTTGTCCAGAGGTAAAAGGATATAATTAAGCCACTGATATAGCCCAAGTGTATTTAATTATTTCAGTGTCTCCTGATGGCCTCAGAGGCAGGCAGGAAGCACGAATGCTGCTCCCACACAAACCCTCTCAGCTTCCCTTGTTCTCTCTGGCTCTTGCCAACGTGCACTCTGCTTCCATGTAAAGACTCCTGGGGAAGATGCCAATGATCTCTATTTTATGACCTAATTACACAACCACATCTCCCTTTGGTAACTAGAAGGAAACAAAGTTTAAAGGAGAGAGTAGTACTTAACTGAAATTTTTCAAAACCTTTGAAAAATTCCAAAGCACGAAAAAACCTTAAGCAGCCTCGCACATAAAGCAGAAAACCTTCCCAAGTCAGCAGCATTTCTCAATACTCAAAGTCCACCTCATGGCAAGCTACACGGGAATCAGAATCTGCAAAAATTATTACTTTCCCTACTTACACTGCCAAGCACCTGCAAGTAAAAAAAAAAAAAAGGATGATATCCAGTTCTCTTCTGAGAAAGTACAGGCCTTTCCAGCAGATGCATTAAGTGAGATAAAAACCTTATGGTTGAAGAGGTAGAAAAAGGACTGTTAAAAGGTACTTTACGAATAATTTCAAAAGTTTTAAACGTTTCTTTAGAGTCAAGAAATACTTCAACCCTGTGACCCAGATTGTCAATAATTTCCTTTAAGCAAAACAAATTTTTAAGCATTAACTAAGCACATATACTACTCATGTATAAAATGCTAGCAAGCACCCTGATTTGGAAATTCAGACTCATCTGCCCTACTGACCGGGAGGTTGTCTCTCAACTTCTCATCACCAACCTCTGTCTTCATCCAAGACTGTCAGAGAGATGGGCTGGCCCAGCCCAGCATATACCATATACCCAATCCTATCTACTCATCACTTTATTTCTTCTTTTTGCTTCTCCCTTGCCAAGCTTAGTTCTTCTGCCATCTCTCAATCGACACCCCCTTATTTATATCATTTAAATATTTTCTCAATAAGCTCCAAGTAATCATTTATGTCCTTTTGCTTTATTTTAATTTTGCTATACCAGATATTGTGTTAGCTCTGACAGTAGGCCATTGGTTGATACCTGGAATTTTTCATTGCAATGGTATTTGTCATGACGTTTCATTTGTAATCCCACCCCAAGAAAACTTAACTATTTATTTATACCCTGATTTATTTCAGAAAAAAATTTAAAGTTGCCTACACAAATACATACAATACAATAAAATTTAAATTATAGAGACAGGAAAATGGGACAAAGGAGAAATTAAAGTGTGAAAGTTCAGATGAAATTAGGAGAGAGGCAAGAATTTAAAGCTCAACTTATCAGGTGCATACACATGCTAGATCAGATTCTAAGCTTCTTCGCAGTCAATGGAAAGAAAGACTCATATCAGTGGCTGAAATATTATGGCCTGCTAGTCAAATCCAGCCCACCATCTGTTTCTGTAAATAAAGTTTTACTGGAACACAGCCACACCTAATCATTAACATATTATTTATGGCTGCTTTCATGGTACAATAGTACAGTTGAATAGTTGTGACAGAGACCTGCAAAGCCTAAAATATTTACTACCTGGCCTTTTACAGAAAAAAGTTTGCAGATGCATGGTTTACATGATTCTGTGCCTATGAGATAGAAGCAAAGCAGTTTCCGAGTGTAAGTACGTTTTTCGTATGGTTCTGAAATGGAAGAGAACTTTTTACCGTAAAGAGCTCACTATGGAATCTCTTGAAAAAACACCCTTTGCTTCATCTTTTTTTTAAAAGTAAATATAGCAACAGGTTTCACAGGGCCAATGCCATGATATCACAACACAAATCAGTAAACTAATTCTACGTGAGGCTGAAACGATACAGTTCAGGGAGAATTCTCTCCTGGTCTGGCTTAACTCAGGGAGGATCTGTAGATATGACAAGTGCCAGATCTACGCAGCCCTTCCTCACCCTCCTTCCTCATCACAGACAGACATGGCTAATGGATCAAGGTGCTCTCTCCAGCTGAGCCCCAACGTGTCCTCTGAAGCCTTGCAAGGATGGCTGCAGGAAGAGAAGACCCAGTCACGCCTGCACATATGCAAGGCAAGAGAGCATATGAGAGCAGAACCCAGAGTCTCTTCGAAAAAAACGGCGGGGAACCTGCTCCTCTGCATAGACCAACAGGTGGTGAGGGCCAGAGAATAGCACAGGCATTCTGTCTGGAAACATTCAAGCCCAATAGCTATTGGTTGTTCAAAGAAATGAAACTTCCAAATAGCCATGACCTAGATCCACTAATCTTGAACACATATATTTCTAAAGAACGCCTCCCCGCCCCAAGAAACAGGGTTCCAAAACAAATGTAAATAAACTGGAAACAGTTCATTCCTGGAAGAAGATGACAAAACCGCCGACTGTGGATTTAGAGAATACACCTGTAGCTTTTGTCTATGCCCATTTCTTCTTTGTGACTAAAAAGTTATGTTACAAATTGCTTATATTTCTATTCTATATAAAAATTCAGGTTATCTAAAAAGTGTTATCAAGTCTTTAATAAGCAAACTTAAGAGAATCAGAACTATTCTTATTTGACCTCACTGGAAATTGCTACTTAATCTGTAACTGACTCCTACCCATGTTGTCAAAGAGAAAGAAAAAGACAAAACATATTATCAATTATCTTACATTATTCCTAACAGTTCTTTCCACTGCATGATTAAAAAGTATAAAACTAGAAAATAAGTGAAATATTCATGCCTCAAACCTTCCTTCTCCTTAGGGGTTTGTGGCTGTGTTCTAGAACACACCAACTACAGAGAAGAGAAACATAGCCACATTTGACAGGGGTGTTAATATAGCCAACAAACATGATGGATTAATGGAATAAATTTTTCTTCACCCTAAAAAAAGCAAACACTAATAAACATTGCCATTTACTCTTCTAGCACCAATGCTTTGGGTTCAAGTTCCGCCCAACTAGGCTATACCTCAGCACACGAGGATGTGGAAATTCTGGACTCCGCAAAGCCTTGCAGAAGAAAAAGAAGAGAAAAACTTTTAAGGAGTCTATCAAAACACCGAGCCCACACCAAATGGTAGCAGGTACATGGTATGCCTTTCTGGAACCAAGTTCAGGGACACCCAATTACATATTAGATTGGGAAGTACACAGAATATCAATGCAGAAAATTCTGGAGGAAAGCAAAAGAGCCTCCATATATCAGCTGTGGGCTGATCCCCGCTTCTCTAAGCAATTATGCAACCCTCTGTGTCCTCTGATGTGTGCCGATCCCAAGCTGGAGATCAGGATAGAGTGGATGTTAGATTACATTACCTGAGAAAGTTTTTTCACAACACTCGAGGCCACTAAAGTTTGTGCTTCTGAAAGAATGCCATCCCAAACCACCAGCATGCAGAGCACCCTTTCCAAAACCTCCTAAACAGCAGCAGCAGCAGCAGAAGCAGCAGCAAAACTTATGCTAATTTCTTCAAAACTAGTTGTGAAAGCTCCTACTTACGTAATGCATACAAGGTGAGAATTACTCCAGCCAGGCAAAATCCTTCAAAGAACCTGAGTGTGCTGAACATTGTCACATTCACTGACAGTGCCACGGTCAGTCCAAAGATCAAAATGAAGATGATGGAACACAGCAGCACAGGCCGCCGGCCGACCCTGTATACGGAGAGGGAATAAGTTAGGAGTCATCATTAAACAGGGCCATGATGCTAGTTGCTGAAACCCAGTATCCAGCAGGTGTCCAATAGATGTTGAATGAGTACTGGACTAAAAGTCTTCATATTATTGAGACCCACTTTGGTAGATCTAGGGACAGAAAAGCCCTCAGGTAAAATTTAGCTCAACCTCATTTTGTAGATAAGGGGGCATAGATTAAACAGCTACTGCATAATAGAACTGAGACAGGAACCCAATTCCTGTTGGCAAGTCTATTTCTGAGTACATAGGAGGATAATTCAAGGCAAGAGTAACAAAATCAATAACAACTCCCCAAACATAAACCTTGACACACCCAGCATTTAAATGTCTCGAGAAATCACTGACCTTTGGAATTGGCTCCAAAGCCTACAGAGACATGGAGTGAAGCAGCTTCATTTCCTTTCTCAGGGCTGGTAGCTACTCAGGTACCTGATCTCACACACAGCCTATCAGAACCAGGGCCCAGCCAGCTGCCGATTTGTTTCAACTATGTGATAAGAATTAATTTTTAAGGGATCACAGACTAAACTAAGATAGTTTGAACTTTAAATAATGGGTATAGACCTGAAAGTGAAGCTCACCAGACAGCAAGGGGTTGGAAGCTCAGTCCACTGTGTTTCTGGAAAAAGCAGCACACAAATTAGGTTGGCGGATTACTAGAATGGCACCACAATGGAGCGATGTATTCTAGGTGTGGCTGGGAGGACAGCAGGGGTGATGTATGGGAATGAAAAGTCACTAGTCCTCCATGCCTCCCTTGCTAATCTTCCAGATTTTCCTTCATCAACTTATTAGAGGGGAAAAAATCTCCAACGCACAGATTAATATAACACAACCAGCTTGAAGTACGACAGCTCACAGAGAAATTAGAGAAGTGCCGAAGGAAGAAAATCCATGCCTGGGACCCCAAACACATGACAGGTAGATGAATGGCTTGAATTCGGGTGGACATACTTATGACAGGACATCTACATAAAAACAAAATAACCAGAAAAGGCAAACAGAGAGAAACAGAAAGTAGAATCATTGTTGCCTAGGGCTAGGAGTGAGAATTAGTGACTATAAATGGTCAGACTTCCTTTTAGGGTGGTGGAAATGTTTTAAACTTAGAGTGTGGTGAGGGTGGTATAATTCTGTAAATATACTAAAACTCATTGAAATGTGCACTTAATATGGTGAGCTTTATAGTACATAAATTATTTCTCAATAAAGCTGTTTTTAAAAAAAAGCAATGCTAAGTAACACATGGCTTTGCCTTTTGAAGGACATGGATATAACTTCAAGGAAATTTGGGGGAGGGAACTACAGGATGCAATTTCATTCAGAATTTCTTAGGCTTCTAATATTCCCCATAGACACTTTAGTGAATTAAGGTCAATGCCAATCTAAGTCAATGGTCTTCTTGGAGATTTTAGCCATTAATTACTTCCCTTGACTGGCGCTGGGATCACTGAGCCCTTATCAGGAGAGACTATAAGTAATTTTGTGCAAACCAAATGATTTTATAGAAATAAATTAAAAAATTTAATATATGGCTTAGTTGGCCTCCTAAAATGAAAGAAAACAAAATCTAATTTATCCATTTTTACTTCCCTTCAAATCTCTTGTCTATATGAGGTATACCATCCTATCTCACGGCATTATTGAGATCTTTAAGAGAGATGGTGGACATAAGTACAGTGCCTGGAACAAAACAAATAGTTATATGTTGCAGCTCTTATGATTCCTTCCTGCATGTCTACATCCCTGATGCCCATCAACATGGTTTGCCTTGTTCTGACACTTTAGAAAAGATCCTTGACTTTTTTTTTTTTAACTTGTAGAAACTATTCTAAATCTCTCCCTCCCAAATGGTTCCTAAAATCAGTAAGTAAACAATATTATTAGGAACTGTGGGGCAAACATGGTCTTCAAATTCAGAGCACTCTGGCCTGGAACCCAGACTCATCATTTATGAACTACGTGATCTTAAGAAAGACCACAGTTGCCTGAATGAGCCTCGTGTTTTCTTTAGGAACAGCCCGTCGATGCTGACCTAATGGGATTGTTATCACGAGGAGGTAAGTGCAAGTAATTTAGCAAGAATTGAACAAGTGTTAGTTATAACCACTGGAGTTTTAGTGTGAACTGTCTCCCCAAGAGCAGAATCCCCTCAGAGATGACTGATAAAATCACACTCCTAAATCTGTAGTGCAGAGAGCTTATCAGTTAGACTCTGTGGTGGGCAGAATAATGGCCCTCAAGGATGTTCACATTCTAATCATCAGAACCTGTGACTCTGTTACCTTCCATGGCAAAAGGGGCTCTGCAGATGTGATTCAGGTTAAGGATCTTGAGATGAGGTGATTATTCAGGTGGGTCCAATCTAAGTACACAGACAACCTCTCCTGGTTGCAGAGAACTGGAGAGATGGTAGAATGAGAAGGAACTGACTGACCTTTGCTGGCTTTGAAGCCAGAAGAGGGGCCAAGAGCTAAGGAATGCAAGCAACCTCTAGAAACTTGAAAAGTCAAGGATATGGATTCTCTCCTAGAGCCCCCCAAAACTAATACAACCCTGGAAGCACTTTGATTTTAGCCTAGTGTGAACTATAGAAATGTAAATTAATTTAGACCACCAAGTGTGTGGTAATTTGTTACAGCAGCCATAGAGAAGTAATACAGGATCTCAACAGGAAACAGGTATCCCACAATTTGAGGATATTTTAATAAAGGGGTTATTTACAAACGGATGGGCAAATTGTGAGGAAAACCTTGGGGCTATTAACAGAAGGGGACTTGGGGGACAGATGGTCTTGGTACCCAGAGAGAGAGACTATGTGTAGAGGGGCCTAAAGGAGGCAGCCAACCCCTGGCAGCCCTGGAGAGATCAAGCTAGAGATTAAAATACCCCCAACTCACTCTCCTCCCTTTCTCCAGCCAGGTTCAGCCAGGAGCTAGAGGGCAAGGGGTCTTCCATAGCAATTCAAAAGGGCCATCCTCCCAGGCCCAGCTGGAGAAGGGTGCAGAGGGCTCCTACAGCAAGAACTGCCAAACACCCAGCAAAAAAACCAATGATGGAGGGGACAAGTGGGGGAAGGTCTTCTGGTGAAAGCCACTGACAGGACTGTTCCCTTCCATACATCTAAACGCATCATATGACAATATATAATGTATATCCCCAAACATGATATGTGTGGAAAACAGTAACTTTTTAAAGAAAAAAGTATATTAATTAAGTTTTATTGTATGCTGACTGCAGTCTTAGAAAGTTTAACCTATGACTTAATCAACCTTCCCATGTAGCCATGAAATGGGCGCGACAACTATGAAATCTGGAATTCCCTCTAAATGTGTTTATTTTCTTTCAAGTAAGGCTCTAGCAGGGAGTGAAATACCAAAAATAGATGAATGAATGAATAAATGAATGAATGAATGGTGGAAAACAGCAAACTTTCAAACTGGAACTGAGGCCCACTCAAAATGTTCAAAAAAGCCACAGCACAAAGCATTGTGCTCTGACTCTCTGGGCACCCACAACCATCCACCACGGACCCTGGAAAAGCAACTACAGGCAAGTGTGTTTGCAACATCAGACTGGCTGCTCATGAAGGAAGGCCCTAAACTCTTCTGTTTTTTGTTCTCAGGCCTTGTGTGTGATCAGGAAGGCCAAACAGCATGTATATGCAAGAAGCAAGAAATCACAAAACAACTTCTAAACAATTTAAACCTATTACAGACTGATATTAATAGAAGTACATATTTGCTTTCCTTATGAAATCATTGAACAAGGACAATAAAACCTCAGTCAAGTCTGCTTTTGTAGAAAGAAGTGACGTGGATCATATTAGTGTATTTTCCTAACCTATTTCGATGCAGATTTCTGGGAAACAAAATGTCCTTGTGGTCAAAATATTGGAATTAGAGCATCTGTTAGATCAGTATAGCTTACTCTGAAAATCTTTAAGCTCAAGTATTTGTTTAAAAAAAACCTTGCACTCTCCCCATGCCCTCAAAAAAAAAAACCCAAGGGGGCCTTGGCATAGGTTTCCAGAGGTCCTTTACAGCTTCTCTGTTACTGCCCCCAGGGAATGTGTCCTTAAGAAGTATTTACAAATGATGATTAAGCAAATTCTTAACACACAGGAAATCACACTACATGTTAATGCAAGGAACTTCCAAACAGAGACTAAATTTTGGAAAGAAATTTCCAGAACTTGAAAGTAGTACATAACTCTTCTGGGCTCCACCTGCTGTTTTGTACCCCCAGGCTCTTGCTGGAGCGCCCCAGCCAGCTTTCTCATCTAACCAGGGTACAGAGGGAACCACAGGGCGAAGCCAAAGGCATAGGAATTTGTTGTTTCACTTATCGTGTCATTGGGTGCAAGACATCCTTAGTCACAAAAGAAGTTCCTCTAATGATAAAAGAAGGTCAAGGGGGAACAGCTACCCCATGCCTCTCTCCTTGAGCAGTCTTGTTCCTTGAAAATCTTATCAGCATTGAGCACCGCCTCCCAGCTCAAATGTGTCACCACTGCTGCCCTTGTGACCACAGAATGCCTTAAATATAAGTGTTGCGGCACACTTGTGAAGAGGCAGCCTCTGGAGCCAGGAGGTTAGTTCCGAGTCCTGGCTCTCCAACTTAAAAGCGGAGTGAATTGGGGGATTTTACTTAAACTTCTGTTTTTCCACTATAAGACAACAGTAATAATAGTACCTATCTACAGGGGTGCTGTGAGGATGGGATATGTTCACATACAAAGATACTTAGCACAGCGCCTGGCAACAGTAATCAGTCAGTGTCAGCTGCTAACGTTGTTACTGTTACTACCATTACCATCTCTGCTACCATCTCCTCCGCCCCATCGCCATCTTACCAACCTCATCACTTCATCCTGAACCATATGCTTTGCTCCAGGCCCTTAGACCTCCTCATCCACCCAAGCAAAGCATGTTCATCCTCACCTCTGGTCACTACCCTTCTTCTGCCTGCAGTGCCCATCCATTATCCAAATGCTGTCCACTTTTCAAGATCTGGTTCCCCATGGACCCCACAGAGGCATCTCCTGGCCAAGCCAAATATAAGGATTATCCCTCTCTAAAATCTGTGACATCAGCACAATCCTACCCATTAAGTTCATGTGGGCAGAGTCTCCAGGTCCTCCGCTCCCCATTTTTTGATGCATCTTGTACACCTGACCCCTAAGGGCCCAGTCCAGAAAGCCCCGAACCTGTATCCTCAGGCTCTTTCTAACTAAACACTGGCTGTCAGTAGGAGATGGGGCTGCAGGATGCTGGCTGGTTTTACTAGATTCTAGCAACTAGAGAATTGCAATGAAATTAAATTCTCACTTCCAAAGGGTCTTTTACATGCACTGGCCAATTCTTTTAGTTCTGAATTCTCCAGGTGATAGCTTTGGCCTTCCGTTCTGGCTCCAACACCAGGGCAGAGAAAAGACTTAGTAACAGTAGCTAACACTGACCACTCCTCTTTAGCCAGAAAAGGCTTCCTGTGGCTTCCAATGTATTGTGAGGCAGGACGTTGGTACTCACCAGTCAGCAATGCATCCAGTTATTAGGTAGCCAAAGATTAATCCAACCAGTAAGGAGAATTTAGCGATATGGACCTTCCAGGCATTATCACACACAAGATCCCACTAGAGAGGGGCAAATAGAAAATAAATCAGAGAGAAACATACACAGATGCCAATTGTAATGAATCATAAGGGCAATATAATAACTGTGGTAAGGATCATGACACCATTAGCAGTGCCATGTCACACATACCATTAAGAGTGTCTTCAATATTTTTGAAAATCCAACAATGAGAAATATAATTTGCCTACAAGGCAGTGAAATGTTCTAGTCTGGGATAGGTTATAATAGTCTGCAGGGAGTAACCCCATGAAATCTGGGGATGTGTATTCCTTCTGTCCCAGCTACCACAGGAAAGCAACCCAAGGGAGAGGGAGCAGCCAAGGAGGTGAGCATTCCTGGTCACCAGCACCCTTCTCACTGGCAGAGCTGCCATACAGCCCAGGAGATGGGAAGGCCCTGCCAACTTTTTGCACCAGGTATCTTAATGACATGAGGAAATTAAAAGCAATATTTGTTTCCACCTTATAAAACTCCTCAAACTTCATAAGTAGTCTTAAAGAGGGGTTAACAGCAAATGTTGAAATATCAAATTTAACTAACCATTCATATTATTCTCCTTATAAATATCTCTTGTGTTTTCCCATATTCCACTCTAAAGCTATCTGCTCACTTGGAGAGAAAGCCAATCAATTAGTGAATACAACATTTAGACTATTTTTGCAATTGTTTTATTATTTAACAAACAAGTAAAAATAACCCTCCATTTTTCTTTTTTCCTTTTGCAGAAACGGGAGAGAAACCCATGTTTAGTCCCTTGAAGTGATGTGTATCCTAATGGAGTACACATGAGGACACAGCACTCAATCCACAAACAGATGAAGTCTGGGCCAGAAGGGCAAACAAAGAGGGTCTCTGCTGGTGATGCTATGAAGACTGCAGTCCCCACCATCCACATCACCCCATCAGTGGTACAGATGCCCTTCTGGTGGAAAGAAGTGGCTAAAGCTTTCAGTTCTGGGAAGCTTTAGTCACTCCGGGTTAGTGGACATGGAGAGGTGAGAGTGAAGAAGCTGGAGAGAAGTACCGTGAGGTAGGGGAGTGGGGAATGTCAGAACAGAAAGAGTTCTGAGAGCAGAAACAGAATTTGTGGGGATGGGCACGCCCTATACGGAAGGCCTTGGGCCAGACCTGATCTTAGCTCTGCCTCTTTCGCCATCTTCCCCTTGTCTGTCTATCTTGAGATCCAGAATATAACGTAGGCTCTGGTCCTGCCACTTGTAAGCTCAGGTCCTGCCCTCCTCTCGCCAACCTGTTTCCAAATTTCGAGAAAGCCTGATGGAGGCCCCCAGGAGTCCTTATCTGTGGGTCTCAGCTTCAGTGGACTTTGGGAAAAGCTGAACTTCTACATCAGCCATTGCTGAGTAAGCAGGAAGGTTGTTGCCTGTCACACTGTCCCTTGGACTTCTTGGGACCCATACTTGCTCACTGATGCCCCCCAAGGCATGTTTAGCTTTCTTGAAACCTGGAGAGAGTTACTAACTCCTCACCCTTCCAGAGTGATGGCCAATGCCAGCCTTAGGAAGAAAAGGAATGGAAGCACAGACCGCACACAACCTCGGTGATGGAATGGTTTGCAGTTTGTTGTTGTCCAGGTTCATTCGTGTGTCTGGAGAGCAGGACACTGCTTGTCCGACAGAATCTTATCATTAAGAATTCAGATACAGGAGTTCTTTAGAAAGGTAACTCCCTCCTATGTCTAGTTCAGTGGTCCCCAATGTGTGCTCCAGACACCAACAGCCATTGGCATCATCCAGGAATGTTAGGGATGCAAATACTTAGCCCCTCCCCCACCTGAAGGAGAACTTCCTGCATGAAGTAAGTGGTAGACATGGTTTAACAAGCCCTCCGAGTGATTCTGACACCTGCTCAAGTGTGAGAACAACTCACTGACCCTGCCCTGCCTATTCTTTTTCATTTTGAAGACGATGAATGAGCTGATGAATGAGCTTCCCAGTCCTGGGCTAGGGTTCAAACAATCAACTCCCAAGAGCAGCATGTAGCCAAATGCTGCATAAATCACACACAGTAGCTTTGGCTACTGTTTTTTACTGTAAATGCAGGATTGTAAAACTAGATTATGAGGTAAGTGGGCTTTTGACAGCAAGCCTGGAAAACCAACATTCATGTGTATATTGTTTCTAGAAGAAAAAAATATTTTTAATAAACACCTTTCAAGGTGCAACCATTCTCTAACTTCATGAATGCAGGCTCTACCTATAATATGAGTTAAAGCATCATAACTAACAGTGTATATTCTGCTTCCACAGCTGGGTTTATATGTTGAGGCCATTTCTGAATTGTTTTTTCTCCTCTCTGCCCAACACAGGAAACTGCCCACAAAGTAATTGATTCCAAGAGTAATGGCTACACCTATAATAAAGCACATCTGGCTAATCTTGGAGAGGAGGTGTTTACAACACCTGTAATCATTAATATCACAATCATACCACACCTTCCTGCACCTCAGCCTGGCACATTCTTGCCAAGAGAGGTGCACACCCAATCCCAGGTTGCTGCTGAGGAGGAGGGCACCAGCCATTGGCTCTGTGGCAGAGAATCGTTCACTCAGGTCTCCACCCAGACTTCCCATGGATGACTTTATTTGAGGTTGAGTGATGCGAAGGAGCACATTATACTTATCTTAGATGGCCAGGAGACAAAAGAAATTTTTTTTAAAAGCATTCTAGGAGGTGGGGGAAATTGTGAGCTCAGCCACCCGAATAATAACTCTACCTGGCCTTGGGCAGCCATGGCCCAATTTAGTTGCTGCCTAATGAGATGTTCAGCGGCCACTTCAACACAACCTCTATCAATTAACAACAGTGGAGTGGAAAATTAACACAGTTGAGAGAGACAGAACCATTTCTACAGCCAGTAAGGAAAGAAAGCCTAGTTAGAAGAGTCTGCAGACACTGCTGTGCTCAGCCTGGGGGAGGGGACCCAAGAATCCAGAACTGGTGCATCAACTCCCTTGATTAGGCAGAAAAGTAGACAGTATCTCTGAGAAAACAAGCAAAGAGACTCCAGGCCCTAGCAGGTTCCCTAAGATGAGGTTTCTCATGCCCAGAGATCTGTCTATTACAACACCCTTTAAAGCCTGTAGACCCACCCTGAGACACATTCCACAACCAGGGTGGGGTGGAGCTGGTGGCACCATTGAGATAACATCCTTTGTTTGACTTCTACTTCTGTATTGACAAAAATGTATTGGGAAAAGAAAATGTGTTCAGACATAATATTATCTTCAAAAGAATCTCAGAAGTATGAGGAAGCTTTGTGATCACCTTGCTCTCGAAATTTGTTTGCTCTGCTATAGCAATTGGTCATTTCACTGAGCAAAGGCGAAAGAACTTTAAAAAATCTAAAACATGCAAAACCAGGAGTTAAAGTAATGGGTTTTGTCTATGACATTACCCTTGCCATCTCCTTCTTCTCACACCCCCCACGTTGAATCAGTCACCACTTCCAGAGAATTCTCCCTTTTTAAACACATCCTGTGCCCATCTCCCCATCTCCCAAACTCCATCTGTACTATAGACAACCTGATTTATAGGGACTTGGTAGGGGTTCACTGACCATCCTTCTGATGTGTGGGCTGAAAGGCTAAATCAAACAAACAAAACAAAACAAAAAATACTTCCAGACTCACAGCTAAGGTTTCAAATATGACTTAGGTCCTGCCAATCAGCTGTACACCCCAAAATAACTTTCAGTGCACAACCTAGTTCTAATTCGGGGGATGACTTAGATTAGGAAGAGCATGAAGCAGGGAGTAAGTTGGACACTTTGCTGGTGAGATCTGACAAGGCTTGGTCTGGAGGTGGCTATGGTGTGATCTTAGAGCCAGCAGTTGGACAGTGAGCTCCAATTCCTCAGCCTCCTGTCCAGGGAGCTGTTCTAGGAATCCTTCTGGAGGCCCAGGCATTCACTGCTCCTACAGTTTAGTGGGTACTATGTCCCTGTAGTCAATTCCTAGCTCCTTAAATACCTAGAGTGGTTTCTGGTATCTTCAAATTGAACCCTATTCCCTGATTAAATTTCCTTGGGATGAAGTTTGCAGGAAGAGAAGAGGATGTAGACCATGTCACCATCCTCCCTTCCCAAACTAATACAAAAGTCTCCATGGATTATTTCCAGCCTTCCTCAAATCCATTCCCTACAGAACAATGAAAACAATCCTCTAATTAGGCATGTTAACACTTTATCAGCAGTTCTAACAAGATCATAAAAGTGTTAAAGTCATGGCCCTATTTCATAGTCTGAGGCTTGCTTTCTTTGCCATTGTTCTAAGACCGGGGTGTGCTATTGGCGATGCCGCATGATGCTTGTGAGCCATGACTAAACGGTGAGAAAACTGACCATAAAAAATGTTCTCAAGTTTAGTTGCACAGGTTCCATTTAAAAAAAAGTCAGAGGTTACAGAAAACCTGGTAGACTTTTTTCTACATATATATTTAAGGATAAGCTAAAAGAAAAGGAATAAAATTTATATTATTTTCAAAGTAATAATCTAATTGCTTGACTTGCCAGAGTAGAGAAATATTCATCCAGGAAACTAAATGCAATTTCTGAAGAAGAAATATTCATCCAGGAAACTAAATGAAATTTCTGAAGAATAAATGGGAGATAAGGAAAATGATCTTATTTTCATCAATAATGAATATGATGACAAAGTAAAATGTAAAACAAGAACATGAAAAGAAAGAAACATAAGAGAACAAAAGAAAAGACATAAAAATATTGATTTTTATGGAAAACCACAAGGAAACAAATTACTTATGCAACATCGAAGTGGTAATGGAATCCCTAAGGATAAAAACTACAGTGAAAAAAAGATACCTAAGGGAAGACTGATAGATTTTATAACAATTTAACTGTTACTACTTAATTTTTGCACATCTTAATTATTTAAAACTTCCATGTATCAAAAATGCCATAAACAAAATTATAAAGACCCAAATTTGTAAAATATATTGTAGGGGATCAGAATATGCCACCCAAAAGATGCCACTTTGGCTTAAGGATGATTTTGAGCTGGAGGCAAATGAGAATCAGCAGATGTATAAAGAAGCATTCTCAGAGCTTCCCTTATCTGACTAAAAGCAGAAACTTCTGAGAAATAAGGGCTGCCATAAATCCTCTCTCCTGGGGGATTTTTTTTTTTCTTTTAGCCAGGAAAGACTATAAAGTCACTGAGATGGGTCTGCAAACAAATCTTACTAAAATGACCCTTATCTCCCATTAGTTTCCCCCATATATTTATCTTCCCAAGTCTGCCATCCCTAAAAGCCTAAACATCTTTTCCTTTGTATCGTCACTTCTCTATAGATTTCCTGTTCTCTTGTTAAGATGCTATATAAACTCAAGTTTTAACCATCCTTTGTGTTACTCATCACTGAGTACTCCCATATGTATGCTAACTGCACATGTTAATAAACTCTGTTAATCTGTCTTTTGTCAGTCTAATTTCCAGGGCCCCAGACACAGAACCTAGGAGGGTAGAGGAAAAAGGTTTTTATCCTTCCCTACAATATCCAGAGGATTAATATCCTTAATATTTAGTAAGTATTAACAATACAGTTTAATATTCCAACTAGAAATAAATAAAGCGCCCAATTAACAAAATATGAAACAAATGGTTAAAAAACACACACACGCACACTTGGGAAATGCTCAGTTCCATGAATGAAAATCAAAGCTCAATATTTTGTTTTTCAAAAAAAAACTTCTTTTAATTTCCCAAAGATGCAGGAGAAACAAAGAGGTGTAAGTCTGTGTTAGGAATATAAACTAGGCACTGTGTCTCTGAAAGACAATTCGGCAATATGCATCATATTACTTTAAATAATGTACACTCTTTATCTCAGCGATTCCTTTTCATGGAACTTTTTTCCTAAGGAAATTATTGGAGAGGCCCAGAGGTCCCAGTGCAATGATGTTCACTGGTTGTAACTTATAAGAGAAAAAAATGGGAACTTGACTAAATGTCCAACAATACAACAGAGCCATTAAAAACTTGCTTTTGCAAACTAATAGAGAAAAATGCTCATGATATAATGGTATGAGAAAGCCCCAGAATAAAAAACCAGTAGATAGAAGAGATGTTTATGAATATAGGGAAAATCAGAAGACAACATTCCAAAATATTTAAAGTGACTGTCCTGGAGGGTTGAATTAAGACTGAGTTTTATTTTCAGTTTTATACTTTTCTTGACTTACCAAACTGTATAATTAATCTATAAATCTTATAATGAGAGAAAAAATTCAGGTAAATATAATAATAAATAAACTCCCATGGTGGCAAGTGAAGTGATGGTGGCAAGGGTACGACAAAATCATTAAAAATAAAAAATAACAACCAGAAGCCTTTGCAACTTTTCAGGACTATGCATTTTAACACGATGTAAGAACTTGGACCTAGAGTAAGCTTGTTTGGACAGTGACTTGGAACAAACCAAGTTTTCGCAGCCTGAAGTTTACTTATGTTAATGCACATTGACTAAAGCAAAAAACATTGTTTAGGGAACTAAATGAAAAATTTCCCCCAAGTTTCACTAAAAAATAGTGAAGATTCCCCATTTGAGCTTGTTCCATTAGAAACCAGGAGGGTTTTATCCATCATCATGCAAGTTATCTCTTCTAAACCTGAGAACAGTCAGTTGAAATAAAAGGACAACACGTTTCTGCTCAGCATTATGAAGGGGATAATACTGCTTAAAATTTCAAAAGCTTAAGTAAAACAAAATTCCTGATTGAGTTGTAGGAATTTAGAGAAATATAGAGGGTCAACAATCTTCTGCAACCATCTTCCCCAGTAAAGTAGCATTTCAGCAACCTCTCATGAACCACTGTTTTACATACCATGGATTTGCCATGCCCTGCATTTCTTAACTAGAGACAATTGAAATGGCAAGAAAACAGAGACACACACAGGCGTGCTCACATGCATGCATGAGTCTACCCTGAAATATTAGTCATAGACAAAGGGAGCACCTTACGAAAGCTGGACTGATAAAGCACATAAGCTACAATTAGCTTCTCAACATTTAGGCAGCCTATGTTACTCTGTTTTTCAGTATATTTTTTAATCTAGCAGTATATGGATTTTTTTCTTCCTAAACTCAAGATATGCTTCATGTTTTGAAACACCTCAAATTACTCTTTCCTTTTTGCCCCTAAGCTCATCCTCCAATTTTAGGAGATTCACTGTCAACAGTAGCCAGCACAGCTACCAATTAGAGTTGGCATCCTTACAAGCTTCCTTAAATGACATAATGAACACCCTTGCCAGGTACTTTGGGAGAAAGTTTTTTCTTAGTTTTATTTGTCAGTTTTTTGTTAATTGCTGCTCAGATTGTTCCTTGACTTTTCTTTTTCTAACTTAGTGCTAAAAAAAACCAAACACGGCATGTTGAGGAAAATTGTACCAAAAATCTACTGCATGCCTCTTCATGCTTGAAGAGGTACACGCTGACTAGCAAACCTGCGGTCCCACTTACTTGCAGGAAACCCACTCCAAAACCACAGCATTAAAGTTGGTTAAATTTCTTAAACTTCATGTAGTCCCATTTTTGACTAATGTAGTAATTTTAGGTTCATTTTAACACACACACAATGATCCCTTCTTGTTTCTTTTTCCTTCCAATGACAACTCTTATTGCCTGCTACCCTTTGCTGTAGTGTCGTCTTCCTGGTGGGAGAGAAATGGAAACCACACTGCTTCAGTTACTGACATCAGGAGCTTTCTAATTCTTACTGAATTTGAGCATTTTTAAAGGGCTAGCAATATAAGTAAGACCTTTTCAAAGAGAATTTAAAAGAGAAACAGAAAAATAGGCCTTCAGTCGCCAATGTAGGATTATCTCTGGGAGAATCGTATGAGGCACTCATTTTCCCTGTACTTTTTCTTAAAGGAAATGAGCATACATATAATTCTAAGCAGAAGTTTACTTCGTTGAATGTTATTTATTTGGTACAATGCCCTCTATGGTATTTGGGGAAGCTGAATATATATCCCATGAGGGAGCAGAGATTATATTAAACAAAACCCTTCTATCAACCAAAAACTTGGCAAGTTGTTCCAAATTCTGTAATGCATATTTTACTAATGGCCCTCACCAACGACCTCTAAGAAGATAAATTAAGAGCAAGCCCTATACATTAAAGAGGCCTATTGCAAAACCAGAAAGAATGAAAGAATGAAAGAATGAAAGGATGGATGGAAGGAAGGAAGGAAGGATGGATGGAAGGAAGGAAGGAAGGAAGGGAGTCCTAAGCATTAATGGGAGGAACCACAAATGCCCTAAGTGAAATCAACACACAGGCTTAGAGCACACTAATTTATATTAAGTAATTGGAAGACTGACCTAAGAAAGTAAAAAGCTGTTTCACTAGGAGATATTCTTCAGTATAATACAATGCATGAGTAAAACTGGAGTACAACATTAACATTCAAAACAGTCCCACCAATTCTGGAAAGGAGCAAAGTATGGGGAACTTTTGACAATAGGATCAGGAAATTTTTGGAATGAGGATTAAAGATCACCCAGGTGTGATCGATCAATTCTAGAAGAACTCAGAGGCAGAAGGAAAATCGTCTTTCACTTGCTGAAAACAAATGCCTCAATCCTTTCTCATTGCTTGGCTACAACCTTTACTTAACACAGCCCTGTTAAACTCCCTTTATGACCTGAGTCATCCCTCACCTCCCATTCACATGCCTGCTTGCCAACTCCTGCCATGAGCCAGCCACACCAAAGTGCTCACCAGCTCCCCAAAAGCCTCAGGGCGCTTTGCCTACATTGCTCCTCTGTGTCTGCCCACAATATCCGCATACACCCTAATTTTTCTGGCTCAATGCCTAGTCAAAGGATAAAACTCATTTGAACCAAAATTATTTAACATTGTATATCACCTAAGGGTCGGAGTATGGTGGACTTTCTGTACTGCTGGCATTTTTTTCTTTCAATCAGCATTGATTACCTTTGTAAGGGAAGAGGGAAGGGGGTACAAAATTACAAAGATTCAAATGAATTCATTTCCATATTTTTATAAAGTTTAATAAACACCATTGAGGGGGGTCTCTTCTTCCTAGGCTGGATCAGATGACCCTTCTCTGTACTTCTATGGCATCCTGTACTGATCATAAACACCCAGACTATTTATCGCAATATATTTGCCTGCTGTTTACAAGTCTTTCTTTCACTAGCTCAGGGGTCAGTGAACTACAGCCAGAAGGCCAAATACAGTGCTACCACCTGTTTTGTAAATAAAGTTTTATTGAAACACAGACACACTTGTTCATTTCCGTATTGTCTCTGTTTATGCACAACTGCTTATACAGAGTTGAGTAGTCACCATACGGCCTGCAAAGCAGAAAATATTTACAATTTGGCCCTTCATAGGAAGTTTGCCGACCCTAGCACTAGACTGTGTGCTCCTCGAAGAAAAGGTCTACGCCTTATTTCTATCCCTAATCCCTAAGTTAATGTCTGCAGTGGAGGAGGTGCAAAGGGATAGTGTCATGTAGGAACTGCCACTCCCAGAAGTCAAATGCTCTTCGTGTCTGCTTGTGTTCACTATGCCACACATCTTAATTCTTTTTCCCCTGTGATTATTTCTTCACGTATAATTTAATTTAAATAATTAATACATAATTACTATATAAAATTCGCATAAGCAATATAGTTTTTAAATATTTCCATAAAATTTTTCACTATTAGTAACTTTTCCCCAGCAAAAGATAATTCTAGTTTTATTATAAAAGCCAATAGAATATTGGGTATGTGAGAAATTTATTTAAACAATGAATAATTCTCTCTTAATAGAACAAGCCTATTATGTAAATTAAGCATTATTCTAAGAAAGGAAATGAACACTTGTTAAGTACCTGCACGGCCTAGGCACTCTGCTTGTGCTTCCACCTAAGCTCTCTCATTCAGCCACCACCACAAGCCTGTTACAACACAGGCATTATTACCAGTGTGTCCACTTCACAGGTGATGAAATTGAGGCTGAGGTGAGGGCAGCTAGTCCAAGGTCAAATCACTTTTAAGCAAAAGATTATAAATACATGTCTGATTAGAACTTATGTTCTTTCTCCCAATAAACTCAAAGAAACAGCCCTAGTTCATGCAAACAGAAACAATTCTCTGGTTTATATTAAATTGTTACTGGTTACAGCAGCAGTCCCCAACCTTTCTGGCACCAGGGACCTATGCTCCTATGAGAATCTAATGCCTGATGATCTCAGGTGGAGCTGAGGCGGTGATGCTAGCACTGGAGAGCGGCTGCAAATACAGAGAAAGCTTTGCTTGCTCGCCCGCCCACTGGTCATCTCCTGCTGTGTGGCCTGGTTTCTAACAGGCCACGGACTGGTACAGGTCCATGCCCGGGGGTTGGGGACCCCTGGGTTATAGCATTTGTCTTGCTAGATACTAAATACACTTCACATACATGGAGGCACAAGATTATAGAAGTGGGACAGTGTTATTTCATTGTTACCGTCACCAACAAAAAATGACTTTTAAAGTGCCTGTGAATAGCAGGTATTTAATAAATAGCTGCTATTAAAAATATCACAGTACCTTGTTTTTCATAGAATTTTAATACTGAAATGCTGGAAAAGGTCAAGGTCAATCTCCTAATTTTAAAAATGAGAAACCTGAACTCAGAGAGGTAAAGTGACTTGTTCAAAATACAGCTCACAGCTGAGCTGGACATGGGCAGAGCCCGGGTCTCCTTGGCTGCAGTTGCTCTACATCAGGCTTCTGCGGAAAATCTCATTTTCTGACATGTCACCCTAATATACAGGGACATGTAGTTCCCCCCATAAACCTCACCAGTCAATTAATGTCAAGCAAGGCAAAAAGGTCAATCTCCAATTCCTAACCTAATTGTTATGCAATGACCTAAAGGTCATTCTGTCCACCTTCATTGTAGCTCAAAACCCTTAGAACATAAAGAATTTTTTTTTAAATTACCTCAACATTTTAATTGAGACCAACTCTTGGGCTTCCTGACAAATAGTCATCCCTTTTATCATCTATGAATCAGAGTAGTTGAGAAGCTGTCATTTTTCCTCCTGTTTCAACTGGTCTAACCATCTTGAAAGGACATGAATGAGGTGAAATGGCCTCTTCAAACAAGGATGTTGTCTGCCTTGTCCAACTCAGATTGGAAGCCAGTAGAACTGTGAATCTAACTGATGACCTTTTTCCTGAAGACAGCCAACACCAACCTGCTGTAACAAAGGTACACAAAACCCTCAGGCTGCATCTGGCCTACACTGTGTCCCAAAGTTACTGAACTCAACAAACGGTCTAACAAGAGTCAAACAATTTTTAAAATTTTTACCAATATGGCCTTTGTCTTCATTGCACTTGAGCTGGGCTATAGTTTTCCATCATCTCTGAGGAAGAACATCATATAATAAAGAAGAGCCCGGAGGAGGCATGGAATTTGGAGACTAACATGGGGGCTGAGCCCAGGGCCCAAATGTGATCATCCGGAGCAAGTGGGCATCATGGTGAGAGCACAGATTCAAACTCGGAGGGACTGAGTTTCGATTCTTGGTAGTTTTGCCCCTTGATAGTCCTGTGATCCTGGGGACGCTATTTCACCTCTTGAGAACTCAGTTGCAACATCTATGATATAAGAGTCACAAAACCTGTAATATAGGTTTGTTATAAGTCAAAAATAATATAATGAAAGTGCCTAGTGCAGTAACTGGCGCAAGGTGATTATTACTCATTAATTCTGTCTGTTATTTAAGCAGCTCCTTGGGGGCTATGTCTGTTGGTAAGTAACATCTGAATGTGAGAGTAATAAAACTGCTTTCAAAAAGGGTTTTGACATTGAGATTCTGAGTTATTCATTTAGCCTTACCCCTAACTGATCCAAATTAAGGGGTACTTTACTAGTTGTACATCCTATCCACATAGCCAGCACCAGAATAGAAAGCTGGAGAGGCAAGGGTAGAAAGTGCTCTCCAGGGCATTGCTATAGTCACAGCTGGACGCAGGGGACTGGAAGAACAGGCACAGTTCCACATGGGGATTCTACATACTCGTCAACTCCTTCAGCAGATCTCAGGATGCAGTACCTTTCACTCTGACCTAATAGCAGCATACTGGGAATAGCAGCACAGCTCCATTTCCCAGAGTTCCCAGCATCATTCATTAAATATACTATTTCTCTGACCAAAAGGGAAAAAAGTAGGTTGGTAATCAAAAACTAACAATACTACTACACCCAAAGGAATGTTTTTATTTTTTTCCTTGAACTAACTATTAATCTTCTAAGAACACTGTGGTGAACTGGCAATGTGACAGTGAAACGTGACTGTGCAGTTTGTTTCTGCAGGAAGCAAGTGTGCAGATACAGGCCATAGGGACAGAGAGAAAGAGGGACAGTCGAGTCCGAGGTCAGGCAAGGAAGGAAAGAGCCCTCTTTCCACTTTGGGTGCCTCTGACATCTTGGGGGACAAGTTAACTGTTAAGTGACAGACAGTTCTCCAAAAATATTTCCGCGCACAAAACTCAAAAGCATCCTTAAGCCAAAGCCAGAACCGTCTTCCTAGGGAGTGCTGCTCGCCACTGTGAACCAGTTCTCCTGAGGACAGACCCCAGGAACCTACTCCAGGCCTGGCCAGATGTATGACAGATGGAAATGGAGAATATCCTAGACAATCTGAACCTCAGAAAGAAGAGAGAGAGAAGGCAGAAACCCTCTCAAACCAAAGTAGCTGCCAAGTTGCCTAGGCGGGGTCCTCAGGTAGTCTCACAAAGCAGAGCTCCACTATGCTGCACTGTCCTCACCGTGCCAGGCTGGTAGAATTATACAGGACCTAATATTGGCGATGGGCCCCAGATAACTAGTTTCAGAGAGGACATCCTTCCGCTGCTAATGGATTTGGAATCACAGCACTTAGGAACTGTAGAGGGAAGCCCCTTACGAGGAACATGATAAACAATTGTTCTGCTTCTAATGATTCTTTGAAAACCATCTTCTGCTATAATATTAACTACAATCAGTGTTTGGGGTTTCATGGTCTTGGCCTTGCTTAGCTAAGCCAGGGCACCTGAATTCCATCCCGCCCTCAGGCATGCACTGAAAAGGTGCAATTCATAGACAATCCAAAATAGTACTCTCCATTAACCACTGATTCAACAGAGCAGATTTTACAAGCTTTTCACAGGATAACCAAGTCTACCCATTAGGCATTCTCTACTCCTTCTCCTCTCTGTAAGGCAAACAGGAAGAAAAGACGACATAAAATGAATGGTCCATACGTGATACCCTTCAACTGGACTATGCTTCCCTGTGTGGCTGCATCTTTGAGACACATTCATTTCCAAGTCAGCAGGTAAAGCACGTTCTCAAGGCTGCATGCTCGAAAGGGCACCAGCAGCTGTTCATCTCAAACAGGGACTCAATGATTAAATAACTACAGTAACATTCACTTAAACGAAGTGAAGCCAGAGTCTCATTTGCAGGTTTTCTCAGAGCCTTTACTGTGTTAACAGGCATCCTCAGTCCTGAAGAGGGGACTCTGCGCACTACATCTCCCAAACTTATTTGGCCTTGGAAACCCTCTCTGCCCGCCTCCTCCTGCACACACACTTTAAAAGGAATATTTTTGGATCACAAAATATGAGAAATGTTGACATGTATATATTTCATTTGCAAATTATAACACATGACAATTTTGGGATTTTGAGCCTGGGGTAAAACAGTCCTATCACCCCTGGCAATCTACACGAGGGGAGGAGGGGTGCTATTCATGAGTATGAAAGGGTAGTCTAAGTAAGCAAAGGAATTTTTTTTCTACATTGGATCAGAGAAAATAAAAATGACAACTTTTTTCCTCTTTGTAAGAGATGATAATGGCTAACTAGTAACAAATGGACAAACATCAGATACTCTTAGGAAATGATATGCAAAAGGACAATCACAACAAAAAGTAATCACTGCATAAAATTCAGCCTCCTCAAAAAAGAAATGTAAGTGCACTGCACATCTCTACTTCTCCTGAGGGAGGACACTCAGCCCAAGCCCAGTGGTGCTTACGTACTCTGCAGGAAATTACACTACCTCATTTTTTAAAAAGTGGTCTATATACTCAAAAGAAGTGAGAGCAGGGACAAGAGCACATATTTGTATAGCCATGTTCATAGCAGCATTACTCACAACAGCCAAAAAGTAGAAACAACCCAAGGGTCCACCAACAGATAAACAGATAAAATGCAGTGTATACATACTTAGCTTGAACTGCTCAATTCTTTCAGTTCTACCAATGACAAATCCAAGAAGTGGGGGAGAATGGGTGAGGCAGTGTTCCGCTTAACTTAAACACAGATAGCACACCGCTTTGAAGAGAATCTCAAAGTAAGATATTAGCAGAAAGTACTGGAGCAAACACTTCCTTCCTGCATATTTTCAGTCTTGTGGATTTTAATCGCAAGAAAATCTTCTCCAAGGTCCAGACCTCCCTGCCCAGAATCTTCTCTTCATTGGAGAGATTATTCCTTGAGGCATCCTTTCTCTTCGACGTTGCCTGAGTGGAAGGGTGCAAGGGACGTTGCTCACAAAAAAGGAAGAGTGGCCATACCTTTCTACCTCACATGGTCACCTGCTCTCTCAACCCATACCTTCAACTTCACACAGTGGTCAAAGCAGGTGACCCCAAGCTCTTAGGTTTTGTCCTCAAGCAAAAAGGTTTCCCCTCTTTGTGTCACTACCCAGTAGCCAGCATCTTGGTCCAGGCCCACTTGGGCCTTATTTGCATGTTACAGAGGATGGCACCACTTCGGTATTTAATGACTATTTGGTCACCTGAGTACCAGGTCCCAGAGAAATAACAGTGCAGAAAGTGCTGTCTTTGCTCTCTAGAGTTCAGAGTCGAAGGGTAGAAAATGGGCCATGAGTGAGAATTGACGATACTGAGAAATAAAGGGCTGTGATTGATAGTAGAGGTATACTTGGTGCCATGAGAGCACATCAGAAGGGTCTAGAGTTCCGTTTTAGTCACGACTTTCTCTCCAGAACTTTCCAAGTTTTGGTCAGGCATGGGGGTTGGGCAGTGAGAAGAGAGTTATTTGTACTAGAAGAGATTAGCATCTGGGGCAGGAAAGAGACCTGCACTAGGGCCACACACTGAGGACGAAGGTGGAGACAAGCAAGGGCAGATCCTGTAGAGGCTTTGCATACCACCTTATAGAGCTGAAACAATCAAACATTTCTAAATGGAATTAAAATGTCAACCTATTTTGTTACCATTAAATGTTACCATTAAATGAAACCTTATTTTGGCTTTTGCTTAATGTTGCTATTAGAAATATCTTGATCGAGGACTGCAGCTTTTCAGAGGAAGAAGGCCAAACCTCTGACCCTGGCTCTTCAGGGGACAGGGGAGGATAGAGAGGAAAAGAGTGACTGAGAGGAAGGGAAAGAGGGCCAGCAAAGCTCCAGCCTTTCAAAATATACTGCCAATGGTTGCAGGTTACTCCTGATCAGTCATTGGTTAACAGACGTTGATTAAAAATATGGATAAACCCAGAAAGGAGAAGGATTAACCCTGTCAGTCACTGATACCTTGAGAGTAAACTGCCCAGATATTTTAGAAAGCAGGAACAAAAAGAGTAAATTTCGAGAAAGAGGGCATTTTGGGGGACCTAGGAAATACACCTAAATAAGAAAATGCTAAATAGCTGGATGTGATATGGGGCTAAAGGAAGAACGGTTCTAAAAGCAAGAAAGTAGAGTAGCCATGTGTGTCCATGGCTCAGTTGGCTGGCCATATACCACAAAGGCTGTCATTTGCCAGAGCTGATCTTCATTATGTCCTATAAACTTCCATACCTGTTTTAAAGGTCTAAAGTTAATGGTTGGGAAATTGCGGTTAGTAGTATAATGCACTGTAGTAGTTGACTATATGACTGTACTCCAAGCTCCAGTGGGAGTTCCCTGCAGAAAAGGACTCAGATTAAATGCGTGTCTCAAAGCACACACTCTGCTGAGGGTGAGCTTGCACATCCATCATTTCAATTAATCCCCACAAAGCCTTATGCAATATATCTCATCTCCATCTTGGAAATTAGGTTCCAAGAGACTAAGTAAGCCCCCTGAGGCTTCACAGTGGTAGAGTGGCAGCCCCGGGATTCGGACCCTCGGCACTGGGCTCCACGCCGGGCTCCGCACTGCTCCTGGGCTCTCTCTCACTCAGCACAGCACCTGCACGCGAGAAAACCCTGGTCTCTGCTGAATGCACCTGGCTTCTTCACGGCCACTCGGTTTCTGAGGCGAAGTTGACTATCAGACTATGAAAAGGCCTACATTTAAAATCATTTCTTAAAATTTTTTTTCAAATCATGTGACTGCTTTTTTACAAAACCTAAAGGAACCAAGCTTCTTTACCGTACAACTGCTGTTCAAAACACTAAATATCTAAGTGTTGGAGAACTTTCAGTAAAGTCACCTCTTATATTTCTTCTTTGGCTCAGTGATTTCAACAGCCATCATGATAAATGTATCGAGTATGCTGAACATTTTGGGGCCTCCAATCTCTAAGCTGTTCATCTCAGCAAAGTCCATTGCTGGTTGCTTATCCCGCTTTAAAAGAAATGCAGTTCAGCTTGGGATGACACGTGTGCAGAAGCACAAACACACCTCCTGACAACACAGAGTGATTTATAAACACAGAGAAATGTGAAAGCCCAGCGAAAAGGCCATATTTTTCATGTTTAAAAATGGTGGAAAATGTTTCCCTACATTTCATTACTTCCTTTCAGGTTTCTAGATAAGAGGTGAGAACTTGGGAGGGCTGACTCCTCTCACTCCTTCCTCCCTGTTGGGAAATATTCCCCTAACTCCCTCCTGAACCTAGTTCAGAACAAATAGGATCCTGCAGGGCAGTTTTCATTTAAAAAAAAAAAAAAAAGAATTCCCTTGCCAGGGTCCCTACAAACTGGAGCCTTGCCACTCACTGCATTCAGCTGTAGGCTGGGTGATGGCAGATGCATAATCAGTTTTGTTTGGGGTTTTGCTTCAAAGGTTCTTCAACCACTGAGCTATCTGCCCTCATAAGGCTGACCCAGGTCTTCTTAAAGAAAGGAAGGGTGTTCTCCTCAAGGATCCCACATGGCAGAAGTAGCTACAAGACAGGCAAGAGTCCTGTCTACTCAAAGCCACTCTCCTGTGCATAGCAGATGGGATAAAACATCAAAACACCTGGTTAACTCCTCCTTGGATGACAGGATAGCAGCTGACTGACAATGCCAGTTCCAGGTGTGGCTTCTCCCCACCCACACACCTTCCGTCACCACCACCATTCCTAGGGCCTCCTTATCAACCAGGGAATGATTCACTGGCACCATGGGGCCACAATTCTCTAGGGCCAGGGAAACAGATACTGTAGAGATGGTAGCCTCCTCCCCAACATGCACCCTGTCACTCCTGCTTCCTACCCCCCAAAAGAAAAGAGAACAAAGGAAGTTACCTAGATTATAAACAAGTCAAGATTTCTCACTAGCTGCTCTGATTCTGTCAATCAACTTTTAAATATTAGAACTTAAAGGTCGTAAGGGGTAGAAAGGATTTATAAAATTCAGAATGTTCAACCTATAATGTTCGTGGCAGTCTACGCATTCGTATTCACAAACAGGAAACAACCCAAATGTCCATCAACAGGTAAAGAGGTAAACAAAACGTAGTATACACACACACCGGAATACTACTCAGTAACAAAAAGGAACAATCATTGATTTACAGTAACATGGACAAATCTGAAAGATGGTGCCAGGTGAAATAAGCAGACACAAAAGTCTACACGCTGCATGATTCCATTTATATAACAATCTGTACTAGGCAAAACTAAGCTATGGTGATGGAAATGAAGGCAGTGGTTGCCTATAGAGTGGGCTGACTGGAGATGGGCATGATGGAATTTACTAGGGTGAGGGCAATTCTATATCTTAATTTAGGTGGTGATTAACGGCATGAGTCAAAATCTACTAAACTATACACTTAAAATATGTCCCTTTTACTGTATGTTAATTACACCTCCATTTAAAAAAAAAAAAAATCTGGGATGTTTTAAATGGGTCCCAAAAGACGAGGCAGAAATATCCAGTCTTTTCCTCCACCCTCCATTAGTTGTCCCTGGGCGGGCAGCAAAGGGAAAGGGGATGCAAGGGATGTGGATAATTCACTGACAGAAGAACCCAAAAAACTGGATTAGCTTCAGGGAGTGAAGGCATTTGTACTCTCCCTTCAGCTTCACAAGTAGGTCCCTAGGTGAAGTGCTCAGAACAGCACAAAACAACTCACACAGTTGCTATTTCAAGGCTTGTGGTTCTTAATAAATGTGGTTATGGGTCTCATGTCAGTTCAAAACAAGAGCGTTATTGTGACTGTATCAAAAGCAAGCAGAAACAATCCCGTACCCTCCAGTCTACACTCCTCCATAAAAACTGAGCAGAGAACCCAGCACTACAATCCGGGGGTAAGTAGCTACCAGGAGTGCTGGCCGCTACCAAAGCCCTGCTCACAGATGCAGTGGACACCAGCAAGAACTGGAATTCAGACTGGCTGCTGCCACTTGGCTTAGCTGTATCAGTTTACCCTTGTCACTTTAATCGCTCTGAACTCCAGCTTCATCATGAGTAAGCCAAAGACAGGCCCACTCCTCAGGAGGGTTGCTGTCAGAATTCAGTGTTGACATACCTAAGAAGCTCAGCCAGGTAACCCTGCCACAGCCTCCTTTCCTCTTCCCTTCCCTCCCCTCCCCCATCTTCCTCACCCTTTCCCTCTCTTCCTCCTGTAAAGGGTTCCTATAGGCACTCCCACCCCTATTCATAGACAGCTCTTCTCTTTACCTGCCCCCTTCTGTCGCCACCTGGATTCCAATCACTGCAGCCACCTTTCCTAGCAGATCCATAATTTTACAACAGACAAAATGGGATGGGAAGCCCTCTTCTTGCAAAACTGGTGTGAAGGATAGAATTACCTGTGTTCCAGCCATACAGACCTTCTCCCTTCTCCTGAAATAACTCTGCTATGGGATGAATTATGTCTACCCAACAAGACCTGATGAAGTGCTAACTCTTGGTGTCGCAGAATGTGACTGTATTTTGAGAGAGGATCTTTACAGAGGTAATTAAGGTAAAATCAGGTCATTAGGGTGCATCCTAATCCAATAGGACTGGTGTCCTTATAAAAAGGGGAAATTTGGACACAGAGACACACATAAAGGGCAGATGAAGTGAAGACACACAGGGAGAAGGTCATGCAAATATGGAGGATTGGGGTGAGGCATCTACAGGGCAAGGCACACCAAAGATTACAGCAATCACCAGAAGCCAGGAGAGAGGCCTGGAGCAGATTTTCCCTCAGAGCCCAGAATGAGTCAACCTTGCTGACACCTTGATTTCAAGCTTCTTTGATGCTTTGTGTTCTCCCTGCTCTTTTCATTTGAAACACTGTTGCGTGTGGTCTATTTTACTTCACCACTATCATGTGGCTTGCGACTTCAATATCAACAGCATAAACTCCTGCAATGCCCTTTCTATTCTATCCACACACTAAGCACCATCCCCTTATTTCTTCCACCATAGCTAGTTTCATCTTCTGAAAATGTAGAGGCTGGTATTATGGAAAGAACATAGATTTGGGAGCTGGGGTGATGCATTTTAGAATTCTGATTTCACCGATCATTAACAGTCTGTCACTGGCCAAGTTTCTTAGCATCTTAGTCTCAGTTTCCTCACCTGTCAGATGTTGATAATAGGACTGCCTGGGTTATTGCAAGATTGAAACAAGCATGGCTGGAATATGAAAGGTACCTGGGACATATTGCCACAACCTTGCTCAAAAGCTTTCAATACTCTCTATCGCCTGCCAGAGAAAGTTTGAACTTCTCTGCAGAGAGCACTGGGCTGTGTTGGTGACATATAGCACCTCTTCTCTCCCATTCCATTTTGCTTGAAAACCAATTTTGTGCAGGCACCCACCCTCCAGATGACTTAGAGGAAGGTGCCCCATTTCCAATGCACACATGGTATCCCCTGTGAGTGGTATTGGTCAGGGACGAGCATTCAACCTGAGGTGATGCAGGTAAGAGAAAAGGATTCATGCTCCAAGAATAATATTGTCTTTCTCTTTGTCATTCCCTCTTCTCTGATTCAGGGGGGCAGGGCCAGCAAATAATCTCATCAGGGGAAGTCACCTTGCCACTACAAGAACTCAGCATTTGTTATGAGCTGAACTGTGTCCCTTCAAAATCCATCTGTTGAAGTCCCAAACCCCAGTACCTCAGAACAGGACTATATTTGGAGGCAAGGCCTTTAAAGAGATGATTAAAATGAGGTCATTAGGGTAGGCCCCAAACCAACATGACCAGTGTTTGTATAAGAAGAGATTAGGGAAGACACACAAACACAGAGGGAAGACCATGTGAGGAAGTAAGGAAAAGGTGGTCATGTACAAGCCAAGGAGAAAGGCCTCAGAAGGAACCAACTCTGCCAAAACACCGATCTTGGACTTTCAGCCTCCAGAACTGTTAAGAAAATGAACTGTTGTTCAAAGCAGTAGTTCCCAACCTTTTTTGCACCAGGAACTGCTGCTCCTATGAGAATCTGATGCCTGATGATTTGCAGTGGAGCTGCGGCAGTGATGCTAGCGCTGGGGAGCAACTGCAAACGCAAATGAAGCTTTGCTCGCTTGTCCGCGCTCACTTCCTGCTGTGTGGCCTGGTTCCTAACAGGCCACGGACTGGTACTGGTCCGAGGCCCGGGAGTTGGGGACCCCTGGTTTAAGATACTCAGTCTTTGGTCTTTGTTATGGCAGCCCAAGCAGACTAATACAGCATTAGAATGAAACAATGCTGAGGAAGGCCGAGAAGAGAGACAGAAGGAGCTGTTACTAGAGCCTATCCCTATCTCTGGACTTCCAGAAAAATCATAAGTATTGCTGTATATTTTCAACTACATTTGATTTGAGGTTTTCGGCTATTTGCAGTAGACAGTATCCTAACTGATATCCCTAAGCTTTCAAACACTTCACAACTCCCTAATTGAAACAAATGCTTCCTCTTACTCCTTCCCATCAGGAGACTTATGTCCTAGTTATTCCCAGTTCATACGCTGCCCTTCTCATCTCCATTCTTTTGCTCTATGCTTCCCTCTTCGCAGAGTGCACCCTTTCAGCCTACCTGTCTACCAGGACCACCCATTCTTCAAGGCACAATTCTCAGGCTCCTTTTCCCCTGCAGCTCCCAACACAATACTTTGCACATAGTAGCTGCTCAATAAACATATGAACCTTATATACTGCTCTAGATTTTTCTTCTGTGATATTTTTTTCTGCATGAATTTTTAACTACTATATGAGATTAGCCCACTATATTTACTATACAGATGCAAACAGATCACCAAAGAAAGACTGCTGTGTATCACCGCCTCCCTCCCCACCCCCCCGCCGCCCAAAGGAGAAAAATGACGTTTGGAGATTTTAAAATGTATTCTCAGAATGATTAAAATACGTGTCTTTAAATTCCCTGGTAACCTTCCACCTGTTCAAGGTTATTTCAGGTTCCCAAAAGTTGCTGTTGGAAATGAGATTCATAACCAAGGTGGTGGTTTTACTTTCTCATTAGTCGCTTACCTAAGAATCTGTCAAAAAGAACTGTAGTTATAAATGGGGGATAACAAGATGGCAAATGAAAAATTAATTAAGTAGAGAAACTACAGTTTATACTTAAACCACAATTCAATTCAAACATGTTATCAGCAGACACTCTATACCAAACAACAACAAAAAACCACACTCTCATAACCTTGATAACATCCATTTTTGTAAAGTTGCTTCTTATGGAACTTACCAGAAAAATATTAAAAATAAATCTTCTATTAAAATGAAATAATCAAAAACCCTACTCTGGAACATAGAAGATTTGATGACTCACCATGTAATAAACCTCCAGAAAGCACCAGACTGTGGACAGGCCCCTACCAAGACACAGCACCTTCTTGCATTTCACTGCCTCTCACTGGATAACTGCTAGTGGAAGCCTCTGTATTTCCTACTCGAAAGTTATTTCTGAGCACTGATCACTCTACCCGGCCCAGAACACTCAGCTAAGTCTCACCATCTGCAGCCCCTGACAGCTCTTTACTAGGGACACCAACAATGTCAGCACAAACTCTGGCTGAGTGGGACAGACAGCCAGTGCTATGAGCATCTAAGCGGGGAGGTCGGCTTGGATTAATGGAGGGGCCACCTCGCCAGGAGCCATGGCTAACACCCAGCACGGTCACTTTCAAGGGTGCACATGTCGTTGGAGATATCACACTCAGACCACTTTAAGTTCACTGCCTGTGCCCAAGGGGGAGGTCGACTCCAATCTGTTACTCATAACATAATGCTTATGTCTGGTTCTGGACTCTAGATCTGGTATCTGTGTCTCATGGGGGACTTCTTACTTAAAGTTGCTGAAAACCCTACCAAACCACTTCAGTGGGAACTAATTATGGAAAAGGCTAGTCTAATTTAGACATTTTGAACACAAATACCTTTTACATCCAAATAAATGTTTCCTTTTCAAGTAATTAACCATTATCCTAAACAGAGGTTCAAAGGACCTACTTCAATGAGTGACTAGATCATTAGCAACATTTATTTGTACATAAATATCCTAAGGCAGCTTTTCGTAATCTGTTTCCCTAGGTAGATCAAACGTGCCCACTGACACTTGGTTTGCACCATTTATGTGCTTAGCAAACCACTACTTCACAGAGGGCAGGGGACCGTGGCTGAGCCGTGGTAATTCCTAGCACTGTGGATCACCCCTGTGCAGCTCCTGAGCCTGCGCAACTCTCCCTCTGTGGGTTATGGAGAGGCCGCGGTCTCTCTAGGCTTAGTCCTGGCCATCTGTCGGGTGTGGTTAGGAAATACAATGAACTTTTATATTAGTCTAGACCAAGATTTCTCAAGCTTGGCACATTTTGAGCTACATCTTTCTTTGTTTGTGGGAGCTATCCTGTGCATTGCAGGATGTTTAGCAGCACCCCAGTCTCCACCCACTGGATGCCAGTAGCACCCCTCCCTCCCCAGCTGTGATAACCAAAAATGTTTCCAGACATCGCCAAATATCTCCTGGTGAAAATCATCCAGAGAACTTTTTTAAACAACTGATGCTTGAGTCCCACAGGTATTTGCAAAAGTTCCACAGGTAATTCTAAGTGCTCCAAACACCACCACTTCTGTTCCCAGTCCTAGATCAGACAGACAAGTTCAATAAGGAGCTTTCATTAGAAGAAAAGGCATTGTGACTTAGAGCTCTGAAAAAAGTACTCCATAGCTCATTATGATTTCAAGTTTTATTAGCTATTTCAGATAAATTATATCACTCTTCTTGTCTTCAATAACTCACTGAAATTTGACTTTATATCTGAGTTGACCTACATATCTGTCCTCTTCTTCCTATTCTTGTCATCCTAGCATAAGCTCACCTTACCTAGATGAGAGTGACAGCCCCTTCACCACCTCTTTACCTACACCACTCAAGAAGTGTTAATTAAGCATCTACTAGGTCCAGGTCCTGAAGATATGTAACTGGGCCAGGAGAGAGTGGTGGAGAACTGGAGTGGAGGAACAGAGAGTTGGGAAAGGCCTAAGGAAGATGACAGAATGACAGGAAGGGGAGGTAGACTCTGGGCTGAAGGAACATCATTTGCAAAGGTCAGTGTTGTTTGAGAAATGATCAGGAGCTAGAGCACAGGGTCCTTGTGCAGGCAAGATGGGGACAGCAGGACAAGCAAACAGTACAGATTATCAGGGACCTTGAAAATCTACCAACCAGGCGCAACTTCATCAGACAGTCCATGGAGAGCCATGAAGTTATTTGAAGCAGGGGAGTTAAAGAGCCACTCAGCTACAATTTAGGACCAAAACATTGGAACTTGAGGCAAGGGGTGGGGACAGATAAGATCAGAGACCAGGTGAGAACCCCAGTCCAGCGGGTAACCAAATACACAGGTCTAGGGCTTCAAGGAAATATCCAGGTTACAGATAAAGATCTGGGGCTGCTATACTCAGTGTGTGTGCTGGGACTCAGGTGTTAAGGGCTAATCTTGTCCTCCTCACCAGAAAAACCTTGTATGTTGAAGTCCTGACCCATAGTATCTCAAAATTTGGAGATGTGATCTACAAAGGTGAACAACTTAAAATGAGGTCATTAGGGTGGACCCTAATCCAATAGGACTGCTGTCCTTGTAAGAAAAGAATAGGACACAGACAAACACAGAGGGAAGACCAACTGAGGACACAGGGAAAGGGCAGCATCCACAAGCCAAGGAGGGATGCGTCAGAAGGAACAAATCCTGCTGACATCTTGATCTTGGACTTTTAGTTTCCAGAACTGTGAGAAAATAAATTTCTGTTGTTTAAGCCCCCAAGTCTGTGGTACTTGTTTCAGCAGCCCAAGCTAACTGATACACCTGGAAGCTAACTAGCTTAAGCAGGTGAGTGAGTGAAAGGATTCACAAAGGAGACTGGGAGAAGAGGAGCAGACATGGAGGCAGAAGGAAAATCAAGAGAAAACAGCACTCACCCTGTCACAAGGAGAGAGTGTTGAGGACTTCACAGTCACTGCCAAGGCCACAGAGAGGCCAATGGAAATCTCTGAAGCGGTCATGAGGGACCTGACATCAAGCAAGCCTGACACTATCTGGGGTACAGAGACCATGTGGCTTGGGCAAGGCAGGGACACTGGGCACCGCTGGTGGTTCCCAGGAGCACAAACAGAAAAGGAAAGGGCAGCTGCCTCTTCCTCTTAATTTGTGAGGGGGCTTGTTGAGGTGGTTTTCAAGAAGGCCCAGGTGGAGGCTAGAGAGGCAGAGGCTGAGGTCTGCTGCGTGTGTCCTGAGGATAACAGCATGGATGGCACCGAGCACCGAAACAGACATAAGCCTAGGGCTGGAGCATTTCCCTCCTGGATCTCTTCTGTCATTTATCTGTTTACAAACCTCAGACACTTCATTGTCTACTGGGTGAAAAATCAAACTGATCCCTAGGAACTGACTTTAGGGACCTGTGAAATTGGGTCCCAGGTCTTCCTCCATATTCCTGCACCTTGCATACGTCCCTTCCCAGCATTTGTCAGCTCCTCAGCAGAAGATGCCCTTTCCCCACCCTTCCCAGCTATCCAAACCCCAGCATTCCTTTGGGCTGGCTCACATGCCATAGCACCCTGGCCTCCCTGCCCGCCTGGATGGTGGGCACCCCTTGGACCCATGCATATACCCCAACTGCCCTGCCTGCCTGTGGGGACTTCTGCACCCCATGCCCTCAGCTTCCAGCCTTGCACTAGTCACAGCTCACCCCTCACACCCTCCTCCCAGCTCATCCTACACTGTGCCTGGAATCCAAATGTCTGAGCTATACCACTAGCTCCTTCTCCAGAGCAGAGACGACCTTCTATCCAACCGTGTCACCTACCAAGGGCAGAAGAGAAGGTATGCCGAAAAGCAGATGCTCTAAGAGAAAAACGAGGGGCAAGCGCTACACAGGTGGCTGCAGAAATCACCTCTGACAGAGGAGGGAAGGAATGGAGAGGTTGTATGTAACTGTCTTCAAAAAGTAGGACAACACTACGTCCACAGCAGCATTATTCACAACAGCCAAAAGAGGTGGAAGCAACCTAAGTGTCCATTGATGAATAAATGAACAAAATGTGGTATACACATACAATATACACATACAAAATGTGGTATACACATACAATATTGTTCTGACATGCTACAACATGGATGAACCTTGAAGATATTATGCTAAGTGAAACAACCCAGACACAAAAGAACAAATACTGTATGATTCCACTTATAAGACGTTCTTAGAGCAGTCAAATTCATAGAGAAAAAAGTAGAATGGTGGCTTCCAGAGCCTGGGGAATGGGGAGTTCAGAGGTTCAATCTGGAAAGATGAAAAAGTTCTGGAGATGGATGGTGGTGATGGTTGCGCAGTGATATGAATGTACTTAATGCCACTGAACGGTACACTTAAAAATGGTTAAGATGGTAAATTTTGTGTTATGTGTATTTCACCGCAATTTTAAAAGTTATTTAAGTAGGGCAAAAAATCCTGTTTACTGCAAGTGCTCATGTATATCTGAGAACAGTGGAATTCTTCAGTATGTAACAATCAAGGGTGCCCAATTTGTAAAGCATCTTTTAATCTAATCTGAGAGGAAACACACTGTAGTGCAAATTACGATGCTGAGTGCATAACCCATCCATAATTTAATATGACTACTAGGATGCTTGTGGCTATTTCATGCCAGTATATATCCTTAGCATTTATTCTTTAAATGATACTATGAAATAAAGTGTTACCTAGCAGAATTAAATTATGTAAAGGACTGACCCTCCTTCCCACTTAGAAAAAAGCTGATAAACACTTAACTGGCATTCCTAATGACTTAACATTCTTTACCACACATTCCTATGACTCAGCTCTTTGGTTCACTGCTCAGAAAAATAAACCAACTGTCCAGCTTCAGGAGCAGTGTTTTCAGATGTAAGAAGGTGCCCTGGTTCCTTCATGCTGTTGCACACCTTGAGCTAACTAAGTACCTAAAACAAAATTGGTTAGGCCTTTGTCAAGCTATTCTCTGGGAACAACAGGCCCGTAAAAAGTATATGTCACTTTTACTGCAAGAAACCTAGAAAAAGAAATAAAACACAACAAAGGAGTAGAGAAGCAGAAGAGATATTGAAAAGTTAGGAAAAAAGAATTGGAAAGTTTCAGGAACGTTTGCTTAGCTTTGTAGTGGTAACAATCAGCTTTCTGAAAGATGGCAGGCTGGAGGTCACTAGAAGCAGTGCCCAGCTCAGAAAGGGCCCCACATTTGGCTTAATTCTTAATAATTTTTGAACAAGGGGCTCTGCATTTTCATTTTTCACTGGGCCCCACAAGTTATGTAGCTGGTCTTGACTAGAAGAAAGGTTTGGAAAAACAGAGAGACTCACCTTGTGTGGGGCAGGGGTGGTGGATAATTTGCAAAACTGTTTCAGTGACTGCCCAAGGGCTTGTTCCAAGCTCCCTCAGTGATCTGGAGCGAATGATTAAGGCCATCTATAACTATTTCTAGAATATAAGCCTCAGGAGGGGTATTCTTGCCAATTCTATACTAAACTTAAACAGCTTAAGCAGCTAGGTAAGTTACATCCTGAGTGCTTGGGAAGAAAAAGAATACTTTGTTTAAAGCATTTAATAGTCAAATCATTAATATTCAATAATTCCCAATTAACTACCAAAAAGAGCCTAACCCCTTCTACACCAATGAAGAAAAGCTACTACCAGCCCGTTCCATGGATTGAAGGAGCTGCCCACACACATGTACACACAGCCCTGAGTAACCCAACCCATTGCTCTAAAGCTTGCCTTTCCCTACCCGAGCCCAAGCTGGAAATCAGATTCACATCCAGGAACCTGGAGTTAGACAGAGGAATACAGGCAGTTGTGCCGGCCATTGCTTGATCAGGGGCCAGGTGAGCAAAAGCAGAGGGCAAAGCCAGTCTGGAGGGGGAACAAAGCTGACTTCTGGAGAGGGGGATGAGAGCATGTGTGGTTTCTGAAAGAACCATGGTGGCAGCAGGCCTCCTGAGAGATACCCCACCCTCACCAACATTTTCTGGTCTCAGATCCCACCCTGAGCCATCCCTGCTTCCTTTGAATAAATTTTTCATTTCGTTAATGTAATTTGAAATTTGTTTTCTTGCAACCAAAAGTCATAAGAGAGGTTTGATGAAGTATAATACTATGCAAATGGATGGCCTAGAGGGCCCCCTGGCAGTGTTCTATTACAGCAACGATTTATTTTAGGGGAAATCCACTTAAATCAATCAATAGCCACTGCCCCCCCTTTCCTAGAAAAGTGGGCTTTGTCAATTTGTGGGTCACCTGTTGGGAGGGAGGTCTGCCCATGTATAACGACCAGCACTGAGTAAATGCTGAGCAAATGAAAGAGCAAAACTACTAAATCCCAACTCAAAGAAGATCAAAGTCTATGGACTACTAAGGTCAGAGTCAATATTCTCCCATGAAAACTCAGTGAGGATAAACACTCCAGGTGGGACAGGGCAGCTCTACAGGTGGGCCCTTGGCCCTCAAATTCTCTCAGATCTCTGCTGTCACAGCTCAAGGTTACCATCAACTCTCTAATTGCATTTTCTCTCTGATCCCTTTCTCACCTGGCACAGTTAACCCAGACTTCTATACACAATGAGAACTCCCATCTTCAGGGTCATGGAAAATCCTTTCCTTTTCAGATCCCCTTTGAGCCCTGTGGCTGGTGACCTGTTTTGTTTGCAGATTAGAGCTCTGAAAACAAACATCCCCCTTAGAGTCTTTCCGATCAAGCATCTTAAAGGCACACCTGGCTCCCATGCCATCAGAGCCTTCCTGGGGAAGGAGCTCCCAAGGAATAACCACCCTTCCAGGTGTGGCCTATCAGCTCCTCTCCACCTAAGCATTTCTCAGATGACTTATTCAGCTAGCTCTTACCCCACAGGTGGTGGAAGAAGGATGAGATTTCCCAGGTGCCTCCTGTCAGCCATGTGCCTGGAAAGAGGGCAGTGGGCTCTCCCCAGATGTTCTCATTCCAACCTCAGGACAGCCTTCAAGGTAAGGCGAGCAGTGACTCACTTTACTGATGAAGTTCCTGGGCATAAGCGGCATAGTCAAGATTTGGACCCACATCTACCAAATTAAAAACTCCCACTCTTTTCATAACTCAAGTTCAGGTGAGCTCAGTCAGACATTTATGGTGAAGACATTGCGGGCAAAAGACCAGTAAGACGCACCTCCAGTGGGGGATGGACAGACATCAATCTGATCACCATACAGTGAGTGCTATGACAAAGGGACAGCTGGGTGCTGGGAAGACCGGAGGGGGACTGATCTGATCTGAAGGATGAACAGGGATGACCTGGCTGACGGAAGGATGAAAGGGTGTTCCACACAAGTGAGCAATAAAGGCAGAAGGTGTAGAAATAGAGAAATCTGTCCAGAGAGGTGGTTTGCACAAGCCCACGCTCACAAAGCAACAGTATAACCAAGCACACCTCAACTTGCAGTAACCAACGCGTAGAGTTATGATCATCCTCGGGCAGGAGACCATCTCTGATAGACCAGTTAAAGAGTTCAACCCAAAGAGAAAGAGCAGGAGCCCAGCCAGTGCTTCCTGAACCCTCTCCCCTGGTAGGGGTCACTCCAGGGTAGAGGCAAGAATGCCCTGCAGGGTGCAGAGAACTGGATTCTAACTCTAATTCTAGAGGGGCTTTGGACAAGTCAGTGACCCTCCCCCACTCCAACCCTCAGTCTTCTCATCTATGAACTTAAGACTCTAGACTAGAAGACATTATATGTTGGCTGTGACCAGGATGATTTTTTACCTACATTCGGTATTTGGCAAAGTAAAGCTCATCGAATGGAAATTATAGACCTATGATTTCTCATATCGAGGTCTTTCAGCCTTGTGGAAATTTAAGTAGCATCCTCCCCTTTTGAGCAGGAGAGCAACTGAAAACACTCGAGCATTCCAACCGTTGGAGCTGTTTCCTGTCAATAGCCCTGGGAATAGGCTCCAGACCCACTTGCCCAAAGTTTGGTCTGTACCTACAGCTCCAGCATGATTTTCTACAGCTTCTCCTCAGGACCTCTCCTTGGGCCAGTTACTTTCCTTTCGACAGCATAAACAGTCCCGGTTTCCCATGGAACGTTTGGTCAGGCTGCCTTTACCCCCTCAAAGGTCTCCGCCTTCCCCTTTGCCTACCCACAGAGCCCCAAGTCTCCACTGCAGGCACAGGGCTTGGTCCTAGGCCCTGTTCTCACCCCACACACTCTCCCTTGCCACCCTTCATTCCTACCTCATCCCCTCAATTGGCTGAGTTTATCTCATGGCTTATTATCTTAACTTTATAAGCCATTCCCTCTTCATGTTACAAGCTACACTGCCTGCTATCAATTCCAGGCTCCTAGATGACACAGGGCCCTTGCAGATGCTGCTTCCTCTCTCTGGAACTCTCTCTCATATTGCTCTTTCTCCTACTCAAACCTCAGATCGCAGATGTCAGCTTCGCTCAGAGACTAGTCAGTCTAGGCCAGGCTCCTTGTTCTAGTCTCTCATTTCCCTTTCTTTCCACACCATTTAACTCAGTTCGTAATTAAAAGGTTATTATTCAATTTGTTAAGGTGTGTCCTTCATTAATCTATAAACTCTGTGAGTTGAGCTATTTCCACCTACCCCTAATACACAGCACCATGCTTGCCTCAGAATAGGCATTCATATCTATGAAAGGAAGGAGGGATTGAAGAAAAAGGTTTACAAAAAAAAGTAAAAGGAAAAGAATGGCTCAGGATCATGCTCATTGGAGTGACAACTGCTTAACAACTGCCTTTCTGAAGAAAAAAAAAAAAACCCTGTTGTGCCAGTTTCCATGGTGTAAATGCTCCCGCCATGGCCAATTCCAAGCCACCAATGTGACATTCCTGAATGTGCAGCCTCACAGAGATGTGCACATTGGCGCAGTCAGCGGAAGCCAGGCTGGTGCTAGCACACCGCTGGTTTGTGGAAACGCCAAGACTGACATCCGGAGTCCAACATGTTTTTAAATGACATTAACTTTTGATTCAATCCTACCTTGGGCTAATGGCCAAAATGAATTAAGATTTGCAAATAATGCTGAAGGCAAAAAAGAAGAGAGAAAAGAAAAGAAAAAGAAAAAAGATGTTCTGCAGCTAGTCCAAAACAAGATGAAGGGAAAGTGAGACCCACTGCCTCGGGACAAGTGCTATCTCCTAAAAGGTGATGGAAAGAGCTGCTCAACAACTTTATCTTCCAGTCTTTCTGTCAGGACCATCAACAAATTCATTGTTTTAGGACACTGGTATGAGCAAGTCAAAGCCTGCATGAAATGCTGGTTATATCCACTGACCTAATACTTATTTCCCTTTCTAGCAATTCATTCTAATAGTTCAATAAAACCAAAAATGATCCCTGCAACACCAAATTAAACAGGTATTGAGATCATAAAACTATTAGAAGAAAACATGGATTTTTCCCTTAATATTTCAAGATTATGGAAGCCCTAATAGTAACACAAAACCCAGAAACCATAAAAGATTCATTTGACTCTATCCAGACCAAAAGTTTCTGCCTAACAAAAGCACCATAAACAAAATCGAAAGATAAATAACCGAGAAAACAATATTTACTAGACATCCAGAAGGGTTCATTTACTTTATGCATAAAATACTTCTACAAATCAGTAAGAAAATAAAGCTCCCCCAACATTCACACACACAAAGGCAAAGGACATGGAGAAAAAGTTCAAAGAAAACACAATGGCTCAATTTCAGGGAGATGTTTAACCCCCTCATAAAAAGAGAAATGCATATCATAACAATAATGAAATATAACTTCTCACATATCGAATGAGGAGACATTTAAAAGTATGGTTAACTCCCTGGTTCAGGGAGGGTATGGGGAAGGAACAGGACCTCACAAATTACTGATAGAAGTGTAAATTGGTAACAAGATCTCTGTAGAGAGCCCTTTGACCACATCTATCATAATAAAAATGCAGTCTGACCCTCCTCTTCTAAGAAAGTCATGTGTTCCAGGATTTCATTACATACTGTTTAATAGCAAAGACTGAAAACAACCTAAATGCCCCCTTAGTAGGTGACTAGTTGAATAAATTATGGCCCAGTCTTATAATGGAATACTGTGCCAACAGAAAAGAATGAGGGTTTCTCTATGTATTAATATGCATCCATCTCCGATATAGCAGGGGGAAAAAGGGTATAGAACAGTGTATATGTTATTGTTTGTGAGAGAAAAATATATCAATGAAAATATACTTAGAATATTCCTAGAAGGATAAGTAAGAAACAGGTAACCATGGTTGCTTCTGAAGAGAGAAACCTGAGGCAGAGATGGCAAAAACATGTCTGCTTTCTGTCCCATGTGCATGCATTATTTATTACAGTCAATTTCTAAAAAATAGATATGCATAAAGATGTTCACTGTTGTGTTGTATATACTAGACAAAATAAAACACTAGAATGATCTAACAGTAGGTCATTTACTATTGTAATACTTTTAAAATATTACTATTGCAATGAAATTGTAATTATTTTTAATCCAAATTAAATTATACTGAGTCACTTTAAATAATTTCTAGTCTTGAGTACCAGGAAAAGAATATAAATTACTTTTCAGGATATTTAAACAACTCTCCGGTGTCTTTACAGGATAAAAGCCAGCAATCTTTGAGAATTCATGGAGAACAGAAAAATATCAGAAGACTGGATAGATGAGCATCTCAAACTTCCTATACAGAAAAAGAATGGAGCTTAGAAAGTTTAGATGACATTGATTTTTGGCAAAATTCTAGGGATTATCCGAGGAAGTGGTGAGCAAAACAGTGCAGAATAAACTATGCAAGTTGTTAAGAGAAATATTTTAAAATAAGCAGAGTTGTGGTTTCTTAAGCTGGACTAAAATCCCATAAGTACCTGAGACTCTGGGCTGCACAAGGAATGCTGGCATGGGACAGGGAAACCAGGTGAGAAGGGCTCCTGACCCACTGGCCTCAGTTCCCCCAGAGCTGCCCTCTAAGTGACTGTGCAGGAATTTATTCGGTTCTTTTTTTCAGGAAGGCACTGACAATATCTTTCAACATGTCTGGGAGATAAAATACAGCGCTATAAATGTCATCAGGAAGTTGAACACCAGGCTCTTGCACAGAACACCTGGCCCACTCAAGTGTGTGACAACTGATTTAAACTCCAAGATAATGCTCAGTGTTCACACTGGCCTTGGATTACTCAACATTCTTAATAAAAGGAAATATATGTGAAAATGTTTTGAAAAGTTTATAGGGCCACACAAAAGAAAGTTGGCATTATGATTATTATTTTGAATGCACTGCAAATTCTAGAACAGATAAAAAATACCAAGGACCAAGGCAAAAATAGAAAGATAAAAAGATCCTAATAGGAGAGATCTAATAACCTCAAACTATTAAGATGAAACCTATATCATGCACCATGTCACACAAGGGTAGGCTGAGAAAGCCCTGACATAGCACAATCCCATACAGGTTTGGCGACCATGGTCTCAAGATAATTAGAAGCATGTCATGTCTACTAAAAGCCTTAATGCATCAACTGTAGGCTCTATTCATGGACACAGTGTCCATCCTTCTTCTTTTCTCTTTAGATGACACAGGGCCTGCCAAGTTGCATGTATTCTGGGTGCCATGCTTAAGAGAAACACATGTCAAGTGGAGCAATCAGTATGGCATATTTTGTCATATATGGAAATGAGTGAAGGAGCCGGCGATTTCTTAGCCAGGAAAGAAACTACATACTTGGACATCCTCAAGCATCTGAACATGTATTTTATGAAAGAAAAAGAATAATTCAGAGGAACAAGATGCACAAGTAAGCATGAGATGACCCAAGTTATAGTCACCAAAAAACATGCCTCTCTGCAAGGAAGAGCAACTATGGAGTAGGCTGCCTGGTTAATGGGGGGTCCCTTCTCATTATGGATGGGATATCCATGTCAGGGATCTCATTCAGGAGGGGAGAGAGGTTTGTCAGCCTCAAGATCCCTTTTAACTATAATAACCCAGGATTCTAACTGGCTTGACAGTTTCATGTGTGTAGGTGCTATTGTAGCATATACAATAGGCTATATAATACATAATATAAGACAGATAATATATATCAATAACATATTTAATATACCATATAATAAATATGATACAATATAACATAATACAATATAATACATGTTTCACATTTCTTCTGTATCCCCCTTCGCACCTAACACCTAAGGATAGAATAGGGTGTATATTGTAGGGGCACATATGTGCTGAAGGAAGTCTAATGATACAGACATTTTGTGGGAAGATCATGGTATAGAGTTGGGAAAGAACTTTCATCTCCTTCTGCTCACAAAGGGGACAGGCACCTGATCTCTAGAATTCAGCACCTATTGCAGTATAAATTCATATTTGTACATCTGATCGTGTATCCAATGTGCACAGCCAGCAGAGGAGAAAGTCTGCCTTAGCACATACCGAAAATGTGCTTAAAAAGCTCTCTAAAGCATTTGTTATGGAACAGAACACTGTGGAAAGACAGTCCTTTATTTAGATCTCATTTGTGCATGAAAATCGATATGTCCTTTCCAGTCCTTATCTTACAAGAAAATGTGTCTCTAACTATTGTCCCAAAGTCTTCTCCTCCCAGTCTTGCCTTGTCAGCTATATGTAACTATGACTTATCTAGCACCCCCAAAACATACTGCACACATCAAGTGTTAATTTAGGAAAACTGTCCAGCTCTCCAATATGTCTGCACAGCCTGTTTTCAAGAACTATTCTAGTTCTTGCCTCCCACCATCCATGGCAGAGTGTGAATAGCTTGTTTCTGGGTCTCTACCATAAGACAATGATGCTCTATCCCACTTCCTATCTTTTAAGTCCACCTTTCCTCTGCCTCCAGGACAGAATATCTTCTACTACATACAGTTGCTTTGATCTATACTATTCCTCCTCTACTTTAAAAAGGGGTTTAAAGTATTTGAAAATGTTGCCAAATCCTTACTTTCACATAAATATAAAGAGTATTAAAACAGTCACTGGCATCATTGTTCTTAATTTTTCCATTCTGGTAAACAAAAAACAAATACTGCCCTCCATGGCTGGAAAACAGAGTCACAGAAATAACTTTGGGAAGGCCAGCCTGATGGGGGTAGGGGGCCAGTGGTTTGAGGTGAACTAAGCTGGAAGGACCTTCCCCATTAACAGCTAATCCAGACAGTTCCCACAGGACAGATCATTTCTTGCCAGGTTGGTACAAGATTAAAACAAGGTTTGCGATGATGTAAGAGTTTCATCTTACACATTCATGAGCTACAACTGTTTACTAACATGCATTTTGGGCAAAAAAAATACATGCACACTGAGTATCATGAACTGTTAAATTTCAGTCTCACGTTTAAACAAGGCAGTTTAAAACTCTGCCCAGAACTGCCCATAAGGGGAAGTGGTCTACATTTACTTTGAAATGCAAATTACTACAAATTTCTTAACAAACTAGCATACAATATCTCTTACATGTTAAAAAAAATCCAGAAAATTATAGATGTCTTGGACACTGATTTTCTAACATTGCCCATTTTCCATTTTTATGCTGGCCACACATCTCTCACCAAACATTCCAGTTCACATTCACACAATGCAATACTTCTGCTAGAGGGGCTTCACTGGACTAAGAGCAAGTGGGAAGCTCAACTAAACCAAGGTCTCAGTGCCTCAGACAGAAGCAGCTGCTATGTAAGAGCAGTGGTGGTCTCGAAATACTAAACACATTCTCAGTGTCCTTCCTACACTCCAGTGATATTTACTATAGCCCTGAGAAAACCCTGGAGAGAACACTGGTGTGGCAAAGTCTAAAGCTAAATAAGCCCCTCTTTGGAGAGGACTGAGCCTGGGGAGGGAGAAAAGGGAATTTTCAAAAGCTCTTTGCTTCTCTGGCTAAACTTCGGTTCCTTAGTTGGCTTTAGTCTGTTTCCAAACCAAGCTGGGGAAAAGCTGAGGTCTGCCAGAAAGAACATCTGGGATTAGGGCACTATTCTCATAGATAGATATTTCTTTGTGGAAGACATAGAGACAACTAGCAAGGCAGAAGAGCAAAGACCTACCAGCAAACCTTGAATGAGGTGGGTCCTCCAAAGCTGACTTGGTGACAGACAGGTCAGCGGCCTTACCTTCCATCCGCCACCCCCGCCACCACTACCCTAATGAGGGTGACAGCTTCCATCCGCCACCCCTACCCTAATGAGGCTGACAGCTCTAAGGGTGGGAGAAGGAAGCTCGAGTCTTTTTAGGGGGAGGATGCTCTTTCGCTATGAATACTGGGACAAGAGTTTGGGTGCAAACTAGGAAAGACCATGGTGCCCCTTAGAGTTGGGAGGCAGTGTCACTGCGGAGAACAGCAAAAAGCTCTCTCTTCACACCCAAGTAAATGCATTTCGTTTGGGGGACTGAAGGCGATTAAGCCGAGTACACACAGGCTAGCATCACTTTAGGGACTTCTATTCTCGGCTTCCTCGGGCTTGGACCTCGGTTTGCATGGAGAGAGACTGAGGGAAGAATGGAAACCTACGAGTTGAAAAGGGCTCAGGAGAAGGACGTGGGGCTGGAGCTGGTAGCGGGCCTTACCTTGCTGACCACGTTTTGGAGGAGGCCTGTGCGGATGCCATAGTCCCACGCGTGGCAGTCGCAGTTGGAGGTGTTGTCCCCCTTGTCCGGAGGGGGCGAGAGGGTTGGCGTGTCGCCCCTCTCCGCGCCGCTGCTGTTGCTAAGGTTGCCCACGGTCCCCCAGGCGGCAGTGGAGAAGGGGGTGGTCGGGGGGCTGGTCCAGTTGGCCACGTCGCTAGCTCCCCACCGACTGGTGGCAGTGACCCCAGCCAGCTCAGCGCCTTTGCCGGCCTCGCGACACCAGAAGTTCGGCTGGTCCAAGAGAAAGGAGTCCGAGAATTGGCTGAAACCGATGAATAACGCTGGGATCCAGGTGAGCAACACGAGGGTCTTCTGGTAGCCCCCGCCAAGGCCCCCGAGAAAGGGCAGTACCGACCCGTCGTAGTCCAGCAACAAGAGGCTTGGGGCCGCCGCCGCCGAGCAGCAGCTCGGGTGCGGGCCTCCGCCGGAGGGATGCGGGGCGGGCAGCGGCTGGATCTCCCCACCGCTGCCTGGGCCCGCGCGTCCCCCGAGGGGCACCGAGGCCGCCGCGTCCCCGGGAGGCAGGGAGCCATTCTCCTCGGCCGGGGGCGGCTGCCGCCCTGGCCCGCCGCCTGCCGCCTCGCGCCGCCGGTCTATCGCCATGGCCCGGGCCCGCGGCGCCCGCAGAGGCGCATAGAGCGCGGCGGAGGCTCCCGCGGGCGCCCCGGGCAGAGCGCGCCGGCCCGGGCGCCCGCCGCCGCCGCCGCCGCCGAGCAGGGCCCGCGGCTGGAGAGAGCGCTCTCGGCCGCCCAGGCGCGTCAGTCCGCCCCCATGTCACCGGCCCCGACCCCGCGCCCCGGGCGCTGCGGCCCCACTAGGGCGCCGGGCAGAGGGCAGCCAAAGGCCGGCCGGGGCCCTCAGCCGCCGCTGCTCATCGGCTCCGCGGCCCGGGGGCCGGCGGCCGAGCCCGCCGCTCTCCGCTGCTCCGCGCCGGGCGCGGGAGGAGGAGGAGCGGGTGCCGCGCCTTTGCCCGCCGGCTCGGCGCCCTGCGGACGGCGGTGCGGGCGGTGCGGGCAGCGCCGGCAGCGTCCGCTGCTCCACGGGCGCCCAAGATGTATTTGTCCGACCTCGGGCGCCTTCCGGAAGACGCGAGCTCGGGTCCTAGCCTGCCCAGCCGGCCGCGCTCTCCCGCTCCGCGAGTCGCCCTCTCTCCTCCTCCTGCTCTCCTTCTCCTCCCCTGCCCCCGGCCCGCCCCCTCTCCCCCCGTGGAGGTGGAGGTAACCGCGGCACCTGCTGCGCCCTGCTCCTGGGCGCGAGCGCCCCCTCCAGCCGGGACGTGCAGCCGCCGCCGCGGGATCCACCGGAGGGGGGCGGGGGAAACGGGACACTCGGGGCCCGCCCAGACTGAGGGTCCTCTCTACGTCCCCCCTCCTTGTCTGGACAGGCGGGAGAGAACTAGGCGCGCCGAGCTGCTGGCGCAGATGGACTAGGGGGTCCCGAAGGAGTCGGCGTGCGCCGGGGACGTGTGAACGCGGTGGGGTTCGCTGCTCCGCTCTCTCCTCCGCGGGGTGCCCCCAACCACGCGGTGTGCGCTGTCTCGGTGACCTCTGCTCGCTTCAGAGGTGCCCGCACTCCACTCCCTGTCACGAGCCCAAGGGTCGCCAACATTCGGGAGCAACCCTCTCGCGCTTTTTCGAGGTGCAGATACAGTTAATTTTTGTGTCCACAGAGTAGGGTAAAGGAGGCTCATTTGCCAGTTTCAGGTTGTCTGTCACCCACAGCGTCGTGTCACCCACTCAGCACCCACTCCCAAATCGCCATTTCTTCCTCACTCCAAAATGAATGCTGTACATGTACGATGCTAGGATATGTTGCCAACACAAGTTACATATACATAAACGTGAATGGTGATGGTATTCCCCACCTCCACCCCAAAATCTTGAATTCACGTTTCGAACGCCGAGTGCACAGGCGCACACGTCTATCTGCGCACACATGAAGACAAACCTCTCCCTGCTCTCCTGTGCTCCAGCGCCAACCTTGCCCAGCCGGCGGTATATAAATAACACCAGGCCTGCGGCAAACTGCTTCATTAGCATATTCCCTTCTGCACCCAGGCACAGATAAGAATGGGGCGGCACCTTTCACCCCAGCGTCCCCACATGTTGGAGACATTTCATATTCTGAGAAGTTTATTTATGGAAGTGTTGACAGAGCAATCCTTTTCCAGCCTTATTTGGGGAGGGGGCGGGGACTATGTGAAAGAAATGCTTTTACTTTTCAAAAGGATACTTTAAACTACATATACTAAATGTATTCTTTTGCATTTCCATAATTTGTTTACATATTTAACCTGAAGTTATTTTTTTATTATGGGCAATATGTGCTTACTATGCACGTAAAATACTGGCACATCCCAGATAATTCTTTCTGAAGGCTGCCAGAGGGCTGGGCCTTGGAGTGGAGGAGGTCGCGCGGGTTTTTCTGCGTGGCTGAGAAGGGGGAGGTTAGACAACCGTGGCCCAAAGGGGCCCAAAGTGCTGCAAAAAAACATCAAACCCCCGAGAAATTGATGTCTAAACCTGCTTGTATTTAAAGAGCTTTAGGGGTGATAATGAACATTGTGTTCATAGTAATGGGTTTTTCCCCCCAAAACTTCACGGTATTATTAGCTTGACTTTTTCTTCCTTCCCCGCTCCTCATTGGGAGAGATAATGCAAAGTGCTTACTTTTAAGGCTGGAACAGAGAAAGTGCTAGCCATTTATTATTACCACCACTACTACTCTTACTATTATATAAAATATGCATTTATATTTCTGAGGTGGTAGAAATTCTCCAAATGATACATTCCCAGAATTTGGAGGCACACTTGAAAATGGTAGTCTCTAAATGTGAGTTAAAAGGAATCAATATAAGATATTTGAAATTGCTCATCTGCAGCACTGACCTAGGCATTGTAATTAAGTCAGTGGTTAGAATAAAGTTTCCCTAAATCTCTCTTGGATCAACTTGACCCCCAAATCTAGTCAAGAAGATTAAAAAGTAACTAATTTAAAATAAAGTGGGCTTCAATTCATTAACATACCACAAGTGACTTCATAGAAGAACCTAGATAAAAAAGGAATAAAAAGGAAGAATTTGACACTCTGATAGCCTCCAGGGTGAGTATTTAAGTTCACTGGCTAGTATAGGGCAGCCAATCAGGCACCTGCTATCACATTACCCTATTCTACATCACCGGACAGTACTTATCACTAAGTGCTAGTTTTCTTGTTTACTTGTTTATTGACTACCTCCCACCTCTAGATAGGTACTCAGTCATATTTCTGGTGCCTAAAACAATGCCTGATACACGTTAAGACGCTCAACACGTATTTGTTGAATAAATGAGTTTATCAAGTTATTATCACTTGATGATATTATCTATCGAGATCATATAACTCTATTTACTTTAGTTCTTAAGTCACCAAGCAACCTTTTCATATTTATTTAAGCTCTCAAATCAGCCCAAAATGAGCATTTAAATGAACGTGACAACTATATTTCTTCTTACAAGTAAGTGTGGTTAATGGATTAGCTCCCCATAAGAAGTTGTTGTGGGCAGTTATTGGCTTGCAGACGGTTGGCTTGTAGGCCAAATGCAGCTCACAAGACCACACACAATGTTTCCAGAAAAATAATTGCTAACATTTGAAAATCGTGAGATTGAACATTAAACACACACAAACACACATAGCAGAAGCTTCGACGCCCAGTTTTTGCAGGGCCATGCTTCCCTGGAATGCAGTGGAAGGGCAGGTGTTCTCCAGCTGCCCTTACCCACACACAGCCCTCATGCACATCATTTGTCTGGCCCTAGAAAGCATCTGAGTTTGTGATCCTAAATTTACGATGGTATCCTGAACTCACTGATGTCCATAAAGAAGCTGAGCCATTCTCTTTTCCTTTAATAGCGTGTTAAATAATCTACCAGTTTGCAATTTCCTAAAAATTGAGAAGATAAAGAAAGATAAAACCTAATCATCAATAAACTTGGATAATTTTATTTCCTTGGAGACAACAGGAGAAAAAAAAATTTAGCTTCTGAAGTTGCTAAAAAATTAATTTTAAATCTTTTTAAATTCTATTAAAGTTCCAAAGAATTGGTGTCAGGGTTAATTAACTTAAAATTACAAAATTAATCATGACAAATTGATTTCACATTGGTTTTTCCTGTATGCTCATGTTTTTTATTTGTATTTGAAATATAGAAGATATCACATTTTGGTATATTGTGTGTCTTTTTTATTATTGCAGTTTGATTTCTTTCTTTTAAATAATTGTTTGAAAAGTAGGTTATAATTTTTGGAGGATGGGAGAAAGTGATATAAAATTACTTCAAACTCTAATTGCGTATACATGAACATTATTTATATCAGCCTTTGACTTTTAGAATGTCAACTCTGACTTTCTAACAAGGAATTTGACATTTACAAAACCTATCATAAACGTAAATGAAAAATCTACTTTTGTTTGGTGGCAAAAGTAATAAAAATGTCACATAATCTATCTTAAGGAAAACTACATGTAATATCTTGAGAAAAACTAGTTGTACATCATGTACAAGTCAAATACATCTTCCTGATCAAAAGGCCAAGTGGAAATAAATAATAAAGTGAAGATAAGACTTCTGTGCAAATAGCTGTTCAATTGTAAATGTGATTGATAGGGCCCAGTTACTCTTAAAAGCTTGGTCAAAATTTAATTTCTAATTGTTTTGTTGAGTTAAAAAAAAAACAATTAGAACAAATTGATCTAGAATTCAATGTTGGCTTTTATTTGCTAAAAATCAGATGTCACATGTGCCTTATTATGTTAAGAATGTTTCTCTCTCCTCTCTCACACACACACACACACACACACACACACACACACACTCACACACGCACACATGCACACGAAAAAGGACAGAATACCAGGACTTATAGGTGAGTATTATAAGTTTCATTCCAGCATGGAATTAGCACATCCCCAAATTTGTAATGGGAATTATCCCCAAATTTACAAATGAAACCTCAGGTTTCAAGTATGGACATTGGGGCTTGCCACAATGGGTGAGCAACCTTCTGAAGATAATTGTTGGGAGGGTTCATGGGAACTTCATTAAGTAGCAAAGGTTTAGGGGAAAGAACTTTCATTTCCTAAGAGAGACAAACTATGCTCTTTGAACAACCCTTTCCCCTAACTCTTTTCTTACTGATTCTAATAGAGATGAAGAAAACCCACAACTGCAAAGTCTGGGTGTTTTAAACAAACCTAAAGTGATTAAACTGATTTTTTTTATGACTAGAAGCTAGAAGAAGATAAATGTAAGAAATACCCCTAGATGGGGTAGATCATGGACCCAGAATATACTGTCTAAAGCAAGATGTTTTGACCAAAAAAATTTGATCAACTTTTTGTCTCTAATACAGTTGGTTTGAATTTATGACTATTAGTCATAAAAGACTTTTCTTATTTAAAAACTTAGCTATATGTATATGCATATTATCTTCAGCATAAATAATGGGTCACCTCATAGGGCTTTGAATAAAAGTTTATATGCAAAAAGTATATAGATAGATAGATAGATAGATAGATAGATAGATAGATAGATAAAGTCACTGAAACATTGTTTTCTAAGTTATCAGTATTTTAAAAAATGAAATGGAATTTTTGAACTTTGATTGAGTAAAACACTTTTGCTATTTCAGAAGGTTATTTAACACTCTAATAGCAACAAGTACACCTAGCACAATTTCTAATACCATTCTCTAATGAAAGGAACCAAAGCTCTTAGGAGAAATAATTGATTCTAGGACTTGGGCAGAAAATATACAAGATGAGCCTGGGGCATTTTGTAGTGTCAGAAAGCAAGAAAATGCTGAACATTCCCCACCCTCCACCCCCACCCCCCACCCCACCAAAGTAATAGAGTTGTGTCGAAGGGGCACAGGAGCCAACTGAAAGAGCTCCCAATTTCAGCAAGAAAATAGAGTATTATTGAGTAATAACCCAAAGTATAAAATCCATGAGTCTATACTGATATAAACGAATGATTGGATAAATAGGTAAATAAAGAAGACAGAAGAGACAAATCTCCCATGCGGAAGAATTGCAAATAATATATTTAGATACATAACACTCAAGGAATTGAGCAGAACTCTCCACTCTTCAAATGTGAATTTCACATAGTTTTTTCTTCCCAAAAGGATAGTATAGAAAGGGAGGAAAAAAGAGAAAAAGGATGCAGTGCAGAAACTTGATAATCACTACTGCAGCCAGGTGATCAAGGTCAATATCAACAGTGTAAATTAGGTTGATAGTATGTAGCCTTGATATGATACGATGAGAATTACCCTTTACCCTTGTGATCTGCCTCTCCGAAACCCATAATCCCAATCAAACCATGAGGAAAATGTTAGACAAATCCAATTAAGGGACATTCTGCACAATGCCTGACTAGCACTAAAAACTATTTCGGTGATCAAAAACAAGAAAAATCTAAGAAACTGTCACAGGCAAGAGGAGCCTAAGGAGATATGATGATGAAATGTAACATGGCATTCTGGATGAGTTCCCAGAAGAGAAAAAGGACATTAGATGAACACTAAGAAAATCTGAGATAACTATGAACTTCAAATAATAAAAATGTATCATTATTTGTTCATTAGTTGTGACAAATGTACCAGACTAATGTAAGGTGTTAATAATATGGGAAAATAGGGATGGGGTATATGGAAACTTTGTACTATATTTACAATTTTTTCTATAAATGTAAAACTATTCCAAAATCAAAATTTTATCTTTTAAAAAAGGTGATTTAACACTTTTTTCAAACATTAATATTTAATTTTAAGCTCTAAATCAGTAATTTCCTTCTGTATAGATTCTATCTCTGTGATGACATTTTTAATCGAGTAAAGATTTAATGCTTTAGAACACAAAGTTGATGGGGGAGCAGAAAAAATATAAATAATTGAAAAATGAATTTTAGTAAATAGTTATTATAGTAACTGATTTTTAAAAGTACTCCAAAATGTTAAAAAATACCAACACCAGTGGGCTTGTTAGCTATGGTCCAGGCTCTGGTGTAAAAGGCCAGCAAGGTGGGGCAAACTTCAAGCCCCATCTGGGAGACATGACAACTGTAGTTTTGTTTAAATTCTCCTGTTTCATTTGAGTTTATATTTCTATATTTCATCGTTTTCATCATCGACCTAGAAATGTACTTACACCAAGTTTTTCTTTAATTTCTCAGAGCTTTTTTCCTCCTACCTTGTTAAACTCCTCAAAGATTCCATTTTTTAAAAGTTAACATAAAACCTTTAGGGAGGCTGAAAAATACATGGTGTGTGGAATAACAACATGCTTTGAGGTAATGTAATAGAGCGGGCTGTAGCCTTGAGGTTAACGGGCTTTGACGGTCTTTTTATCAGCCAGAAAATGCTGGGTATATAAATCTAAGGACTTTCAATTAAAACTCCATTTTCTAGTGTATGTCCCCAAAGGACAAGCCCCTAATTTATATGTCTCAGTAGCCCCACTGCCTATCACCAGGCCTGACACTCAATAAATGTTTGTGGAATGAATTAATAAATTAATGAACTAATGACGAATAGGGTGATATATGGGATTCTGCTAGGGACAGTATATTCTAAGTTGAAGGAACAGCAAGAATGAGGATGCAAAGGTGTAAAGAGAATTGCATGTTTGGAAAAGTTTATGGACCAAATGGCATTTCAATAATATGATTTAATTATAGGATTTATAGAATAAAATTTGATGATACTATTTTTGAAATAAGAAATAAATATATTGATCTTTGCCCCTAGTTTCTGGCACAGAGCTCCTAAAACCCTTCTAATTTCCTAAATAATAAGAGCACTAGGAGCATCTTTTGTTTTAATAAGACATCTCTGGTGGGGTCCTGGATGGCTCTTGAAAGGGTGTTGGCTGCTAACCAGAAAGACCAAGCCGTGATTAGAAGCTTCCAGAGATCGGAGAGAGGCTAGAAATGAAGTTAATAATTGATCTTGCCTCCAAGAGGAAGCATCCATAAAATTCCCATAGTAAGAGATTTGGAGAGCTTCCAGGTTGGTGAACACATCTACAGTGGGAGGATGAGACACCTCAACTCCACGGGGACAGAAGTTTCTGTGCTCAGGACCCTCTCAGACCTCACCCTATGTATCTCTTCATCTGGCTGTTTGTCTGTATCTTTTATCATCTCCTTTTATAAACTGGTAAATGTAAGTAGGCTTTTCCCTGATTTTTGTGATCCTCTCTAGCAAATTAATTGAACCCAAGGAGGGAGGTCCTTGGAACCTCCCATTTATAGCTGGATGGTCAGAGCACAGGTGATAACCCAAGTTTACAACTGGCATCTAAAGTGTATGCAAGTGTCGGGGGGCACCCTGTGGGATCTGACACTATCTGCTAGCAGTGTCAAAATTGAGTTAAAGTGTAGGATATCCAGCTGATATCAGGGAATTGATTGACGTGAGAAAAAAACCCCATATATTTGGTGACCAGAAGTGCTTTATGTGAGTGGTAAAGGGAACTCATGGGGAAGACTCATAGTAGGGAAGAAGTATTTTTCCCCGTACATAGAAAGGAAAAAACCGCATTTTTCAAAAGACTATTTTCAATATAAATATGAGTTTTGAAAGGAAGTTGAGCAAATCTTAGGGAAATACCCCACTTTAAAAAAAAAAATTCATTGAGGTAAATTTTACATGCACAAATTTCAATGTACAGTTTGATGTGTACACCTGTGAAACTATCACCCCAATCAAGATATATAACATTTCACTCACCCTAAAGAGTTCTGTTTCATCTCTTTGCAGAGCCAGTCTACCCCACACACCACCCTAGGCCAACTACTGCCCTGCTTTTTTTCACTATAGATTAGTTTTTCCTTTTCTAGAACTAAGAATAAATGGAACTATGCAGCACATACTCTCTTGTGTCTGGCTTCTTTTACTCAGCATAATGCTTGTGAGATTCACCCATGTTCTTGCATGTACTATTGGTATTTTATTCCTTTTTATTTATTGCTGAGTGGTGTTGCATTGTATGAATATGCCAAAACTTGTTATTCATTCTCCTGTTAATGGGCATTTGGGCTCCTTGCAATTTGGGACTACTTTGAATAAAGCTGCTGTGAACCTTCATTCATATACAGTTCTTTGTGTAGACACATGTTTTCATTTTTCTTGGGTAAATATCTTGGAGTAATAGGATTTGTAGGTTATATGGTAAGTCATATCTCAGTTTTTGAAAATGATACCTTTTGTAACATCAACCCACAAAAATTGTCCTTTTTGAACAAATAACCTAGGCTGGATCAACTGAGCTGTCATGGAACGGCTTACATTCTTTTGAAAATAAAATAATGCTCATGTTCTTTGTGGACACAAGTGATAAAGGGGAGATGGCACAGTACATGCTTGTTAGTCTAAAGCTAAAGTGAATACATGTCAGTACTGAAAATTGACTTATTTGACATAGCAAGAAATCTATAGGAAATTAGCAACACTGTGAGTGTATTAATATTTTTTATATGAAAACTTATAGAAAACCCAAAGCAAACTGACTTATGCAAAAAAAAAAAAAAAAAAAAAAAAGGACTTTATTAACTTATGTAACCCAAAACACCAATGGTTGCATGGCTTTAGTCATGGCTGACTCTTGGTGTGTATCCACTTCTTGAGTTTGCTTCCTTATATGTTACCTTCATTCTCAGGCTTTGTTTTTTCCTTGCTCAACCCTGGCAGCTCCAGCAGAAAGAGAATACCTCTTCTCTAAAAGTTTCCAAAATATCACAGCCAATCTCATTGTCTCTTATTGTTGCTGGCTGGCAGGGTCATGTGCTATTTTCAGCTTATCCTGTGGTTCCTGGGCCATGATGCTCTGATTGGCCAGGCTTGGTCCACATGGCATGGAACTGGCCTTAGCCTAGTCTGAAGCATGATGACTGAAAGTGGAGTAGCAGAATTTCCCAGGCATAGTTACCAGAAGAAGAAACAAGGATGTCACTTACATTGTTCTTGTTAGAAATGATGTGCAAATTCTAGATTTTTAAAAATATAGATGTCATTCAGGACCCTTAATCTGAAAGAGAAAATAGACCAGGCATTAGTTACAAACTATGTCAAGAAGGAATCCTCACTTTTCAGGAAAACTCAGCAAATGAATTAGAGGTAATTACTATCTGCAAAACACCAATGACTCCAAGTTACCTAAAATTCCTCTTTCATCTAAAGCAACTATGGGAGTGCCATCAACAAAGCTCACCATTAGACCATTAGGATCCAGGGTCTTCTGAAGCCCTCCTGGCTAAAGCGACCATGGGAGATGATGTCAGCACTTTTCCCAGATCTCTCAGGGCCCTTTGAACTATTTCTGTTTGGAGGTCTGGGGACTGAGGAAAGGAAGCCAGCTTTAAGGGGCTTTTACTTCTGTCAGCTCCAAGTTGGACTTTTGTTCAAAGCATTGCTCTTGGATTACTGGAGCTGATTTGCCAAGTCATGAGGAAGTTCTTGGGAATTTAGTTCCCCCTTAACCTTGGACAATGAAAGCCCCACCACCTCACCTGGCTCCTTATACATGAAACCTTATTTCAGGGTTTGCTTCTAGACCTCAAAGCCAAAGTCCATGAGGTTGAAAGTTTCAAGCCCAAAGAAGCACTTGGCAAGATCTAGTAGAGAAGGCAGAAATTGTAAAGTCAGACTTCCTGACTTCTCATCTAGATCTCACAATTTTCTGGTTAAGTAAGCTTTAGCAACATCAGGAATGTTCAAACACGTTGAGAATTAGATATGAGTTTAGTTAAGTCAAACTGACAACACATGCTGGGGAGCAAGATCTCAAATACTCCAGAGAATAATAGTTTTGTAGCTTCTTTTATATATTTGAAATTAAGGGGGGAAGGTAAGGAAGATGACATGGAGGTGGGAGAAAGCAAGGAGGGAATTGGATTACAGGACAGTTAGCCAGATTATGTGCTATCTTGAGGTTTAATACCCGCTTTGAGGGGTATTACTTCTGGTATTTCAATGGCATGTTAACCTAGATGCATAAGAACAATAGATAGGGCTGGTTTGAAACTTTTCACTAAAGAAGTAATAGGCCTGGGGCATGACTACTCACCATGACCTGCCCAGTTAGGAATTTATGGTCATATCACTCTGTGAGGTTACTTTTTATAGAACCCTCCCTTTTTTTTTTTCATCCACAGCTTGAACAAATCACATCACTTCTGAAAGCCTTATTTTCCTCATTTGTAAAATGGAAATAATTATAACACCTGCATTACCTGCCTATCACGTAGGGCTGCTGTGAGGAACAAATGAAATAATGTGAACAAAGGGGACGTGGAAGTATAAACAATTATACAATATCCACTACTATTTAGGTGCTATCAGAAGTGGTCATCTTGACCCCAAGCACTCAAAATATCTATATTGAGCTTATCTGACTGTTCATCACCACAAACTAGGAGCAGATTCCAATAGCAATCAAATAGATAAAAGAGTTTGGAATGCCCAGTGGACATTCCATTCCATTAGCTCTGCTAAATAATTCTATAGTAGAGTCAGATAGACATAGAACTTGAGTTTGCTGCTTGTGGTCAGACTTTCTGGTAGCTGAATGTTTGCTGGCTCAGATCTCTGAATCCCTCCCTGGTTGCCACACTTTGCCCAGGGGCAGGCAAGCCAATCCTCCATCTTGTCTACGAGGCTAAATAAACATCATCAAGAATGGAGGCCTGTCACATTCTGGGCAGTGTTTTGTCCACCCAACCCAATCCCCACTAGGAGCAGCCCCTGATCTTATCTATTGGGCAGAGCTAGTGCTAGGTCCTGGCCTCACCTCCTCCTGCTTGCCCTGTCCTGCTGTAAACACATTGTTCTGCATCTTCGATGGAACCAGAAATGTGACACATTTCTAATCATCTTAATAATGACCACAGCTATCATTCCTTAAGCACTTGAACACCTTTCCACATAAAGTGCCCTATACACCTATGAAGGAGGTACCAGTGCATCATTTTGGAGATGAAGAAAGCAAGTTTTATAGATATTAAGTAACTTGCCCACAGTCACATAGTATAAGAGCCAAAACTCAAAACCAAAACTCAGAACAGGTCATGCCAGGGCTCAGGATTCTAATCACTACAGTGAGTACCCTGCTCTAGGAGAAAAGAGCTCAGCGAAGCAGGGAATTCCCACAGGTCTTTCTTATTCGATTGGGCAAATATCCAAGATCTGCCAGGGCTTACGCCCAACTGCATAGCTGCTGCCCCTTCCCTTATATTCTCAACAGAGGTCGTGCCCAATAGGCTTCCTTGAGGACTGCAAATGCCTTTGTTTCAGGACCCAGCTTCCTCTCTGCCCCACCACCAGTGACCTTAGGAAAACCCAAATTGCTTTCTTTGAGGAAAATGCACTCTTACAGGTCCTCAGGCCAGTACTGTCACCCACTGCCCTCCCCAGGGACATCCCTGAGTCCTTAAGTTCCCCAGGAATTGCTTATGTAGTCAGGGAGATAATTTCAGTATTTAACCATCGACTAATGAGCAAAACAGAACTCTAGATAGTGAGAGCTTCTTATAAACTTACCTGATTCCCTTTTGCTTTGAGTTCAGAAATATTCTCCCACTAAAAAGACTCTGGAGTATAAAATTCTGTGTCTTCCCCTCTCTTCATTGTGTAAGAAAATTGTGCTTCCCTGAAGCAGAACTAAACAGAAGCACAGGCGAGCTACTTCAATCCCTCACCTTTCATTTGAGGCCTCAAGGGGATGCACCACCTCTGGCTGGAGCCAGAGCTGGTTTGAGTTGTCAAGGAAGCCAGGTATAGCTCTCTAGATCCTGAAGGAAACTGTCTGCAGAAAAGATCCGATAAAGGAAAATCTAAACTCCATTTCCTGTGATTTCTATTTTACGTTTTTGCCTTTTTTCCTTCCTACCTAGTTCAATGAAAAATGACCTTAATGCCTTGCATTAGATGAGACTTTTACAAATAGAAATAGATATTTTTAAAAGAGCAGGCTCGAATGTGTACACACAAATCTCTCTTCTTCCAACAGAGGAGGACAATAGACTCATGAAAAAGATGCTGCTATTGTTCAAATCTTTTCAGCCCTCTTTTCCTGAAATTACATTTGGAGTTTGTAACACATTCTTTTGAATATTCTGAATTGTGAAAATTTTTTACATGCTTGACTTTAAGAAAGTGGCTAAAAGTCGGTTGAAACCAAATTCAGTGATTAAACTGAGAAATATCATTTGGTGCTTAAAATGACCTGTAACTATAAAATAAGGAGGAAGAATTTCTTTTGTTGTCCTTAAAGTGGCTCTGTAGGTAATGGTTTTCTTCTGAGCACGTGAAAGCTTTTGAGGGGAGGAGACCTGTCCTGGTGATAAAGCAACTGTGAGGTTAGGCTTTGGCTAGCTGTTAAAGAGCTTTCTTTCTTCTCTATCCCCACTGTAAAACACCGTCCCTTTTTTGATCTTTGCTGAGCGTTTATCCTTCACATTTTCATTTAATGAGAGTGACAATATGTCCAAACACCAAGCGGAACTGAAGAATTTAAATCATTCCTTGCCTATATGTCCTCCACATAAAGGTACATTTTATATTTGCTTTTACTCAGAGAGGCCTAACTTTCTAACTGCAGTAAGATAAAAGGATCAGAAAACAAAGTCAAAACAGTGTCTTGTTCTTCTGGGTTCTCTCTTTTCTACTTTTTATTTTTCTTCCCTTCAAAGGAGTAAACATGTGATGAGTACCCTGTTCATTTTCCCACCTAATTAAATCTCAGGGCAGAGTGTGAAATCCTGCCGATCCTACTTTGGCAATTTTCTACACGAATGCACTTTGATCAATAGTTTGATAGGGATCTTCAGTCACTTTAGATTAACGTGCTAATCAGCCACTTCGGCTGCTTAGGGAAAATAATTCAGGTGGCTCCTCTCTCTTCTGATTACCAAGTCCCACAGTTTCTGGACTCCATCCCAAAGTCTCTCATTTCTCCCCTCAAGTTGCTTCCTCATTTGCTTCCAGTGGTGTCTGCACTGGAATTCGGCCTCACTGTTTGAAGTTCTCTGTTGCTAAGAGATACTATTTTGTTTTAAAACCAAGTGCAAACTAATACTAATTAAGGCCTTTATGTAGATTTGCAAATAGCCACTGTGCTTATGCTCAGGCCAAGGGGGAATGGGTTATTTTCATTTGTTTTAATATGGACCTTAAGGTCCAGTGGTGGTTGGTCAAAATGTAAGAGGAGAAGAAGCAGCTTGTTATCAGTGTATTTGCTGGTATACCATGACTACTTTTCTTCCAAGACAATAAAAATTCATAATTTATCCCTTTCCTGGGGAGGAAAACACAATTTTTTTAAAAAAAATTTAATTAGTTTCAAGTATACAGTACATTGGTTAAACATCTATATAGTTAGTAAAATGATCCCTGCAATTGCTCCTTCCCTCTCCTGACCCTCCACCTAGCCAATGTATTCATGCTAACTGCGTTCCCTATGCCGAGCTCCTCATCCCTGTGACTATCCATCAATTACTAATTTGTACGTCTTTAACCCTTCACCCCATTCTCCCAGCTCCCCAAACCCCTCTCCCCTCTGTCCGTCACCAAACTGTCCACTGTATTTGTGAGTCTGATTTTGATTGGTCTGTTCTTTTTATTCCTTAGATTCCGCATTTAAGTGAAATCATATATTGTTTATTTTTTTCTGTCTGACTAAATATCTTCTAGGTCTATCAAAGCAATATCTTTTTCCATCATCTTCCTTTTCATATGTAGGGGTCTTGTTTTCTTATCCTTTCAGCCACTCCATCTTTTGGTTGGAGCACTTAATTCTTTTTCATTTAAGGTACTTATTGATAGGAATGTAGTTGTTACCATTCCTTATTCCTTATTCCTGTTTTTGATACATGTTTTTTCTTTTTAAAGAAGTCCCTACAACATTTCCTATAATACTGGCTTGGTGGTGATAAATTCCTTTAGCTTATTTTTGTCTGGGAAGCTCTTTATCTGTCCTTCAACTCTAAAAGATAGCTTTGCTGGATAAATTATTCTTGGTTATAGATCCTGTCATCCTGTCAAATATTTTTTGCCAAGCTCTTCTGTCCTGCATAGTTTCTTTTGAGAAATCAGCTGCCATTCTTATGGGTGTTCTCTTATAAGTAATTATTTGTTTTTCTCTTGCTGCTTTTAATATTCTTTCTTTGTATTTAAACTTTGTCGTTTTATTTATGATGTGTCTTGGTGTGGGCCTCTTTGGATCTCTGATTTTTGGAATTCTCTGAGGTTCCTGAGGTTTTATGTCCATTTCCTTCATCAGGTTCAGGAAGTTTTCCATCATTATTTCTTCAAACAGTTGTTCAACATCTTGATTTTCTTCTGTTATGCCGATCAAATATTTGGAGCCTTAATAGTGTCCCACATCCTCCTTGAATTATTTTTAAGGTCTTGGCATCTTTTTTCTTGCCATTCTGATTGAGTGTCCTGATTGGCTTTCCTGAAGAGGGCATTTGATTCTCTTCTTTGTTCACTTTGTTTATTCCTTTGTTTATTCCATTTAATATACTTCTCATTTCAGATAATGTGTTCTCCATTTCAGACTGGTTCTCTTTTATAATTTCCATTTCCATTTCCATTTTTATCTCTTTGTTGGAGTTCTCTACACTTCCCCAAAACTCATTGAGCATCTTTATAAATAGTGTTTTGAACTCTGCATCTGTTAGATTACTTGACACCATTATACCTGGATCTCTATTCTGTTCTGTCATATGGTTTCTGCTTCTTTGTGTTCCCATTGTGGCTGCCTTTCCGTGTCAGTTTCTATGTGCTAAGCAAAGCTCATAAGTCTCCTGGTCTTATCAGTGTGGATTTGTGAAGTAGGTGTCCAGTGGCACAGTCCTGAGAGGGGTTCAGCTGGAGGCCAAACTTAGCCCAAGCCTCTAGCCCTCTGGGACCACCTGTTAAGATTCAGCAAGCAATCCACAGATGCTGTGCTTATAGTTGCCTCAAAAGACCACACCAGAAACTGAGGCCAGCTGCCTCCACCAGTGTGAGTCTTGGCAAGGAGCACTTGACTCACTGAGGATACACTTGGATGTGGCTTGGGTGGGGCCCGAGTTGGGGTAGGTGGAGTGTCAGGGAATCCTCTGGGCGGAACGACCTGTGTTATCCAGTTTAATGATGTCACAGCTATGGTGGTGCTGTGTCCCGCGCACTAGTAGAGGGGAGGATTCAACAGAGAACAGTGGATACCACCGGCACCTCCATATCAGGCAAGTCTCACTTCGGCCCTCATTCCGACTGTCTCCCTGTAAGTCCCTGGTGCCCCCTGTACCCCTTGAACAGGCACTGGTGCGAGCTGGTCTGTCCCCACAAAATTCTACTCACTCATGTGGTCCCTTTAAGAGGCTTCTGCCACAGCCTCCGTCTGGCTCAGCAGCTCTGGACAGGTGGCCCCGCATTCTCGCCCTGTCCTACCTTCTGCCATTGCAGGGTGCTTTATTGAATTTCTCCGTAGTTGTATGGCTTGTTCATCTAGATCCTAGGCAATTTTTCCTTGCTGCTGCTCCTCGTTTCTGTCACAACTTTGATTTTGTCCCCAGAGGGATGAACAGAACATCTAACATCGACGCCATTTTTTTTGTCTGTATAAACACCATTTTTTGAATGAAAACAAATAATGTAGTGAAACAGAATGTCTAGTCATCTACTTTATGCCTCGGTTTTCTGGGAGAGGAAACTGAAGCCTAAAGAAATTGAATCCTTTGACCTAAATCAAAGAGTTCATCAGAGGCCAACTTGGGACTAGAGCTCAGTTAATAAATTCTGATTCCCAGTTAATAAATCCTTGACACCGCCTCCCTAGAAAAAGAATGTGTGTAGAATACCTTATGTTCAATAATAGAACTATAGATACACAATCAATAGGGCATTTTCCTTGATCATTCTCCAGCTTCATATCTCTGTAAAGAAATAGTGAATTAAAATAGGTTCTTTGTGTGTCCCTTCCTGAAACTTCAAGCTCCCTGAAGACCCAATTGAGTATCCTTTATATTTTGTACCTAGTAGGGGCTCAATCAATGGTGAATGAAGGAACGAATAAAACAAGGAAAAACCAGCTATCCCACTAAGGACCACATTGACTCTCCTGTTAGTGCCAATTAATTTAGTTAACTAGCCACAGGTGAAAGCAAATTTCATTATCTTTCATTTCTATTATTTTGATGAATTTGGCTTATTTAAAAAAAAAATCAGTGCAGTATTTAAAGTAACTTAAAATCCAGAATAAAAATGTTACCCATCTAAAGTTTCAATTTATCTCCAGAACTTAATTAGTATTTGAATCCCTAAAATAGAGGCAATTCTTCTGGAAAGGCTAGCCTCTTTTGAACTCTACCCTGCTTGAAATTTCTAAGCCTTTGTCAACATTTCTAAGACTGTTTTCATCAACCTCAGGCCTCAGTACTCAGTGTCTAGGAAGAGCTGACTTATGTTTCCAGGCAATCATTTCACAAACATCTAAGAGCTCCACACAAACAAGGCAATAGACAGCCCAGGCTCCCCATGACTCAGCACTAAGTAAGAGCTGCACAGGTTTGTGGTTTCTGTGGGTGCTTGTCACAGCTCTGTGGACTTGTCAGGGGTCTGTGGGCTGAGTGGAGGAAGACGTTTCTCTTTCTTTCTGACAACGTAATTAACATGCTAGACCAATAGAAGTGAGTTTTGCAAAGTTAAAAAATGGCGCAAATACTCATTGTTATATTCTTCTTCTGAAGTACTCACAGGTCCAATGACTGAATATTAGGGAGATGACTAGTGCTAGAAGGTGGTATTTCTTCGAAGGGACTGGGGGTCACTTTATGAGAGGGATGGCTGTTGGACTTTTCTTTGAGGCAAATGAGCACCAATCTGGGGGCTTGTAACCTCATGATCTGGGTGTCTTACATCACTAGAGTCTTATGCAAGTGCCCCTCCCATCTCTTGATTCCTTCTCGTGTTACTGGTTTGTTATACTTAAGCCATGCGGTAGTTAGATGGTGCTTGTAAATTGAATAAAATATTTCCACTGCTACTTAAACTCTTTTTTATCTCTCTTTAAAAAATAAAGCCACTTGATACAATACTATTTGGTCCAGGTAACTGAGGACAGGTCTCGCTGTTCACTCAGGCCCACACCCCTACTCCATGATTTGCCTCTGACCAGTAAATATTCTTATGGTGACTTCCTGTCTTCTACACCTAGAGGTAGAAACTGTGGGATTAATTCAAACTTAAAACACTTCAAAATGACACTTTACCAGCCAGTGATGGTGGGTTGCTGGAATTGTTTTATCAGCAAAAGAAATGAGATTGCTGTCAAAGGTTCCCACAAACACGTTTTTGTTCCTGAGACAGTGGAAAACTTACAATGCAAGGTAAGAGAATCAGACACGGCTTGTCCACTTTAGGGCAGAAGCTCCTTTCTTGGGGTTTGTGGATACTGCAATTATATAATTATGTGCATTTATCTAGGGAGAAGGTCCACATCTTTCATCAAGCTTTGAAATGGGGCCAAGACTTCTCAAAAGATTAAGAGTTTTCAAAGTGGAGATATCTTTTACATCAATTTACAAAGATGTGCCATAAAAAAAATAGCACTTTGTTATAAAATTTTAAACATGCACATTTTTTAAAATGTAGATAATTTTAAAGTAAATTTAATTTATTTTAGATTTAGAGCTTAAAAAGGTAATAAGTAATCAATTCCATGTACTTAAGTGCTCCAGAATCAGACAGTCCCACTCCCTGAATGAATAGTTTAGTATGGGTGACGGCCCTTTCTGGTATCTAAAAGTATAGATTCTTGTTCATTCATAAAACATTCATTGACCTTATGCCACGTGCCATAAACTGTGATAGGACAACTGCCCAAAAGCTCTAGGGACTGATAAGGAATTCATGATCCAGTTAGCAGATGATGATAATGATGCCTGTTTTGAGAAAAGTAGGTATACAGTATACATAGATGACTCTTGAGCCAGACAGGGTTTCAGAGAAATCTTGGAACAGGCAGTCCTTGAAGAACATCCTGACAGTGAGCTCGGTCATGGGGGCAGTGAACAGAGGGATAGAGACAGCAGGAGCAATTCCACGAGCCTACTAAGACTTTAATGTACATAGGAATTACCTGGAGCATGTTAAATTGTGGGTTCTGAATCTGCGGATCTGGATGAGACCTGAGAATCTGCGTTTCTGAGAAGCTGCCGACCCCACTTTGAAGAAGAGAGGTTTAGCAGACCATTTAGGGACCAACAAGTAGATCAGAGTGGCCCAAGCTCAGACAGGGATTCGGAGTGCATAGAGAGCCCCTCTCTATGAAATATTTCAAACCTACAAAAAAGAACAGAGAATGATATAAGCATATACCATCCAGATTTTACAAGTGTCGACATATCTGCTTCATGTTTTTTGAAGAGATGGTGGAAACTTCTTCATGTTCCTCCTTCATCCCTCCCCCCCTCCCATTCTCTCCTCAGGAGGAATCTTCTTCTAACCTGCTGTTTATTCCATCATGTTTTTATATTTTCAAATGTTTATGTGTCAATGCTCAGTATTTAGTGCTTTATATTTTATATAGATAACATTTCATATATATTTCTTCAACCTACATCTTTTCCCAATTCTGTTTTCAAAATTTGTACTAGTTGATACTTGGACACATAATACATTTATTCTGAACTGCTATTTTAGTGTTATTCCTATGAATTCATTACAATTCATTCACCCATTTTTCTTTCGATAGAGATCTAGTTTGTTTCCAATTGTTCATTCATATAAACAGCGATTTGGAGGGATTTTCATGTATTAGAATACTAGATACTAATCCTCTATCACTTGTATGCATTGCAAATATCTTCTCCCAATCTGTGGCTTGTTTTGTTCTTCATATTGCTATTAACTTTGCTTATGGTGCCTTTTGTTACATGGAAGTATTAAATTTTAATGTAATCAACTTGCCAATCTATTGTTTGTGCCTTCTTATATGTTTAAAAAATCATAAAGATGTGCTCTTTAACTCAAGATTTCGCAAACAATAGTTGAGAAGAATTTTGCAAACAGTAATTGAGAAGAATAGTTGAGAAGAATATTGTGGATGAATTTGACTGTAGTTTTCTTAACTATTAGTACAATAATGTCTTTTATAACAGTATTGCTTAAATGTGGTCTTGTTTGATCTCTGTTTCTCTAAAAGACTGGCAAATTCTTCTCAATAGAAATAAAGGCAATTTTTGGTCCTGTCCACTTTGTTTCTTAATCTTTGTTTGGTTCTTAAGTGTGTTGCCTACTTCTGGGGTCTTTGACTGGTACTCCCTGGAAGGTGGGAGAGCTCCCTAGCTCTCTCAGAATCTTCTCAGCAGTTCAGAATGGCAGTGAGTGAACTTACTCCCCAGAGCATGCACAACTCCTGGTTGCTGGGTCCCTTCACTTGGATCTAATACAATGATTTGTAGTGATCCATTAGTCTTTGTCAAGTTTCTTTTGTGCACTCCTTATTTGGGCACTTTTCATCTGTTCTGCATGTTGCAGAGCAGACTCTAATCATCCCCCGAGGATATAACTAGAGCCCTTTGTGAATCCTTATTCAGAAATACCGTCACTCTTCTTCTCTTTCTTAGTACTTGCTGTCACTTGTATTAGTAATTGCCTTTTCTTTCAGAATCTTTTTTCATGAAGAAACTTTAGAAGGACATTTTGCCCCTGAGGCCTATGTTTAGCAAACTAAATATTTGGATGGCAGAGTAAATATAGTGTAATTTCTCTTAGGGCACCTGTCCTTCGAGGTAGGTGGTTTACCTTGTTTTCTCTTGTACCCCATTCTTGGGGTCCTGGAGTCTGCTCTTCTTTCCCTTCATCAGAGGCCATTGCCGTCCTCAATGGGATCAGCTAATCCTATCACTGGCCTGCTCTCCTGGACCAGTGGGGCTCAAATGCTCCCATCTATAGGGACCAACATTTTGGTAGCTCCTACTTCCTGCAAAAGCCATCACACCTCACATGCCTCTTATCGTTTTTTATCACCCAACACGGAAGCCCTCTCTATCATCTGATATCACTCATCTTCTTATCCTTAGGGTTAATAAGATTAAAATGTGGTGCATGAATATGTTGTATTATTAAACATGGTGCATATAAGTGTTATTCATACATTGGTTATAGTTTCTGTTTTACAACGTATGTATTTGTAACATTATGTTCTTCTGTTGGTTCAACCACATCACAAAATTGTTGATTGATACGAAAATATTTTTCCCTCAGGAGAGCTGGAAGCTTCTGCCTTTGACCCAGCCTTCCAGCCCTTCTTCTATTGTTATTCTCAACTCATCAAATATAGACATCTCTATACTTGCAATGCTACTGCACATGCCTTGCACTTCCTGCTGTAACAGAAATCAGCCTCTCCCAAAGGATATGGGGCTATCCCTTTCCCAGCAGCCCTCACCAATAGCTGCTCTTCATTCTCCCCAATCCTTGGGGTCAGGACTAGGAGTCATCCCTTTCTTGTCACTTTTACTGCTTTGAGACATATTATCTGGCTAGTTCCCATCTTATCCATCTGATATGTTGTCATCTAACACCTCCTAGTCGGTTCCCCTCATTTGTGCTTTAAAGACTTAATCAACTGCTCATTGTTTTCACCACTGTAAGTCCTACCACAATTCTGGTGACTTTGATGTTTATATGACTGTCCCAGCTCTGGAATTCTAACTTCTCAGTCCCTCGACTTCCTCAATTCCAGTGACCTTTTCCTCTACTCCACATGAACTCTCTCTCCATAGTCACAGCTGTGTTAGTTCAAGCTGACAGAACTAACTCTCTCTCTCTCTAAATATATATGTATATATATACATATACATATATACACATATACACATACACACATACACACATACACACATATACATATATATGTGTATGTGTGTGTATATATATATATAGAGAGAGAGAGAGAGAGAGAGAAAGAGAGAGAGAGAGCACTATATATATATATAGCTCTTCCATGGTCCTATCCAATTAGGTACTGTCCCTTTGTGACCTCATTTAAACTTAATTACCTCCTAACAATGCTATCTCCAGATACGGTCATATCGGGGGTTAGGGATTCAACATATGAATTTGGGGGACATAATTCAGTTCATAGGAATGAGCTGACTTCTTGTTGCCCCAAATAGCACCAGCTCTGAGATCAATCATTCATCTCGAATATATCTTTGCTGCTTCCAGATCCCTCACTTAAGTACTCCTACTATACCTGTTTTCACTTATACTGAGATTTTTAGTAGTTTAACTCCTCTATGGGTCTCCTTTTCTTTACTACCACCTATTTCCTGCTGGCTTCATTTCTCCCTTCTCTAACCTAGACTCTGTGGCTCACCATTTTCACCCTATCTGTCTAATATCCTAAGCTCCACTGTTGTTTTAATGTGCCATGCCCTCCCCCTATAGGAAATGCTATTCCTAGGTCAGTCTTACTCTCTCTTTTTAGCTCCTAAACTTAGGCTACAAGCCTTGCTAGAGAAAAGCATTTCATAATGCAAGTGGCATTACTAAAAGTCCATGGTCAGCTGAGCCGTTGGTGCTACCTGGCAGCCTTTATATTTCTAAAGTCAATGGCTACTATCATTCTTCACAGCATCTAATTCAGGTAATTTCTTCTGATCTATGCCCCGCTCCCCAACATGCAGTAGTTTGAGCACAGCTGCATCTCCACATACAATGATGGCTCTTGCTGAAGGGGTCCCTCCATGTGCCTCCTGCTGTCCCTGGCTTCCACCATTCTTTCCCCTTATTCTTCCAGCTCTAGGGATGTACACAACTTCGTTCTGTTGCCCAGCTCTGGGTACCTTGACACCCCTGTATCCTTTCAACAACAGTTCTACAATTTTCTGACACCAACTGGATGTCCCACGATTCAATTCAATCCTGATACTAACTACCCAGAGTTAGTGTAGACCCTCACAGGTTAAGGGGCCCACTTTCACAGACTGCCTCAACTTTGGATGCCAGCCACAAATTCCAGATTCCCAGGTGACCCACTTCTTTTCAATATAGTGGGAATTTAGGGATTCCCACTATGCCCCTTTAGGTTTAATAATAATTCTGAGATGACTCACAGAACTCGGGAAAGCACAATACTTACAATTAAAGTTTTATTACAAAGAATGCAACTCAGAAATAGCCAAATGAAAGAGATTCATAGGGCAAGGTCTGTAGAGGTCTTGCGTGCAGGCAATCTATCCCCGTGGAGTCGGGATGCACCACCCTTCTGGAACATCAATATGTTCACCAACGAGGAAGCTCCCCTGAACCTTATGGTTCAGAGTTTTTATGGAGGTTTTATTACTTAGACACAGTTGATTAAATCATTGGTCATTGGCAACTGAACTCAATCTCTAAGTCCTCTCCTCTCTCAGGAGGTCAGAGATTGGGGCCCAAATTCCAGCCCTCTAATTACATGGTGGTTCCTTTGTCTATTAGCCCTACCCTTAAGTTGTCTAAGGGCCCACCAAAAGTCACCTCCTTAGCATAAACTCAGGTATGGTCAAAAAGGGCTCATTATGAATAACAAAAGACACTTCTATACTCAGTAGATGCCCAGGGTTTTAGGAGCTCTGTACCAGGAACTGAAGATAAATGCCAAATAAAATTTTTTATTATACCCAAACCTGTTTTCTGTAACCCTACTCACACTTTCTGTTTAGATGAATCATCTGGGTGAAATTTATTTTCTACCTATATACCCACTTGGCAAACTTCTTGGCAAACACAGTGGCTATCCTCAGTACCCCAGGGTGTGGTAGAAATGCAGATCAGCCTGGGTGATCTACTCCAGAAATCCAAGCCTGCTGGAGTGTCAGGTCCTGGCTAGCAGTGAGTCTGTGTGCCCAACACTTAGTGCATGTACCATCATCGCACCATTCATAACACTACATTGTAGCATCCTGTGTGTCTTCTTGTGTTCTTCTCTAGATTGTAGACTCCTTGAAGCAGAAAGATGTCCTGTTCACCCCTGTATCTTCATCATTATAGCCCAACAACTGGGCCATGATGGCTGTCAATCATTTTTTTTTTAATGGATTAGTGAATAGTTCTCTCTCTTATTATGGGCATCTATTCATTCAGCATCTCATGTGGGAGAGATCGCACTAAGTGTTGGGCACACAGACTCACTGCTAGCCAGGACCTGACACTCCAGCGGGCTTGGATTTCTGGAGTAGACCACCCAGGCTGATCTGCATTTCTACCACACCCTGGACATGCCTAGAAGCAGCATAGATTTTTTCACAGATACTGAGACAACTGTGGTGCTGATGACTCCACTGTGGCTCATGATGGGAATACTCTGCCACTCTGCCCTTCAGGCTCCAGGGACCTCCTTGGTCTATCTTCTGGGACCTGGGGAGCAGTGGTTAATTTGCTTTTGAATAGTTTATCCGTTGGAGGTAACAGAAACATTCTCTGCAAATTTTTCTCTCTGCCTGAGAGGCAAGGGAGTGGAGGTTAGGAGCTTCAGCTCTGCTTGGTTCAAGTTACTTAACTCAGTTTGTACTTCTCTCAGTTTCCACATCTGTAAAATGAGTATTATAATAATACTTACCTCTTAGATTTGATTTGAGGATTAAATGAGCACTTAGAGCATTCTGTAATTACATAATAAATGTAATTTGCAATTAGCATTCCTCTTTTATAATCTTCCTTTAATGAAGAAAATAAAAAATATCCATATAAATATAAGGAATGCTGGAGAGACATACCAGAAACCACTAAGTAAGAGGTAGAGGAATGACCTTTTTTTTTTACATTTATTCAAAAACGTTTATTAGAGTAGCATGTGTGTGTGCGAGACATTTTACTAAATAGTAAAGATATAAAAATGAGTAAGACATGGTCTTCGCTTCAGAAGCCATGATTATTAGGTCTGTGGGCCTGAAGTCCTACACTGCTTAGTTGGCTGCTCAGGGCATCAAAGACTGGAAGGAAGGTGTCAGCTGGGCTGGGTTTTTATCTGAGGGCTTTGGGGGAAAGTATGCTTGCAAGCTCATTCTTTTTGTTGGTTTTCTTGTGGTTGTAGGACTGTTTTTCTTTCCTTACTGCTGAAAATTAAGGATGCTCTTAAGAGGCCACCTGCATTTCTTGCCACATAACCCCCCATCCTCCAATTTTCAAGCAAGCAATAGTGAATCAAACCTTCCGGGTGCTTCAAATCCTTGATTTCCTGTTCTTATCGAGAACGATTTTTAACCTACATATTTTTAAATTATTTTTTTCACTTCTCTTGAATTTTAACCATGTGTATTTATTAAAAAAAAAAAACACTTCTGTGTTATATATGACCTATTTCAAAATCTCTCCTTCGTGTATCTCCACGTTATCTGAAGCTCAGCGCACACACACACATAAACATACACACGCGCGCGCACACACACAGACACACACAGACACACACACACACACTTTTAAACTCCTCTATCTCTGTCCCTCCTCACTACATGTGGGTCACAGTAAACATTTCCAGTGGCTTGTCTTGGAAACTCTCTGCTCATTGAATTGAACAAGAAAACGAACACTTAAATGAATGGCCAGGGTACAACATATCCCATTGGCAATGTCCTATTTATGTGAACTTGTACTTCTTTCAGTGATGGCAACGAAAAACAAATATCAAAGCAGAGCCTGGACTTAAAATGATTTGAATATATTTTAGCACATTAATTCCATAGAGGCTTTCAAAACAGACTGCTCAGACATTTGAAAATCATTTATCTTAAATGGGTCTCTGAAATGTACAGGACATTAGAAATGACAGTGAATTACGCTTACTTCATGTTCTACATTAAAAAATAGGAAACATCCTATTCCAAGTAAGGGCATTTTTCTAATCCCATGATTAGCTCTGTAAGCATCCAACATAATATCTAATTCTAGTCTTTTGAATAGCTATCTTTTAAAAAAAAAAGCCAGCTAATACATTCATTTGCAGACACAAAGACAAAAATAAATCAAGTGATGCCTGTTTTGGTACCCTTAGGTGATGAGATATGGGAGAATGGAACAAGAAAAGGAAGACATCACTGGCATCTCTGGTTCTGGGAGCTTGACAACACCCCTCCTGGTTCATCTGTGAGTCATCCCACACACAACTTTAACAATGCAGGAGATTGCGTGCCAAGCTTGGGCAAAACAGAGATTAATAAGAGGTGCTCCTGACCCTCAAGGAGTTTATTGTCTAGTGAGAGAGACAAAGAAGAATCATGTAATTATAATACCTCATGGGAAGTGCTAAATGACAATGAAAAAATGCTATCAGAGCATACAGAAGTAAGAGGCATGTAAACATAGGTAAATCTGCTTGTAACTATTTATAGGTTTGTTAATTATCTTAAATATTTGTCTTGTCTGGAGATGATGCGGGTGGTCTCCTGTTCATTTGCTTTGTAATTCGCGGCGTGAGGCTCAAGGCATGAGGTCTAGCAGTGCTTCCTTAGCCTGCTTCGTGGGTGTGTGCAGGAATCCACTCATGGAATGTTTGCTTGTAAGGTATTATTCTTACTTCTGTGAATACTGAGGATTTGACAGGATGGTAATTTTTGGCTTAATCATTAAGCAGTGCTTCCCACCTTCTGACATTATGATTCTATAGCCTTGAATAACACATCCTCATACTGGAGAGTGGTAGCGGGATTACTGAGAGCCTAGAAAACTGAAAAGCAATAGACCAGTGACTGACTCCCAGAGCCCTGCATAGTTTGAGCTAAGTCTGCCCCTCCCCCTATGCATGAGGCAGACCCTACCAACCAATCAGGCCATGCTGAGACAGAACACAGCTGAGAATCCTTTGCAACACAATATTTGCTACCCTTGGTCTCCATTCTGAAATAATGACCAACAAACAGGATACTATTGCTCCTGCACTTCCTAGCAAGCAAGAAATCATTATGAAGAATGTGTGCTCCAAAGGCGATGATAGAGCTGGGCTTTGTCTGTTTGACTGTTAGACCACTTAGGGGGTCTGGAAGGCTGTGTCTAAGAAATCCTTAGGTGTGCAGGGCAGTAAAATGCCTCCCCCTTCATGATTGAATTTAACCCTTTGTACAAATCCAAGGAAAGGTTATGCCCCTCCCCCCATGACCTGAGGTCTAGTGTTCATTCCATGATATCACAGCCACCTAAGCAGAGGCCATGGGATAGATGCTATTGTGGACTGAATCATGGAGTGAATTTTATATGTTGAATCCCTTACCCACAATGTGACTACATATGGAGATAGGGCCTTTTGGGAGATAATTAAGGTTAAATGAAGTCATAAAGGTAGAACCCTAGTCAGCTAGAACTGGTGCCCATACGTGCACAAATGTTCAAGGGGATGACTGTCTGCCAGGAAAGAGAGCTCTTACCATGAACTGAATTTGCCAGTATCTTTATCTTGGACTCCTACCCTCTAGAACTGTAAGGGAATAAATTTCTATTGTTTAAGCCACATAGTCTGTGGTATTTTGTTATGGCAGCTTGAGCTGATTAATATAAATTTTGGTACTGAGAAGTGAGGTGCTACTGTACCAAATATGTAAAAATGTGTAAGTGGCTTTGGAACTGGGTGATGGATAGAGGGTGGAAGAGTTTTAAGGTCCATGCTAGAAAAAGCCTAGACTGACTTAAAGTGAGTGCTGGTAAATACATGGATGTTAACGGCGATTCTGGTGAGGACTCAAAAAGAAAAGAGAAAAGCTGGAGAGAAAGTCTCAGAAAATACATATATCTTCATGAACAGAATGTCGATAGAAATATGGATGTTAAAGGCCATTTTGATGAAGTCTGAGATAGGAATGAAGAATATGTTATTGGAAACTGGAAGAAAGGCGATCCTTATTATAAAGTGGCCAAGAACTTCGTTGAACTGTGTTCTAGTGTTTTGTGGAAGGTAAAACTTGAAAGCAATAAAATTTGGTATTTAGCTGAGGAGATTTATAAACAAAATGTTTAAGAAGTGACTTGGTTCACTTACGATAAAATACAAGAGGAGAGAGTTAAATTGAAAGCAGGAACTTGAACACATATTCGTACCCCCATGTTCATAGCAACATTATTCACAATAGCCAAAGGGTGGAAGCAAGTCGAGTGTCCATCTGCAGATGAATGGATAAACAAAATGTGGTCTATACATACAAAAGAATATTATTCAGTTTTAACAAAGAATTAAATTCTAACACATGCTACAACATGGATGAATCCTGAGGTTATGCTCAGTGAACCACTTTGGTGAACTAAGCTGGATACGAAAGGGAAAATACTATATGATTCCACTTATATGAAGTTCTTAGAGCAGTCAAATTCACAAAGATGGAAAGTAGAATAGTAGGTGCCAGGGATTATGGAGTTGGGGGAATGGAGTGTTAGTGTTTAATTGGCACAGAGTTCCAGTTTGGGAGGATGAAAAAAGAGTTCTGTGGATAGATGGTGGTGATGGTTGCACAACAATGTGAATGTATTTACTGCCACTAAACTGTATACTTAAAAATTGTTTAAAATTTTAAGTAGATTTTATGTTATGTATATTTTACTGCAATTAAAAAATACTAATAAAAGCTTTAAAGAAAGAAAGAAAGAAAGAGAAAAGATCTCTAGCTAATTCTTATGCCACTAAAGTTTATCCTAATTTTTTTTTACCTCTCTTCCTTCCCAGGGCCTGAAACTCTCTTATTTCATCACTCTTCCCATCCAATCTGTTACTGTGTCCTGTTGTTCTTACCTTAGAGTTGTTCTTTCTTTCTCATTCTCATCCTGCTACCCCAGCCCAGGCCCACAGCACCTTGTGCCTGCCATGTGCCTCCCTGTTTGGTGTCCTTGCAGCCTCTGGTCTGTTTCCTGTCTGGTCTGTTTCCTGTCTGGCCTGCTGAGCAAGTTGGTCTCTCTGAATTACCTGCCTAATGCTTCAGGCATCAAGGCTTTCCACATCCCCTGGCAGCTGGCCCCATTCCAGTTAGTTAACTGTTGACCAGTAGTCCTAGGACATGCCCTCAGGCCAGACAGGACAGCATCCTTCTGGTGCTGAGACATCATGCCCTTCCCCACCTCTGCAGCATTCCTTCTACAATCACCCTCACAGCCATGCTTCCCCATGGCTGTGCCCCATCTGCTCAGGTTCCAACCCCACCATCTCCACCTGTTCCTGTCCCCAGTCATCTTCTTATCCCTCACTGATGTTACCTTCAACATCCATGTCATAAATGAAGCACCTTGCTGCTGCCCTCAGCTGTGCCTCCCTGGGTAAGGAGGAAACTGCTTCCTGGTATGGATCATTTTGTGTTTCTTTTGGCCTAGCAGAGTCCAAAACTCCCAGTAGGTATTTAATAATTACTAGTTGATTAATATGAATAGACTTCAACTTAGGCAGCTGAGCTGAGCAAACATCAGGTTACTAATCAGCTTCCAAAATATCAGCTGTGCTATTTTAAATCTATTTAAGATATGCAATCCTGGCCTGAGGGTGCTTGCCAGTGAAAAAATGTACTGGGTCTCCTCATTTGGGTAAAAGCAGCTTTCTGGGTCACTTGAGGGCAAGGGTGGGAGCATCAGGGCAGGACTGTGTGGGAAGAATGTGTGGCAGAGGAGTTGTCGACCAGGACACTTTAGTCATCTTCTGAAGAAACACTGCTCTATAGAAAGACAACTTGGATTCCTGACTGTCAGAGCTCAGTGGTGGGTTGGGAAGTAGGTGACTGCGCCCAGTCTATTTCAAGGCAAGAGTGAAGGTCAAAGTCGAAGATGCTTCACCTCCCCGCCTCACCTCACTCATCCCATCTTCCCTCCTGCTAAGGCTACATCAATCTGGACAAATGAAATAATCTGAAGAATCACGGGGCACACCTTTGGGTAGTAAGAACTTGACTTTCAAGTATTCAATGACCTGACATTTATTCACCAAATTGCTGAGCTTCTCTCTGTGTCAGGCATTGGGGGTAGAGCAGTGAGCAAATCCTACAGACACCCTGCTTGTAGCTAGTCTATCACATCTGTGATGTCACTATGTGCCAGGCATCATGCTAGTTCCTGGAGAGTCTTTGATGAAGACAACATATGCTTTATAAGAAGGGACTTATGGTCAGGCAGGGAAACAGTCGTCAGCAGGCCGTTATCACACAAATGTGTGATACACATTCTAAATCGTACGGTATTTAGGACTCAGTGCTCACATGTCATCCACTTGGACAAAGAGAAAAGTAAAACTCTTTAATAGGAGCACATTTTATTTTTGTTTTGATTTTCAAATTCTATATGATTTAAAAAAATGCTCTTGCTTATAGCATCATCAAAATGCCATTCTCCTATTTTTACCAGTCCTCAGCTTCTTGCCTTCATTGCCAGCACTAGAGGCCTACATAAGCTAAATATCTCATAGACATATTTTCAAGCACCTGTCCTACTGGGTCATGGTACTAAAGGACTGGTGGCTGAAGGCCCATTTCCATCCAAATATCCTTGTTCCACTAAAGCACCACCAACAATGGAAAGACTACATCCTACCCTGTGCAGATTACAGGTGTTGTATAGGGTGGGAGCTAGTTCTCACCCTGAGAACAACTCAATGCATTCTTGGAGAATAAATACATTTCTGTTCCAAATAAGAGAACTGACACTATAGCCCATGTCTCAACCCCCTATATTTTCTGGCAAGGATGATCTTATAAAGCACTAAAATGACCTCATTCTGTTGTTATTTGAAGAACAAAAGACTTGTCTGTCCACAAACATTTTCCCATCATTGAAATTGGTGTTTAAATTCTCACTGTTAGGTCACATTTTAAACAAGTGTATCTGTTAAAATGTAAACATTTGACCCGTGGGAAGCATACCTGAAAGCAGTGGTAGAAATACCTGGGAGCTTTTTAAAATTACAGAGGCCCATCCCAGACCAGCTAATTTGGATCTCTGGAAGGTGGGACCATGAGGACTTTTTTTCAAGTTCCCTGGGTGATTCTAATGTGCTGTAAAGGTTGAGAACTTCCACCTTGGTTCATTGAACTCAGGAACCACTGAGAATAGTTCAGTCCTTCAGATCAGTGAGTCCTCTTCAAGAGAAGAGCAGAACCTGGGAGAGGTACTATTCCCTTGGAACTTAAAGTGTGGTTCCTGGACCAGCAGCATCTGGCCATTTTTCTAAAAATACAGAATCCTAGGGCCCACCCAAGACCAACTAAATTAGCATCTGCATGACATAAGATCCATAGAAGACTCATGGGCAATTATAGTTTGGAAGGGACTGTCTAAGAAATGCCTTTCAGTGTCTGACTTGGGTATTTGTTGACTGCTCACTGTTGTGGGCTGAATTGTGTTCCCCTAAATCCTTATGTTGAAGTCCTAACCCCCAGTAGCCCAGAGTGTGGCCTAATTTGGAGATACGATCTTTACAGAAGAAATCAAGTTTAAATGAGGTCATTAGGATGGGTTCTAATGCAATATGACTTGTGTCCTTATAAAAAGGGGAGATTTGGGCACAGAGAAGCACACGTAAACAAGAAGATGGCCGTCTGCAAGCTAAAGAGAGAGACCTGGAACAGATTCTTCTCTCACAGGCCTAAGAAGGAACCAACCCTACCAATACTTTGATCTTGGATTTCTAGGCTCTATAACTGAGAGACAATAAATTTTTGTTATTTCAGCCACTTAATCTGTGGTACTTCATTATAGCAATCATAGGACTAATCCACTTACGCTGTCTTTCATCCATTTTACATCCAGACTGCCCAAGAAAGGACCAGAATAGATACATTAGCTACTGTCATCTCTGATCTACAGAGCCCACAGGACAGACACTTCATGGGCTATTGGCCAGTCTATAGATTGACTGCCCTGGAGTCAGAAGCCCAGTGCTAATTCCATCAGTCATAGGCTGAGTAGAGGCGGGTCCCCTGGCCAACTTACTTTGGAAGGCTGAAGGGGCTCCTGGAATGGTCATAGAGGGATCTCACTCTCATGCAGTCCCTCGGTCAGTCTTGAGCACCTACCATGGCCAGGATATGGTATAGGACACTGTGGGGACTAAATTATTCCTAGCATTAATAAGCTGTCCTGTGGACATTTGCACACTGATTGATAAAGAGGAAGTCTCAGTAACCCAATAGATAAAGCCTTTGGGGGCCACTTACATCTCTTAAGGATTCTGCTTATAGTTTCTTTGGCCAGTTATGGTAAGATCCAGCCTCTCTCTGCCCCAAACTCAAAACCAACTTTAAGAGCTTGATGAATAATACAGACTTTTTACTGAAGGGTTTTTTTCGGCTGGGGGGGTGGGCAGGGGTGGTGAGAGGGAGACGAAGGAAAGGCTTGCATTGCCCTCACAAATGCAGCCTATTTCAGTGCGCCCTCCCAACTTCTCTCTACCTTTAGACATCGCCAAATCCCTCTTCTTAATCTTCAGTACCTCCACTATATCTTCCTCTCAACATCCCTTATCAAAATTTTGGCATTTAGCATATCCCACTCCATCAAGCAAAAGCCAGTGAAAAGCACTGTCAGAGAGCTCTACCCTGTGGCCATCAGGAGCACACCTGTGCTCAGACAAGTTGGGTTTATTTCTGGTTGCAGTGAGAGGCTCACCAGGAGGAAGTATGAGGTAATCATAGCAAGAGGGGGTTAGAAAGGAACTATTGTAAGTTGGAAGATTTGGGGGAGAGTCTAAGGAAGCTGAGATTAGCTCTAGATTAGAAATTGGATGCTGTCAGAAAGTGGGGATAATTCTTTGGATATCTCAATAAATCTTTATAAGGAGGGGAGACTAAAACAAGATAAAGCTGTAACTGGCAAAGTAACAGTCACTCATTTTAGCCAAAAGAGGTATTTTCAAGGGAGTATTTTTGTGGGTAGCACACTGACCTTGTTTTGTGCTTAGAGGAAATTATGAAGTGGGCTTGCTTTGTCTCATTCTATCACAGTTTCAGAGTGACATCAGCGGTTGGTGTTCTGTGCAATGGCCTATGTCCAGTAGGAGGATACTCAGCCAGGCCAGTCTGTTGTGTCAGGAACAGCTCTTTTAAAATTTTTTTCTGCTCTCAGCAAAAGAAATGCCTGTGGGTTTTCACCTGATCCCTTTTGCCTTTTGTTTCTCAAGCACAGCTCTGGGCAGGGGTGAGAGGTCTCGGTTTTTCTCACATATCTCATGTATCAGGTGAGGGGCATATAATAAGGGCGTTATGATGAAATACCAGGATGTTGTACATTTGGATACCCACCCATTAATTCAGTCAACACTCATTTACCAGGGACTACCTAGGGCGCGAAGAGTCCTAGGATGAACAATCCCCAATCCCTAAGATGCCAAGGTGTTTATTACATTTGTGGGGGTGGGGTATTAATTTGCTGGGGCTGGCATAACACATACCTAAGACTGGGTGGCTTAAACAACAGAAATTTATTTTCTCACAGTTCTGGAAGCTGAAAGACTGAGACGAAGGCGTCAGCAGCATTGGTTCCTTGGAGGTCTCCCTCCTTGGCTTGCAGATGGCTGCCTTCTCCCTCACATGGTCTTTTCTCTGTGTTGTATGTGTCTTGATCTCCTCTTCTTACAAGGACACCTGTCATATTGTTTTAGGGCCCACCCTAATGACCTCATTTAACCTTAATTATCTCTTGGAGTTGGGTCTTTAACATGTGAATTTGGTGGGGGAACACAATTCAGCCCCATAAAAGGGGATATGATACGGAAGGAGAGAATGCTTTACAGTGTCCCAGGGGCCAAGGTAGAAACATGTAGGGTGCTGGTTCAATGAGGGAAGAGTGGTCATTGCAGGATGAGGGCCCAGGTCTTCGAAACCACTTGGGGGGCGGTGATGGGCTGAGCCTTCACAGATGAGTGGTTACTACTATGGGCACAGGGCCAGGTGGAGGAAGTGGTAGAATGTCCTAACCACAAGAAGGGGAATAGCTGTGCAAATGGAAATGCAAGAAGCCTCTCATTTTCCTATAAAGCTTTTGGGGCAGAGATGAGGAGTACCATTACCTTTTATTAAGTGCTTGATTCTGGGAAGATTGTGTTAAATAGACCTTGGGAACTGGTTTGGCAGCCACACTAAGAGCACACCCACTCTGTTTTGTTGAACACTCAAGTGCATTCTGGTTGGTTTGTTTGTGTCTGTTTGTACCCATACCTCTCCACCCCCCTGCACCAAGCACAGGCTTCTGAATACAGCTCAGATCTCAGCTTTATCACCTGCCAGCACGGTGTTTATGGACAGGTTACTTAGCTTTTCTTAGCTCCTCATCTTAGCCTCCCTTAGTTTCCTCATCTGCTCCATGGGGCTGACCTAAGGAATGTGCAAGGCACTTATACAGCACCTGGCTCAGCTCTCTTCCCTTCCCTTCCCTTCCCTTCCCTTCCTTCCTTCCCTTCCTTCCTTCCTTCCTTCCTTCCCTTCCTTCCCTTCCTTCCTTCCTTCCCTTCCCTTCCCTTTCACCATAACCACGTGGGGAGGCAGGAGATACACCAAAAAAGAGAAGGGAAACAGAAGAGTTAGTCCACACACAGTCAGCTCTGTTGCACTCTGAGTTGTATAGGACTCAGATACTCATTACATTTGCAAGTTAAACAAGAAAGCATGACTGGGTATAGTCATAGCCTGGGAACACACAAAGGTCTTCTCGTAAGCTATAGAAATCACTTTGTATATATATGAAAAGGAACTTTGAAAGTCAACTAGCCAACCCTTTTATTTTATGGATGAGGAAACCGAGGCCTAGTTATGGGTTGACCAGTCTCATTCTCATAGCAAAAACTTGGCAGAGCTGAGAAGAGAATGCAAATCACACATAAGACATTCCACAGCAGGTTTGCTGACTTGAGGACAGACTAGGGTCACAGAACAAACAACAGTGATCATCTAAATTGAAACATTTATATTAGTTAATATTTGTGGTCTTTACCACATGCCAGGTGTTGTTCTAAGTGCTTTATCCATACTAACTCATTCAGTTCTCTCTACAACCCTATGAAGTAAGTACTACCATAATTCTTATTTTAAAGATGAGGAAACTGAGGCACCAATAAGTAATTGCCCAGGGTCACACAGTCAGTGGTGGAGCAAGGATTTGGATCAAGGTGGCCTGACTTTCAGAGTCTGTGTTCTTAACCACTATAGTTTACCGCCTTGTAACCAGTAGTTCTCAGAGTGGTCCCTGGACCAACAGTATCAGCATCACTTGAGGACTTGTTAAAAAATCAAGTTATTGGGCTGGCCCAGACCTTCTGAGGTTGCAGCCCAGCAAGCCCTTCAAGTGATTCTTGTGCCTGCTCAAGTTTAAGAAGCATTGCCCTTTCCCTGCTTCTTTATAAAGAGAACCTTTCCTGGAGGTGGAGAGGGAGGCTAGAGAGATCCATTAGTGAGACTCTGGAAAGTTTCCTCCAGGACGCACTTGGATCACTGCTTCTGAATTTTAATGAGTGCAAGAAATGGTCTAGGCTGGGAAAGTGCCATATTGGTATTGGGTCCATTTCTTTGTGCAGAAGTAAACTTGGGGCTTATTTATGTTTTTTCCTTTTTTCTCCTTGTCTAAGTACCTACCACAGAATGGACCATTGATAATCAATAAGCTTTTATGTCCCTCAATTACTTGTTTTCCACACAAAGCTAGCCTGAAAGTAATAGATCACTGATGGAAAAAGGCTTCCTGGATGGAGACTGTATTTTTGGGAGAGGAGAAAGGGCTCTGGCATGATAAGATGGTAAAACACTCAGAACCTGGCCTGCTGTGATGCCAGGTTTCTTGCGATTCTTTTTTGTCTCTTTTTATTTTCTCCTTTCTTCTTTCTTTCTGTTTTTTCCTAAATGCAGCATTCCAATTCCATTATAAGTATTTTAAAAATGACTTAAATAGGTTAGCACTAATTTGGAGGATTATTCTTAAGAGCAGAGATGAAAACTTGAATCAGGAAAAAAAAAAGGAATAAGGGAAAGAAAGGACAATGTACTAGATGGCTTATCAAAGATTTGACTTATTTATTTATTTATTTATTTATTTATTTTATTTTATTTTATTTATTTTTTTTTTTGTAAGGGAAAAAGAGATTCTTTACAGTCACACAGAAAAGAAACTTTGTGCTATAGAATGACCATCGCATATTAGTGAGCTCTGGTGTCTACTGGGAAAACTTACATCTAAAATGTGCAAACTCAAGAAACAATTTGGGAGCTTAGCAGGGGCCATCGGCACCCTCCCTCCAGTGACTTTCACCAGTGGCCCTGCAGGTAACCTCCCAGCAAGTCTTGCCGACATCCAAAGGGAACTCCCCAATGAGTCTCTCTGACACTCCAATAGGAGACTTCCTAGCCAGTTTGGCTGGCATCATGGCTAGCAATTTCCTGCCCCCCATCCATGGCCTGCAGCCCCTTAGCCTCACTTTCCAGTGAGGTTGGAATCTCAGCTGTGGCGAGAGGCAAGAGATTCTTGTCCCAGTGTGTTCATTTGCGGGGTGTGCTGCCTCAGCCCTAGAAGTAGTAGCCACTTCTTATGTCAGCTACTCCCATGTTCTTCAGCATTTTGTCACCCCTCTTAGGAGTGAATCTCCCATTCCTACTTAATAATTCTGTGTAGTAAACTTTGTTCAAATTTCTGTCTCCTGGCTGGACCCTGAGTGATATATTCATTATGAAACATTGTATCAGCCAGGATTGGCTGCAGATAGCAAAGTTTAAACAGAAAGGGATTTAATACAGAGAATCTGGTGCTGACAAAAGTCTGGAGGAATACACTCTAGACTGGAACACAAGAATGGCCCTAGAAACACACCACAGATGGGGCGTGACCAGGAAACAGTTACTTCTGCAGTGGTCAGGATGTTGTGGGATCAGGAAGCACATGCTGAGTCTCTTGGCTCCAGGAACAGAGGGCCATAGCTGCAAACCAGAGGTCAGGAAATCATAGCACCTGGAGACTCAGCAAAAAGAATGCTGCACCCACGGCCCTCTTAACTCTCCAAAAGCAGGTATCCCGTGAGTGCAGCAATTGACAACATGTTTAAAATATAGTGTATTAATAGGAAATTTGAGGGATAGCAAAACCACTTGTTATTGAAAAGATAACTTATTCTCACAGATCCCAAGAGAAGAGGGCACACCGTGCCATGCAGGGCCACACAGAAAGCACCGTTGTCAGTCAGGAGGCAGAGGGAGCCAGGCAAACTGTGGCAAGAGCCTTTATTGTGGTTTCCTCGGAGAAGGAATGAGTGAGGCAGGGTGAGCAGGCTTAGGATTGCCTGGTTTGAACAATTTCAGTGGGTGCTGGGGCATAGGAGCTGTTCCTAGTTGTCTGGTACATGCCCCTGTGGTGATTAGGGCAGGTGGACTGTAATCCAGAGTGTGAGAGCCCAATAAAAGAGGTGGGGGGGTGGTGAGCTCTGGATCAGTTGGTTTGTATTTGAAAAGCACACCCACCCCAGGAGGACTCTCCTTGGGGGAGGGGGCGACAAGGAAGGCAGAAAGCCAAGGCAAGGTGACTCAGGCATATTATTGGGTTGTCCAGAATAAGACCTGTCTGGTAAATGCATGTAGGACAGATGTAAAAGCATCGAGTTTACAGAATCTAGAAATATAATCAATACACAAAGCTAAATCACCTCTAGAACCTTAGCCACAAGGGGTCTGGAAGTATACCTGTTTTTTTTGTTTGTCTGTTTGGTTTTTTGTTTTTTTTTGACAAGTCACATACTGCATAAGCACACAAAAAGAGAAATTCAAGATTTCGAGTGAACATTCTAGGCATTTTGATATTTTCTTCCTGCCCCACAAAGGGTCCTGTTGCAGACCTCTCTGTGGAGACTGTTTAAGAGCATAACAAAAAGACACATAATAATGCTCTGTTTTAGGACAAACTCTACACTACAAAGGGCTTCCAACAGGCACTAAATCCTTTAAAATCACACACAGTTTCCTGAGGTGGGCCTACCAGGTATTATCTGCATTTCATACATGAGGATGTTGGGGTCCAGAGAGGGTCAGTAACTCACCTATCATCATCTGGTAAGTAGCAGCACACTTCCACCTTGAGTTCTGGTGTCTTCCTGGACACACATGTAGCGTTCATGAATATTCTAGAAGAGTTGTTGGTCTAGAATAAAAATTGTGGTCTTGTACCTGGGGTCTAATTATTGGGTATATCTTTGATTCTCTTTCAGCTCAGGGCCAAAAACTAAGTAAATATTTAAGAAGAAAACTTCTTTTGAACTTTAGGGCAAATATTGTCTAATGCTATAGTGTCATCAAGTTTAATAGATTTGAAAACGTGTGTGAAGGCCATCTCTCCTATCTTCCCGCTTTACCTTTCCAACATTGACAGGCATGTCTAGGGAGGGTGGCCTTTTCTGATATCTGTGATAAAGTAATCACAGTAACAGTGTTCATCACTACATACCAATTCAGAGTTGTAAAAATGTAGAGTACAGAGTTTTAAAGTTTCTTAAGTCATGGAAGCAAATTCTGAAATAGAAAACAGAACAGGTTGGGTTCTATGCTTGGTAGCTTGTTTCTAAACAAATCACATTTTGAAAAAAATAGTCCATCGAGATTTAGAAAGAATAAGTTATAAGATACCCTGAGGGGACTCAGTGACTCAGACTGCAGACAAATAAATTACACCTTTGGTTCAGACTAATTTTGTGTGTGCACTTCTAAAAAAATATGCAAACAAATGTGAAGAGTTACTTAGAGTTTAATTAGTTTAATGCATTAATCACTATGTTGCAAAACCAGGACACTAAGCTAACAAATTTAATTGTGTAGAGAGAATCCAATTGAAAATTTCATTTATCGGGATGATATTTACTTTCATTTTCTCCAGATTTCTGTTACAGCAATGAGTAGTCCTACTTCATTGAGACCTTCGTGTCACCAGAGAAACCGGAAGGCTTAGCTTACTTTTTCACCATAGAATTGGAAAAGATATAGGCAGATTAACAGAATCAGCTAGAAGGATTATGACTAGTTCAATGGGGAGAACCCACAGGGACGCAACTGGCTGCTTTTTACATACCATGTTTATATAAAGGAGTCCCAGGTCACCCTCAAAAGAAATCTGTTTTTAAAAAGGAAACGGATCCAACAGGGCATTCTCTATCTGCCTCTGAGGTGATGGAGATGTGATTAGTGTCCATAAAATATAATCTTAGAATCATACGGGGCGAAGAATAAGATCCCTCTTAGTCATTTAAAAATGTATTCTACAGGTCACTCATCTTTGCTGGATTCTGTGGAGGAAATGAAGAATCTTAGAATACTTTTCTCTGTCTCAAGGAACTTAGATTTTTGTTTGAGTCTACCTGGGAGATTCACCATCTCCCTAAGGGAGCAGAAAGAGAGAAAGCAAAAAGCAAAACTACCTCAACACTGGGGTTTGACATGAGGCGCATACAGACATTACCTTTTAACAAATGGTAACCTTTTCTTCCTTTCTGCCCTGCCCGCTTTTATCATTCCCCAGAACCAGATCAGAGTCTGAGACAAAGATGTGGAGAGGAGATGATAGAAGTAAGCACTGGTGTGGGTAGACTTTACTTTGCCCCTACCCATCTTTCCACTTTGAGAAGAGAAGCTTCAAAAAGTTTGGGAATTTGAGAGTATGAGGGCCTTGTGCTCCACTTCCCAGCAGAAGTTTGAGATCATAGCAAATCTTGTAGGGAAGACCTCTACGCATTATGGTGTGGTAGCAACAGTGTGCGAATGATAGCCAGGAGGGCTAGGTACAGAAGTCCCCAAGAGCCTCTCCTTTCTCTCAAGGCCCAGCAGGGCATAGGAGGGCATTCTAAAACTTCATTCTCTTCATGTTAGTCAGGATGGGCTAGTATGCAGTGTAACAAACAGCCCCAAATCTCAGTGGTTTAAATGATAGTTTTATCCCTTGCTCTTGCTACCTGTCCATCTTGAGAGCAGGTATGTCTGCTTCACATTGTCCTCACCCTTTGTTGGGAGGATGAAAACAGGACCATATGAAACATCAATGATGACTGAGGCTCAGGGAAAGAGAGGTGGTGACTTATTTCCTGGCTCTTACAGGTTTCTACCTGGAAGTGGCATACATAATTTCTGCTCACATTTCATTAGCCCAAATGTGTCACAATGTTTGAATTGACTGCATTTCATGTAAAATGACTGAGAAATCCTGGAAGTGATTCTATTAAAATGGTTTTGGCCTCTAAGCAGAATGGAGCTCAGAGTAGAGAGGAAATTGAATTAAAGAGAAGTGAAAATGTGGTCTTTCTTACACCTTTGAGTTTTACGCCCTGTGATATTTGGACCTGCTAAACGTGTAAACCTCCTAGCACAGCATCTTACAGGGAATGACTGTCCCATAGATGGATGATATCATTGTTCTTTATTCCCGCCTTACTCTAAAATTTGGTTCTTGTTCCACAGCTTCCAGATTGGGAACTCGAGATATAGCAGCCAGGCTTTTACGGAGAGGAGAGTGCTTGGAAGAAAACTTCCGTTTATAGAGTCACGAAGCTGGAAAGTCCTGTGAGACCTCAGTCACGCATGTCTTCAAACATGGAGACAGGACCTCACTGAGCACCTTCCATGATTTTCTTTGTCTTTATCACTCTGACAAACATGTCTACCACTGAAGTTTCAAAAACATAATGCATTTGATCTCACCTAAACTCCCAAATGAAAAAGCAATTTCAGCATCATTTGTTTTCTAAATGCAGACTGAGAAACTAAAAATGACATTTTCCTTCAGTACAGGGTTTGGGAAACTCTGGTATAAGATAATCTCTAGAAACTGAGTGGAAAGGAAGCTTCATGTGAAAGTTGGCTCCAGTCCTGGCCTATGACCGCCTAGGCAGTGTGGTGGCGGTGGTCATATCTATGGGTGAACCCTTATTCTGTCTGGACTTTGATTTGCTTATATGCAACATGAGTGGATTGAACTGATGATCTCCTAAGGTCGCTTCTGTTTTTAACATTCATTTGAGACTACAGAGGCCAAGCAGAAGGTAGACAAAAGTGGAAGAAGACAAGGAAATGAGAAAGGAGAAAAAAGAGAAGAGGATGAAATGAAAGAGAAGTCTGAGGAGCAAGAAAAATGGGGAGAGAGAGGAAAACCAAATATTGCATTTGTTGAGAATAAAAGTTGTGCCTTGACATCTTGTACCTTTAATGGAGGCTTATTAAATGATGGAACCACAGCTGAGTAAAGAGCCCTCAGCAATGCATCTCAAAATAGAAGTTTTGGTATTTATTTGGAAGACATTAATTTCATTTTCCAGGGAGAATTTTCGGTAAAAAGTTTACGTGGTCAATTAAATTCTTATCTTTCAACGTATCTGCCTAAAAGCTGTAAAAATAATAATATCTTATATTTCCTATGAGCCAGCAATTTCTGAGGACATATATTACCTAATTCAGTCATCATGACAACATTATGAAGTGAGTACTAATAAAATCCTCATTTACCCATTATGCATGCTGTGGCCCAGAGGTTAAATCATTTGTCCAGAAAGAAGACAGAGACACCAAAATTCGCATCAAGGTCTGCTTTATCCTAAAGCCTGTGTTCTTTATCTCTGGCCTCTCAGTCCGTGACTCTGGTAACAAGAGAGACAGTTACAGAGGAGAGCTTACCCTGCCTCACACCCAAGCAACAAAGACAATTTCTCCACCTCCTTCTCCTTCAGCTGCATACCTTTTGTCTTTGTCTTCTTCCTGGTCTTTCTTTTCATCTTCTCCATCTCTGTCTCCTCCCCCACCTCTTTTATCTTTTCCATGTTTTGGAATAGGCACTACGCTCATATTGTTCAAAAATCACATCGATAGGGAAGGCGCGCGTGGAGAATTTTTACTTTTACCCTGCCCATCTGCATGCTCCCGTCTTCCCCCCAGCTGTCTGCTATTGTTAGTTTCTTTGGTAATCCTTCAATCTTTCTTTATGCAAACCCAAGAAAATAGAAATGGGTGTTTTTATTTTCTACTTTCTTACCCCAAAGTTAGCATACCAAATTATATAGCACTTCTCAATTTTCTGATTTTACTTAGCAATGTGTCCAGGAGATATTTTGATTTTGATTCACAGTGAGCTACTTCATTCCTTTTTACAGTTACAGGCTATTCTATTGTGTAAGTAAATAATAGGTTTATTTAGCCATTTTCTCAGACATGGACACTTGGGTGGTTTCCACGTTTTTTAGTGTTACAATGCTATAGAGAATAATCTTGTCATACATCAGTTCCTACTCACAGATGTAACCCCCAGGAGTGGGATCACTGAGTCTGAGGGAAAATGTATTTGAAATTTTGATGACTACTGCCTTCAGTGAGGGTTGTACTGGTTAGCGGTTCCACTGAGACAGAACAGCAGCATCTGCCTCCCTAGCGCCTAGCCAACAGAGTGTTTGGTCAAACTTTTGGAATTTTTCCAATCTGACCCAGGAAAAATTGTACCCCGGTGTAGTTTCAGTTTTCATGTCTCTGATTATGAGCACTTGCAAGTATTTAGGACCATTTATATTTCTTATTCTGTGAACTGCCATGACCTTTGCCCATTTTTCAGTTTGTCTCGTGGTCTTTCTCTTTTTCATCTCTGAGAGCTCTTCATATATTTTAGAGAAAGACACTTTTCTGTTTCATGAGCTACGAATATTTTCCCTAGTTTTTGTCTTTTTTTTTTCTCTGCTTTGTGTTGTGTTTGGTTTTGTTTTCTATATAGAAGTTGTTATTTACAATTAATTTTTTCTTTTTGGCTTCTGAATTTTGAGACATAGTTAGATATGCCAGTCAATTCCAAGATTATTCTATTCAATCTGAGTCCAAACAAGAAGTAAATGGCGCACTCAAATTAGGATAATTCAAGAGGGTTTATATACAAAGGGATTAATTACAAGGACATGGGCAAGTTTTAGGGTCCTTCCAAGAAGCAGTGCATGAATTAGAGCTTAGCGGCAACAGAGATATCATCACCCCTAAGCCCTGAGTGGGGCAAGGGCACAGAGAAGATATTGCAGCCTGGAAGGAGAAAGAGTTTTGTGTAGATCAGGCTGCCTAGAGAGGAACATCGTGTCTGTTGGGGGAAATAGCACCTGCAAAAGGAAACCAGAAAGTGAATATCCTGCGCTCATTTCCCTCATGCCCTCCTGTGTCTTGTTATGGCTCCTTGTTGACCAAAGGGTGCAGGAGGCTGCTGGAGTTATTCATAGGAGTACGGTTGGGGTGGGGGAGGGGCAGCCTTCAAAGAAAGAGAATGAGGGAGACTGAGTGGATCTGAACTCTGTGGGGTTGGAGGTAAGGGTATAGGAAGAGATTTAGCCCAGTTGTAGAGTGTCTTCTGGTACTACTTACATGGTTTTACATTATACATTTAAAACTTTGATGCATTGGAGTTCATTGTGATGTACTATGTGTAATATAGTTCTGACCTTACCTTTTTCCTAAAGGCTGCCCACTTGTCCCAATGCCATTTATTGCAAAGTCTGCCTTTACCTACTTATTAGAGTATCCATATTTGTCATATTTTAATATTCCATGCACATTTGGGTCTATATCTGGATTTTTTCTTCTGCTCCATTGGCCTGTTTGTATATATTCATGTGCCATTCTATATTAATTGCCAAGGCCTTATGATGCATTTTAAAAACTGGGAGATCAATCTCTCCTCATTTTTCTTCTATTTTAGAGGTTTTCTGGGCTATGCTTGCTTGTTTATTTTGAATGAATCTATTTGTCTACTTCTTAAAAAAATAGAAAGTTTATAAGAGTTTATTAGAGCCAAACTGTGTCTACTTCTGAAGGAATGGAACTAGTTTAAAAATTTGGGGAGATTATGCTAAATTTATAAATTTATTAATGAAAGACATATCTTTAGACATCTTTGATTTCTTCTATAAAATAATAATTTGTCAAGAAACCTGGTAGACACTACCTTGCCAAGTGAGAAAAGTTATCGATTCACAATAATGATACTAGCTGACATTAGGTCTCTCCTGGTGGGATGCATTGAGAAAAACACAACATCACTCAAGTAAGTGTTCCTGCCAAAATGCATAACCTAAATCTAATCATGAGAACATGTTATATATACAAAATCAGATTGGGGGCATTCTCCAAAAGAGGTGGACTCTTCAAAAACATCATTATTGTCAATTACACTTCAACAAAGCTGGGAAAAAATCAATATCTTTAAGAACAAAGAAAAGATGAGAACCTATTCTAGATTAAAAGAGATGATGGAGACATGACATCTTAAATGAACTGTGCAGTCCTTTTTGGATTCCGGATCAGAGAAAATTTATCCATAAAGAACGTTAATGAGACAAATGAAAATTGAATATGCACTGTAGAATCAATCATAGTATTATATCAATGTCAAATCACCTGAATTCAAAAATTGTACTGTATTTATTCTTAGAATATTCTTGTTCTTATAAAATGCATGGTGAAATGTTTAGAGGGTGTCTGCTACTAATTTTCAAATTGTTCAGAAAAAATAATAGTATACATATGTACTTAGAGTGGAATAATAAAATAAATGTGGCAAATGTTATTAATTGATAACTCGGTGAAGAATATGTAGGGATTCTTTTTACTATTCCTGAACCTCTTTTATAAACTTAAAATCGTTAAAGAGTTAAAACAAAAGAAAAGTTTTGGTGAGTGAATAGGAAAAAGAGAATGTTAAAAGGTATAAACTTCTTCCTGCTTTTAGTCAATTAAAGCTTGATTCTGCCTTTTAACACATTGTCCCCAAACCCAGAAGAATGTCAATCCATCCATCCATCAATCAATCAATCAATCATTATTAGTCAATTTTATTTTCAATTCCCATAATTTACTTCTGCTACTTTGATTACAATACACACATAGCTAAACACACACATTCCTTTCACTCCACAGTAAGTCTGATTAGTCAGTTTTTAGGGGGCATTGCCATATGCTAGTACTTCCTTTTTATAGAACTAAGAAAACAGCAGAGAAACAGAGCTTGCTCCTGGTATTTGGATATTCCTAGTGTCAATGACCAGAAAATGATATTTGATTTTGGTTTGCAAAACCAAGAGAGAAAATCCCTAAAGCTCTTCCTTAGGTCCATTCTCACAATGATAAGGACAATAGCCACTATTACTGTGCTCACAACCACCACTTAGGGAATGCTCACTCTGCTTCAGGCTTCATGTTGACATTATAATTCTGTTTCCTCAGAAGGAACTCCTAGGTAGATACTGTACTATTATTATCCCCATTTGACAGATAGAAAAAGTGAGCTAACTCTCCCTCCCCTGGCAGTGGTAGGGATGGAACTCAAAGCTGGGCATCTGCTTCTAGAATATGCTCCTTATATGCTCTGTGGCATCTCTGCAATGACCAACATCATTGGGTGCAGCCTCAGGGTAAGGAGGGGGTTGCTATTGTGAGTGGGTCTCCAGCTGGCAGTTAGACTTTGGACACAGTAGAATTGGGAGAAACAATGATAATTGCTAGGAAAGGACAGTTCCTTGCCTTAGAGAATGTGAACCAGTGCCCCAGACAGCTGGAACCCTCTGTGGCTACGAAACTGCTTCCAGAAACCTGTGAGAAGGGTTTGAGAAGGGTTTGCACACAAATTGTGTGTGCTCTAGGAAAGGCTTCACAAATAAATTCTGTGGATGCAGAGGAAGACACAGGGTCAGTGACAAAGGAAACAGAACTCAGGAAACAGATGCTCTTTCTCAAACACAACAGAAGCTCTATGAAGTGAGAGCAGGAAGGAGCAGCATGGGGGTGGTGATGCTGCAGATGATACTGACCAGAGTAGGGGAAGGGGGTTCTCACCTGGGCCTGTGGTCTCAAAGCCTACGGTAAATGAGATCCAGCTTTTGCTGATACTCTTATGCTGTGCCTAGCTGGGCAGTTATGTGTGTGTGTGCATATGTGCTATGTGTCATTGTGTGTGTGTGTGTGTGTGTGTGTGTGTGTGTGTATACATTATATGCTTTATAGATTAAGATATATTAAGACCGAGGCTCATCTTGGTTACCCGATGATGCCAAGATTATAACTGGATTCCACTAGGTTATTAATCCCTAATTCTTGGCAGAGCCAGATTAAGGAGTGACCCTGTTGGGCAGTAATTGTTCAAAGTGCCACTCAACATGGGCCACAGAAGTAGACACTGTGGGTGCTCTACCTAGGCAGTATGATCCCTCTGATCGTTCCAATGTGTCCAAGCCCCAGTGTCCATGTGCTTTGCTTCTAATGGCAGCCCCTGTACCTGGTCTGTCCTTGGGTGACTGGAGCCATTTGCCTCCACTAGCAGAGCTCCAAAAGTGTCTGGGAATGATATTCTCTTGGGGATGAAGAAGTATGAAAGCTCAGGTCCCTTGTTTTGATGGAGGACAAACTCCGAGGTCTAATTTTCACTCCAGATTTCTCTACAGAATGGGCTGAAGCTGCTCTTATAGCCTGGGGTTGCCATCTCCCAGTTCCTGTTCTGCTGTCCCCATCCCTTAATCAGTTTCTCCAGGGGAACTGCCTAAATAAATCAATGCACACAAATCCTGATCTCAGGATCTGCTTCTTGGGAGCCTGACAGAAGACAACCACTAGCACCATCCTAGAAATGTGACAAGGAAGAGAAAAATGGTTCTTCCCTACAGAACGTGGCTCAGGGGAATTGCCCAGTGTGTTTGGAAGGGATCCTTGGGTAATTCAGTGTGAGGGGCGAGTCCCTTTTCACTCCCATGTGTGGCTAAAGTGCCTTCTGGAGAATGGAAATCCAGTTCCTGTGGACTTTTTTGTTTTCTCATCTAGGCAGATAAATTGAGAGCCTGAGGGAAATTGCTAGAAACAATAGTATAGAGCTTGAATTTTGCCTGAAAGGAAAAAGGAGGAGGAGGGCTAGAAGCAGCACTCACAACACCTCAAAATAGATATTAAATAATGTTAAATTTCATCAAAACGTTAACTTTCTTGCCTCCAGCTGACTCTGCTTCTTAGTGAAAAAAGGGTGTATTTTCTGCTGGGTTCTCTGAAAGTGAACCAGGAAAGGCACAAGCTGCCAAGATTGAAAGTGACATACTTGAAGGGCCATCTGTGTGGCACTGAGAAGTCCTTAAAGGTGGAGGAGGATGCTATAGACCAGATATTCCTGGTACCTTTCTCGGTGGCCTGAGTAAGCATCAGGTGGTGGAACCAGAGGTGACTCTCAATGACTGTGTGGAACGAGTCATAGTTGGGGGTCTAATGTTGTCCAGGCAGCACTCTTTCATCTGTAAGTCAGAAGTTCGGGATATTCTTTAAGAGGCCAATAGAGGAGCCAGCCCCTCTGATATTGATCGCCCATTATCAGCCCAGTGTTTCAATTCTGAGTTTTGGTGGAACTTCCATGTCATGAACAAATTAACAGGATAAATGACATCCAACTAATGGGTCTAACAAATATACTAAAGATATGGCCAAGCTAATGTCTGCATCAGAGAACAAATAGCAAATGTATGAATCACTCAGCTGTTTATATGTCAATTCTCAAGTTTAAATGTTAGCTTGTGTGGGAACCATGTGTGAGCCAATGTCACCAGCTATGTATGAGCTCCTGTGCTGCAGGTAAATGGGAAGAACAGTTCTGCCTCTTTGGCGTTGGACTGGCTTGTCACATCTCAGGGAGTTATAAATTGTGTCCTAATAGCCATGCTAGGTGGCAAACTCTGAGACCTGCTCGGTATCAAAGAGGCATAAAGGCAGTACTGGTTTCGTGAAGGGGATGTCCTAATCCACTCTTACTTTGCATTAGAGATCAGGGGTGAGGTGCAAAACCACCCGAGGTGGTAGAGCTGTTGTGAGAATTAAATGGGAGAATGTATGTAAAACGTCTGTAAGAGTGGCTGGCCCAGAAGAATAACTTACTGTATGTTGTTATTACATATATACATACACGTGTATGTAATTTTACATACCACTTTAATTATTTAATTATATATGAATGCTCAGTATTTAATGATAATAAATTATTAGGTGATAACACATTATTAGATAATATCTTATGTGCAATGTATTATTATATTAATATATTATACATATATTACTTGGTTACCATGTTATATATAATATATTGCTATATTATTATATTAACATATCTTTAATATATTAACACATTATCTAATTTATTATTAATATATATTATATATGATTGCAATTTAATTTTATATTATATATTAAATTAATAAATAAAATTGAATATTATCATGTATTAGTATATTATTTACTACCCATAACATGTAGTCTATATTATTATGAGCAAAGATCTCATGGTGGGAATGCTGCAGTCTGTTGTGGAGAAAAGAGCCGTCAGTCTGCTCTGTGTAAAATCTGTACAAGAACACGGAGTGAGAGAGGATAGAAAGGAATTTCAGGATTACCTTTATAGGGCCTTGTGGGAATCTGAGTTGTATTCAGTAGACAAGGGAACACTTATTCACTCAGAAAATGTGCTAAGCACTTCCTACAAGCCATGTGCTATGCTGGGTACAGGAGAAGTAGCCACACTTACACAGGCAGGGCCCCTTCTTAGCAGAGGCCACCAATCCATGTGGCAGACAGACTTGGAGGGGCACCCTGAGAAGGAGAAATGCAGGGCACCTCCTGTGCAGAGCAAGGAAGGGCTACGGCCTGATTGCTCTGTGATGGGTTTCAGGGAAGCTGGAGTTAGGTAGGTGAGTGGTAAGGGGTGAGGGGCAGGCTGGTGCACAAGAAAGACAGTTTCAGACAAAAGCCAGTTCCTGTGAGGTGCTGAGGGGGAAAATGCATCAAGAATAGAGAGTAGGGAAAGCAGACAAGGTGTGGCTGGGATGTGAGCAGTAGGGAGGCAGGCATAGGCAAGGGGTCCTGTGCCAAGTTCAAATGCACTGACAGAGGAGAGGACATGGTAAGAAGCTGGAGCTGCTTAGGCAGAAGGTGGGGTGTTGAAGGGCTCTCGGCTGATGATGTAAACCTGGCAGTTTGAGGAGTTTGGACTCTGTGTAGTGGGCAACAGGCAGCTAAGGAGCCAGAGCTTGGAGCAGGGGAGAGGATGGAGGCTAATGTGACACCTGGGTGGGAGCAAGGATAGCATCAAGGAAGCCTCCAGGGTTCTGGGCTTACCGATAGGGAAGAATCATTGTTATTGAAGATGAGGATACATCTTGGGAAAAGGCTGAGGTTTATTTTAGTATTTCTAATGTTAGCATTTGAAAGTTGGGTGAATTTGTGAAATTCAGGATTTATAAATTTAAATGGACCTATGAAATGAAAATACGACTTTTAGAATTAGTCATTGATAACTTTTAACTGAATAAATTACTGGCGTGCTTGCTAATTGTAATTGCTAAGATTATACATTTAGACAATGTGGGAGTTTCCCCTTACCCCCAGCACACAACCTCTAAAATGTGTTATAAACTGTGATAATCTGACTTCTGAGAATCACGTAGAAGGATTAGAATAAAGGCTAGAGATATAGGGCAGCCCATTCTGACTCCATATAAAGATGAATGTTTTAACAATTAGAACTCCTCCAAATTGAATGGTTAATCTGCAATGAGCTCTTTTTCATAACTATGCAAAGAAGGCTTACTGAGCAGTCTTACGCAGGATGCATGGATGAGCAGATGACCTCTAAGGTGACTCTCCACTCTGAGGTCTACAATCCTGTGATTTTGCAGCCTTAAAGAATGTACCTTGGGGGTCTTCTCTTTCCTCCCTCAATTGATTACTTCCTTCTCACAGTTCCATCAAAACAGCCTATGCACATTCTTCTTTAAGAGAATCCTGGGCTGACTGACCATGGAGTAGCACTTTGACTTAGTAAGCCCCTGATGGTCCCTCCTTCCTCTGCTGGGCCAGTGTCCTCTGAAATCTCAAACTTCATCTTGATTAACCCTGTTGTTTCTGCAGGTTCACAGTGCAACAGCTGGGTTCCAAGAGAACATCCTGCTCCCCATCATCTCTCCCACTCTCTCCATCACCTTGCTCTCTCCCATTATCTCCCCACCCTGCTCCTTCTCTTCATCTCCCCTTCCTTCCTATCATCCCTCCACTCCCCCCACACACCAACTTCACTGCAAACCAAGGGCTCAGAATTAATAGAAACCAAGCACTGCCCTTCTGCAGAAATTTCCGCAAGGCCAGAAGAGAACTTTTCAGAAGAGATCATGTTGCTTTATGACACAAAAACGCAGAATGACAAACTTCTCATTACCTTCTTCAAAAGCTCCAGTGCGCAGCCATTTCAGTCTGTCCACAGCTACTGAACCAAAATAGAGAGGCAGATGAGCACCTTATCTCCTATAATCCTCAGGAATCCTCTAAGACGAAGCTCCATCCCAGTCTAGCCTGCCGGCTCTCCCTGGCCTCACCCAGAGCCCCCGGCAGCAGTGCCGCCTTCCAACGTCCCGTTTGAAAGCAGTCCGGCCACTTTCAAACAACTCGCTCCGCTGGTGTCGCTCTCAGTTGTCAGGTGCAAACCTCAGAACTTGCAGAGTGAAGCACTTGACAGCATTGAACATTAGATGGTAGCACACAAGGAGATACACAGGTAAGCAAGAAAATAACCTAAACTGAGACCCAGAACACTGTCCACCCATGTGACCTTGGGAAACCCAAGCCCATCTTGACGTCCTTCTGTCTCCTCTGTGGAGAGAAGAGTTGGACACAGTGATCTTGGGGGTGCAGCCAGCTTGAAAACTCTATCACCCACACCTGGGAAAAGATTCAAATGAGTATTTATTTTTCTCTACCCTCTAGTTCATCTTAGTTAGGACATAAAATTGAGAAATCAAACCAAACCTGGAGACAGAGTGTACCATGCTGGGGCTGCAGGTATTTATGGAGTGTTTATTGACTCCAGACTAGCATTTGTGCTTCCCTCTCTTTAGCAGCTGCTTCTTTATATGTACAAGGGACAATGCTATTTCTTTACCCACCTTCCGTCAGGGACCCACGAGCCCTCCAGCCTCTGTTAATGCAGTAACAGTCTCTGGGACTCCCAGGGTAGCCAGGAACAGGAGATGACCTAGGGACACTCTGGAGAAAAGGCAAAAGGAAAGTGGTTGGAGTAAAGATGAGCCAGAGTTGGAGATTTCACAAAGTGGTGTTTCTGTCCAGAGGGAGCACTTGGCCTGCAATGGACTTCTTGGATGAGTCAGCATAGGAAGAGCAAACATAGCCTGGCAGATCTGAAACTGTGATTGAGCAGAATATTGATTGCACTGGGGTGGAAATGAGAGAGAGAGGGAGAGAAAGAGAGAGAGAGAAGAAAGAGACATTTATTATCAGATAAATGCAGATAAAAAGGCCAGAGGCATTTAGGCCTGGTTTTTCTTCCCAAGAGTCTGTAAATAGCTAAGGCTAGTGCTGTACTTGCAAGTTGCTTTTTACTAAACCCTGAAAGTAGCTCTCTGTTGCTTTCCAAATAGGTTGGAGGTGATCCGGCATAGGAGGGGAAGGGAGGATGGTGGAGGTGCAAGGCTGACGGTGGTCTATGGATGTCCCAGCATACCTGGCAGCATTTGTCAGCAGCAAGCATCATCAGCTCATTTCTGAACCAGGCTACATTTATCAGCAACAATAATGCCCTCTTATAGCTGACAGATCATACCCTCGGCCTTTTACCAGTAGATTCTGTTGTCCAGGGATTATTATGTTGCCAGAGAATATGACTTTACTATGTTGCCAGAGATGATGACTTTAGAGAAAGGGCCACTAAATGCAAACAGAAAGAAAGGATTCATTTTCTTATTAGTACAGGTCAGCCCATCTGAGGACAGCTGCACCCTCTCATTCTCCACTATGAATGGAATTAACCTCCCAGAGTTAGACCATTGGGTGCAAAAGAGAAATGAAAAATGCAATCCTTGAAAGTTGAACACCTTGTACCTCTGTGGGTACAAGGTTCCACAGGACACGATGGCATTGGTTGTGTTGTATGTTATCTGGTACAACACTCTGCATAATTAGCAACAAAATAATCCAATTTAGCAAACATTTATTAAACTGTATTTATGGGCTAGGCATGCTGCTAGCCACCGGAACTTAAAATATGACTAATACTCTGGCTTATACATATGTTTTCTGATGATTCTGATGGTTGTCAGATGAGAGATAGTATGTATTAGAATTGCTTAATGGAACCACCTGTTAAGTAGTCACTAGAGTCTTTAAAAGGATAAAAATCATTACATTTAAATTTTATTTATTTTATAGAACAAAAATAAACTGAAGTTGTCAAACCTTAAATAAGTGTTTCTTTACCACAAAAGAGATTATTTCTCTAAGTGTAAGCAATTACAGAAAAATTAGAAGACTGGGATTTTACATATGTACACACACACAGACACACACACACAAACTACGTCTCAATTTTAGAACATTATCAATCATTTCCTTTTAAATGAAGATGAGGATATCGGCTTTCTCATACTGTTTTCATTTACCTGACTTCTTAATTTTATTAAGTTATAACACTATTTTTGATTGAATCGAGCCCCCTGCAAAAGAGATGTTCAAGTCCTAACTTCTGGTACTGAATGTAACCTTATTTGGCAGTAGGGTCTTTGCAGATGTAATAATGTTAAAATGAGGTCATATTGGATTACAGTGGGCCCTAATCCAGCTGACTAACATCTCAATAAGCGGGATATTTTGACACAAACACAGAGAGGAAAAAAAGCATGTGCAGACAGAAGCAGAGTTTGGAGTGGTATGTTTAGAATCAGAGGAAGGCCCAGGGTTGCTGGCAAGCACCAGAAGCCAGGAGAGAGGCCTGGAACAGATTCCCTCGGAGTCTGAAGAAGGAACCAACCCTGTCAACATCTTGATTTTGGACATCCGGCCTCCAGAACTGTGAGATAACAAATTTCTGTTGTTTCAAGCCCTCTTTTCATGCTACTTTGTTTTTTATGGCAGCCCTAGCAAACTAGTACAGTTATTTTCATATTGTCCAACCTTTCATTAATCAGATTCTGTTTGGTAAGCATAACTCTTATTGGTGGGTGACATGTTTTATATATAAATAAGCTCATTGTTCACCCCTCATTTCTTTAGGTGTGCAGCCTGCCTTTTCTTTAACCTTGTTATTTTACCTTCTCATCTTTAACTCTTGGTGAACCCCACCCCGCTTCCCTTTCTTTGTGCTATATATTTGCATAGTTGCTCAGCCATTTCTTTTCATCTGACATGTGCTTTAGTGGCTTTCTCCTGTTTGCTCTGAATTAAAGAGATAACTTGACATTCATTATTCCTTCATTCTCTGAGATGGAGTTGTTTCTCTACAAGCTGTTGGAAGACTAATTTCTTTTTCTGTTGCCATAGAGAATTGCAGGGGTAGAGGGAAGGAATTCATTGCTGTGATCTGGTATATTAGTTACACTATCTAGACTTTCTTTTATGAAAGGGAATTTTATTAAGTACCCAGTACCAGGACCTACTCCATCTAGTTGCAGAGCATACCTCCTTTCCATGCAAAGCACTCTCAAGTATCAGATTATTTCCCTAATGCAATGTGCAGACCTGGAGAACTTCCTTCAGGCCCAACTTCACCTACTTCCTTATTTTACCCATTTCTCTCTCACAGTTGATTTCATCATTCCTTGGTCAGAAGAGAAGAGAGAGACAGCTCTCCTCTCTGCTTGGCTCACAGGATTTTGGGGACCCACCAGTATGTCTTCTGGGAATGATGTGGAGGCTTCCTGAAGACCTAGCTATGCCAGGTCTGAGCTCTGTGTTCCATTCCAGAATCTTCCTTCCCTTGGCTTTTAGTTTTTGAACTGTTCTTATTTTTGATTATACCCTTTTCCTCATTGGTTGCTGTTGAAAAATTCTTTTCTTTTTCTTTCGTTGTTTCTTTCTTTGTTTCTTTCTCTCTCTCTCTCTCTCTCTCTCTCTCTCTCTCTCTCTCTCTCTCTCTCTCTACTACCTCTCCACTCCTCCCTCCCTCCTTTCACTTTCTCTTTCTTCTTTCTTTCTTTCTTTCTTCTTTCTTTCTTTCTTTCTTTCTTTCTTTTCATCTTTTCTTTCTTTCTTTTTTTCTTTCAACAACAATTTTTCCATTCCTTCCTTCTATTTCATATGCTCCTTCCTTCAGCTATTCCAGCTTCCTTCCTTCACTATTTCCTTCATTTTATTCAGCCCCTATTCCACCATTCTTTTCTTTCATCTTTCTTTTCTTTTCTTTCAACAACAATTTTCTTTCTTTCTTTCTTTCTTTTTCTTTCAACAATAACAATTTTGGTTCAAATTTTCCAGCTTGTTTTACAAATTGAAGGTGGAAGATAGGAAGATCTTAACTCAGTAGTTCACTATTAAAAATAGTACACTTATATTGAACTTATATTTAATATAACAGCAACTAATGTTGATGGGTATATGGATGAATATATTGTTACTCAGACTTCTAATTCCATCATCCTTATCATAGATAATTGGCAAAGAAGAAAGTACCACAAAGGACCACAAAGAATGATTTTGGCTTGAGGGGAAGTATATTTGTCAGGGGTTTCTAGAGAAATAGAACCAATAGGAGATATCTACCTCTATCTGTCTCTCTCTATCTCTATCTCTATCTCTATCTCTATCTCTATCTCTATCTCTATCTCTATCTCTATCTCTATCTCTATCTATATATCTATACCTACATCTATATCTATCTATCTATCTATCTATCTATCTATCTATCTATCTAAGCATCTATATATCTATCTCTAGTTCTATCTCCATTTCTATCTTTATGTCTACCTCTGTCATCTCTCTATACCTATATCTATCTAGATCTATGTCTATCTATCTATCTATTGAGAGATTTATTATGAGGAAGTGGCTCACGTAGTTATGGAGGCTGAGAAGTCCCACACTCTGCTGTGTGCTAGAGCAGAGACCCAGAAGAGCTGGTAGTGTAGTTCTGGTTTGAGTCTGAAGGCCTGAGAACAGTAGAAGCCAATAATATATGTAATCAAGTCCCAGGAAGGAGATCAATGTGCCAGCTCACACAATCAGGCAGAGAGAGAAAGAATTCCCCATTTCTTCCACCTATGTTCTACTGGGGCTCTCACAGATTGGACGAGGCCCACCCACATTGGGGAGCGAGATCTACTTTACTCAGTCTGTGGATTCAAATGCTAATCTCTTCTGGAAACACCCTCACAGAAACATCCAAAACAGTTTTTAACCAGATATCTGGGCATCTCATGACCCTGTCAAGTTGACCCATAAAATTAACCATCACAGGCAGTATTCAGAATAATAGCTAAGAATTTAGATTTTTTAGAGTCAGACACAGGTTTGAATTTTTTCCTCTGTTATTTATATACTGTATGGCCTCATTTTAGGTTACTTAACCTCTCTGTGCCATAGTCTCCTCATCCGTAAGATGAGAATGAAAGGAAAACTACCACAAGGGCTAGTTGTGAAGATGAAAGGTGATAATGAGTGAAAGCTCTGAGTTTTGTGACTGGAATTTAAGAAAGCTTGAGCTGAAAGATTCTTCCAGTCAATTTGATTATTTCTTATGTATTATATAGGAACAATGAAACTGGAGCCCAGAAAAGCTCAGCTGACCTTTAAAGAGATGGTAAGGTGATAGAATTTGTGGGTGGCGCCCAGAATGGAAATGTGATCCACAAAGTGAGACTATAGATTATACTGTACCATGCAGTGCACTTTGTGAGACAGGGGGCTGGGCAAGTCTGCTCAGCTTCATCACACGAGTCTAGTTGTCAGGGCCACTGGTACTGCCAGGTGCTGCCAGGGGCAGTGTCTGAAGCAGGACCTGAAGTCAGTCAGGTTCTTGAGCCCTTATTAGATTATTCTATTTGTGTAAGCCATTTTATTTATCCCATTGGGGCAGTCTTTATAGTCCCTCATTGCTCCATCAGTTTTGTCTCTTCACTCTTACCAAATATGCCCTTTTGGGGAGGAATTTTTAGAAAAGCAGTTAGGTGAGTGCTGTGGGAGCCCAGCCATTATTGATAATGGCGTCAATACTTGCCATGATTTATTCATCACAACAAACCTTCTGAACCCAAAGCCCTCGGCAGTCGTTCCCTCGTTCTCCTTACGTGACCTGATGATGCAGCATAAAGGGATTTATCTTTTTCTTTGGGTCATCTGGGGGGAAACAGAGGCACCAAAGTGGTCGATCTCTTACCAAGAGAGACTCGACAACCGAACAACTCAGCAACTCAGCCCGGAGATCACCTCCTGAGATAGGAAGAGTCTCAAGCCCATAACCCTCTGTCGCAGGCTACACTGCCTCTCAAGCGGGCTCATCACCGCCCACCCAAAGCTAGTGAGCAGGACTCCTCAGGGAGAGAATAAGGCTATTTGATATTGTTGTCTGAGTGACTATAGATTTTACGCAGGCTTCCAGTCATTACATAGAATTCCAGCAGGTATTCTCATTTCAATACAGTGTTTTCCAAGGAAACAGCCTTATGACTTAAAATTTGAATATTTACCTTGATATCTTCCTGGCTACATCTTCCATTTAGCTTAGAGGTATAGCTGGCTGCAAAGGTGTTCCTTATGTACCATGATGTGAGCTCAGGAGAGCAGAGGCTACCTGATTTAGCTTGCTGTCTTTTCCAGCCCCTGTCATTCTATTGTAAATACACTAGATGCTCAATACACTTTTGTTGAACTGACTTGAATCAATGAATTCATTCATATTCAAAGGATAATGGTTTGATAGCACTGAGGACATTCCAAATAGATTTCAAAGGCAATTCTAAAAGAAAATTGTTTTAGCTGGGAAAATTGAATAAATGAACACTGGCTGCTGTGAAAGCTTAATACAACAACGGTTTCTTTTGCAATTACAGCCTAGTCCAATGGGGGTTTACAGGGGTTCTCCTCTGACAGTGATGTGGGTTTGGGCTGCTTCTGTCACCGCACCACCCACAGGTGACCCCTGACAGAAGGTCATTTTTTGAGTCAATTTGGATTATAAAATGCCTAAATGTTGATTTTTAAAATGACTATATTTATCCTAGTGATCAGGGAAGCCTAATTTAAAAATATCATTCCATTCCAAACTACTTTTATCAAATCATTTTGTTCTTTTTAAAAAAGTGTTAAATAGTTATCATGAGCCGAGCACTGTGCTAGACAATGCGTGGAATGCAAAAGAAGTAGAAGGCATTGTCCACAAAGGTTAAGAATCTACCTGAGGAGATAGACGTATAATTCAGGAGTGAATAAAAAATGAGTCTCAGCAGGAATGAGTCAGTCTCCTCTAGGAACCTATGGGAGAGAATCTAACTGGGTCCTGATATGACTGGGAGAGGACAACCAAGTGCGAACTGACAGACTTGTAGAACCTCCCAGGTAGAAAGGATTGGAGGAGGAGCTGGGGAAGAAGCTCTGGTAGAAGGAATACCATGGGAAAAGGCCCTGAGGCAGAGAGAGTAAGGCACATTCAGAGATCTGAAAAGTTTACTGTGGCTTGAACATCTGGGCAGAGGAGGTGAGCCTGGCAAAAGAAGTGAGCAAATGCCAAACCCTGAAGGCCTTGTAAGCAGTTCTGAGGTAAGCTCTTGGACTTCATCCTCTCTACGCCATGCCTAAACTTCCGCTTCCAGGCCAGGGACTGACTCCTTCTTGGGTCCTAACCTAGCTCTTGATCACTTGTCAGGCACAAAAGTCAGTGATCCCAGGTGAGGTGCTAGCAGAGAGATATGTTAGGTGTTCATCAAAGACAGCCCACCAAACTGAAAGATACTTGCCACACATATAACTGACAAAGGCTTATCAACCAAAGGACATGAAGAATTACTACAGATCTATGAGAAATAATTCAATAGAAAGATTAGGAAAAGCACTGAGCAAGGATTTCACGGAGTGGAAACATGAATGGTCAATAACAGAATCAGGAAAATACAGTACAAAGCACAAGGATTAGGGTGCTCTCACCTCCCAGGCTATTTGCATTTTTATTAAGGTACACTGAAGACTGAAAAGCCTTTATGATCCAAAGGTATCTCACTCAGATGGCGACATTTCCAGTCTTGGGTCAAGTTGGTAAAGAAGATATTAGGGACAAAGAGTCCCTTGCTTTCCAAATCTCATTGAGAGACTGCTACCTCCTTTTATTTTTAAGGAGGCAGAAGTTGCATTTTGGCTAGCCTGAACATTTTATTTAGTTTAATCCTGATCTCCATATAATTAACGCAGCCATCAAGGTCCCTGGGAGAAACATCCTGAAGCTATTATTGTAGTGGGATCCCAACAGAGATTTTCAGCCTTAGCTCATATAACATCTTTTGATTTCTCATCCTTTGCCTCTTGTATCCCATGCTCCCATCACAGAAAACTATTTAAACCCTCTGAATATACCACAATGCTTTAAATTTCTAAACCTTTGAATGTATTTCCTATTCTGCTTTGCATGCCCCCTGGAAAACTCCTACTCACCCTTCAAGACCCAACTGAAATGTTCTTTTTGTGACTAATTCTTTTCCTGAGTTACCCAGGAAGCATTAGTGTGGCCCTTCTGTTGTACTTAAAACAAAAGAAAACACTCTTCTGTTATAGTACTTGTCCCATGTGTTGTAACTATTATATATTATTTGTCCTGTGCCCCCTGATCCTCAAGTGTAAGCCTCTAAGGGTGGGGATTAAATCTCTTCAACTTTGTATCAGGACAGCACCTGGCCTTTGAGCAGTGAATGACTAAATATCTTTTTGCATGAAAATGGACATCCACGGGTTCTATGAATATTTGTAGATAATCTGTGACTCCATGGGAGTCCAGGAAGACTTGGATGGATTGCAGAATTGAGCCCTACAACTTATAGGTTTTCATTAACTACACATTTATTTCTCACCAGTGAGTTAACATAGATTGCTTAACTGCAATTTTGCAGGGAAAAAAAAAAAAAAAAAGAACAGACGTGTTTTCAGCATGAGCTTTTAATTTTATCTTTCAGAAATCTCTTAGGAACTTCTTTTACTTAAGGTATAAAATTTGGCATTCTGAACACAATATTCAGGTTCCTATTAAATCCTAGATGGATCTTGGACAATGATTGTCATGTTTCTGAAAGAAGGCAGATGGTCTATGGTCTCTGAAAGTACAGCAACTGGAGAGCAGTGTTCTTTCCCCTGCCCCTCCACTTCCTCTCTCTACTTCGTGACAATGGTGCCAGTTTCTAATGCTGGCTGTGGAGAAAGGGGCAGCTGGCTCTTATTCACAGTGGGACTCTCCCAGCAAAACTGACTTTAACCTCCCTGGGCCTGGAAATCATCACGGTCCTCCTCAAAGAGGGTTCTTTGGTAGCAGACATTCTCCAGTGGTCACATTACATCACCTTCTTTCAGAAGTGGGTTTGCTCAACAGGGTATGGGAGGCAAATGGGTGATCAGTGTCATTTAGGAATGGTGCACCGACAACTGATGGGAACCAGGGGGCAGCTGAGATTGGCGAAGGAGTTATACTGATTGGTCTCCATGCGAGGGCAAGTGGCCCAGAGCATCTGAGAGCAGATGCACTTTCGGAAAAGTGGACAGTGAAAATACTGGGTTCAGGGCCACTATATATAATTACTCAGGCTGTTCTCTGCACAACCTTCGGAGCCGCCATTCACTTAGACTACACTAGGAATAGTGTTCCCTCGGGCTGTACAGTGCACAGCCTGAAAAATGGCTTTGGGATTTTGTGTGTCTAGCTTCATCAAGGCAGACTATCTTCACCATGCTGGCAGAGCAAACTGCATTTCCATGGGGCCCATGGGCCCGTTTTCCTCACTACACTTGGAATCAAGTTACCAAGTGGATAGGGAGTAAGCCTGCCAATGCCAGGCAAGGCCTCTTGTCTTCCGGGCAGCCCAGACAGAGCTTTGCTCACAAGGACAGCTGAATGGGAAGGTAGTGTGGAGAGGGTGGTATCTGGAGTCAGAGATACTTGGACGTGAATTCTTCTTCGTTCGTTACTGCAGCAGGCACCCCTGGCTTGCGCATCACCCTCAGTCCCCTCATCTTAGCTTAGGAGTGCCTCAAAAGAGTACTGCCTCAAGAGACTACTGCAGGTCTGTTTGCTTTGTGCCCTAGAGAGGTGACGCTGGTACTTGCATGCTCTCTTTCAGTTGCACAGTTCTGGGAGGCATTCTGCTTGCATTTTATCATATGATAGCACATGCTTGTGTGACTCCCTTCTTCCCTATCCTTCTCTCCATGCCCCGGATTTTTGGGGATTAACTCATTTTTGGGGATTAAACTACTTACTTGTACCCGAGTCTGTCTTGGGCTCTGCTTTGGACGGAGCACAGACTAAGAAATTTACCTTGAGTGGAGCACAGACTAAGAAATTTAACTTGAGCACCTGATTTATCTATGCCTAGGTTTTCTCATCTGTATTATGGGTGTGTGTGTTTCACTAACAGCCACTTCACAGGATCCCTGCAGGGATTACTGAGGATTTACAAGGATTACCTGATTACTTGATTACTTGTAAAACATTGTGCATGATGAACAGCCATAAGTGAGCATTCCACCCATGTTATTTATTTGTCTTTGACTGAGGGGATTTCATCTACCTGCTGAAGGAACCACAAATGGTTTCCAGACCCTTGACATTTTGTTAGTCCCAGAAATAATATCTTAATCAATATTTTGATGATCTCAGGCTGTCTACATGGGAAAAAAACCACAAAAACAAAGAATAGTCTTGGCAAATGGGAAATAGGCAAATAGTAAAACAAACAACAAAGAAACAAACAAAAGCATTCTTACAGGAACTAGTTGATACTTTAAAATTAACTTTGCGTCCCCGTCCAGAAGTCAGCTGTAGTCTGCTTCAGACTTGGAAAATCTGTCTTCCTGAACTTCAGTAATTGCACTTTAGCGCTTGTCCTTTTTGCCCATAGAGGTCAAATAGGAAGTCTTTTATCTTTGCATCAGCAGAGTTCCTGCCATCCTCGGAGACCTCACCCTGTCTTGGTCTGGTATGCAGGAAGGAGACTGAATGCCACTCTTTGCCTGTGACATTTCCTTATGCCATTGTGGAGGCAATTTGCTTAGCAATTCTTCTAGCCCACTCGTCCCTGTCCTGCTGAAGAGGGCTTGCACACATTATAAAGCAAAATTTCCCCAGGGCAGCCTTTTGTAGAGGGAAATTTGGATACTCTTTCACTGTTCTGGCTAGGAACATACCCCTTCCTCAGGATGGACATGAATCTAGAGACAGGCTGCACCTGTGACTCCACATGAGCATCTAGGTGGTGAGGTTGGCCTTTCTTAACCTGTCCCCAGCTGTGAGTTCAGCACAGGCTCCTCCTGCTCCTGAGGCCTCCAAGCACCACGGGGAAGGGACTAGCTTTGAGTTTGTGAGTTCATATAGCTGGCCTGGTGATTCAGCTCTGCCGACACAGGAATAGCTCATACTTATTTTAAGGGTGAATTAAACTTAGTATGGCCCCCACAGGGTAATTAGAATATCAGAGAAGGGGATTCTCAATGCCATTATAGATCTTGAAAGGGTTAGTTAACTCCACTTAGGGAGAGATATTGCCAAGAATCTTAGGGAGGGGGTAGTTGATAAAACTACCCGAATAATACAAATAAAAGAAATCCTTGCTTGCAGAGTGAATTAATTGGACAGCGCTTCAATTCCCTCCAGTAGAGCCCTGACTAATAAACTTTTATTTATGTATTTTTTCACTTTGGGTCAGACGTGTTTATGCTGAGATCTAGACCAGGGGCAATAAACTTTTCCATAACGGGCTAAATAGTAAATATTTTAGACTTTGCAGCCAAATGGTCTCTGTCACAACAACTCAAGTCTGCCATTGTAGCTGGAAGGCAGCCATAGATAATAGTAAACCAATGGGTGTGGCTGTGAGCCAATAAAACTTTATTTACAAACACAGGCTGTGGGCTAGATTTTGGCCTACAGGTACTTAAATGAGAATAAGTTCTTTCAGACACTTTATCTTATTGAATTATCTTATTGACTCCTCCCAATGGTCGTTCATTTATTGGACAGATTTTTGTTGAGCACCTACCATGTACTGAAAACTGTGCTAGGTGCTGGAGGTAAGATGGTGAAAAAAAGGTAGTTTCTTTCTTCGTGAAGCCTGTAGTCAGTTCTAGTGGAGGATACAGATAAACAAATGGGCCCTGACAGCACTGTATGGGGTCATGTAAGATATATGAGAGCAGAGAAAGACTATGCCAGACTTGAGAAGTCAGAGAAGGCTTTCTGGAGGAAGTGGCCTCAGAGCTGTGGCTGCAAAGAGAGTAAGAATTGGCCAGGCTGTCCAGGGAGGACAGCTGGAGAGTAGAAAAGGTATCATACTAGTCAAGAGGAAACAATGTGAATCTGAGAAATGAAAAAGAAGTATTGAATCCTAAAGCCTTGAATTCTGGGACAAGTGGTCAGTGATGAGCTGGAAAGGAGGGAAAAGCTGACCCATGCAGGGTCCAGGAAGCCATGGAATAAAGCTTAAACTTTGTCCTGTGGGCGAATTAGAGAAATGACATCATCAGATTTGCATGTAAAGAAGAATCCATCTACTGGCCCTGCAGAGAAAAGACTGGGAGGGATGTGGTCAGGGAGAAGTGTGCAGCAGTCCAGGTGGAGACCATGGTGACCCGAAGGAGATGACACCAGTGGAAGTGAGGAGACTCACCTGCATTCAAGTTACTTAGGAGTTGAAATAGGCAGATACTATTACGACTATGTTGATGATCATCTCTATTTGTGGAGAATTTGTGGGTTTCAGGTGGTGAGGCAGCAGGAGTTGGCATGGAGCTAAAGTTAGATTTAGAGTCAAATGAGTGCTGGGGAATCCAAGGTGAAGAGAAGGGGTGGTAACTGTGGTAGAGGAATGAACTCAGAATCTGTCTGAGAGCAAGCTGGCCAGCTGGGGAGAGGCGCCTTGAAAAATGGGCAATAAGCCAGTTTTCCCACGGTCAGGGAAGAAAAAGAGAATCCTTGAGGGAGTGGAACAAGTGTCTACTAGCCAAGCTTTCCCAGAGAGGCTAAGTTTTTCTCATCAACATTCTTATTTCAGTCTATGGGGATAATTTGTTTGTTTCAAGACACCTCTTACATTTTATAATGACAGTCAATGGAGAATCAGATTTACTTGACCCAAAATCACATTCAATCAATTTGATGGGCACATCTCTGAAAGGAAAGTGTGTCAAAGTCTTAAGAATTCGTAGAGGCAATCTATCTCAGTTTGCACCCTTAGCATATCTGACAGGGACTCTAAGACCCAATGGGAGGGAGGTCAATAATGGTTACAATTGACAGAGCTTCAATCCTTGAATCAGGCTCTGAAATCTTAGGCAAATAAAGGGAGCTGGTCACCTGTCTGGGTGAGCTGGCAGACCCAAGGGAGTACAGCAGTTGTCTTGACCAGTGAGAGAAATGAGTGTGTGTCAGTTATAGCACCCCTCCTCCCATGTAACCCTAGTAAATTGTGTGTTTGGCAAATCTTTGGGGCATTGGGCCCTAATGTACAAAACTCCAAAGGGTGGTCTGTGTACCCAGCACATACTTTCTTCCTCTCTCTGTGGCCAGAATTCTTAATGAGATGCTCTCTTCAGGGCAATTCTGACCCCTAGGATTGTTGCTGCCTACCAGCTGATAATGTGGCTTCTTTGCATGGCTGCTCCATTGCTTCCTTGAGGGAACTGTTTGTTATTCAAGGAAAAATTAGCTGAGTGGAAGGCGGGTTTGTTTTGCTGCATCCATTCCCCTTTCTCTACTAAGTTCTCCTTTTGTATAGAGGTTAGGTTCTAGAGGAGAGGCTTGGCTTTGGGAGCCAGGTGGACATGGGCATGGCCAGAAGCTGTGGAATGTGTCCAGGGAGGGGTGCTAGTGGGGCATGGTGGCAGCCATCACCATACCTCCTGGCAAAGCAGGTACCAGCCCAGCTTTGCTTTGGGGTACAACTCCCCCTGTTCCTGCTTCCCCTCCAAAAGGCTAAGTCATGTTTCATCTCTAAAACTCAGTCTTACCATCTGTGATGGATAATTTTATGTGTCACTTTGACTGGGCCACAAGATGCTGTTATTTGGTCAAACATTATTCTGGGTGTTTCTGTGATAGTGTTTTGGATGAGATTAATATTTAAGTTAGTAGACTGTGGAAAACAGATTGCCCTCCCTAATGTGGGTGGGCTTCATCCAATCAGTAGAAGACTTGAATAGAACAAAAAGCCTGACCCTCCCTTGAGTAAGAGGAAAGCCCTCCCACCTGACTGCCTTTGAACTGAAACATTAGCTTTTTCCTGCCTTCAGACTTGAACTAAAACATCAGCTCTTCCTGGATCTTAAGACTGTCAGCCTTTGAAATGAAATTTATACTGCTGGTTCTTCATATTCTCAAGCTTTTGGACTCAGACTGGGTTACACCATCAGCTCTCCTGTCTCTAGTTTGCTGACTCACCCTGCAGATCTTGGTACTTATCAGCCTCCATAATTATCGTGTGAGTCAATTCCTTATAACAACACAGGTTGATACTTTAACAACACAGGTTTGAACTACATGGGTCCACTTATATTCAGATTTTTTTCAATTGACCCGTGCTATTCAATTGACTAAAGTTTAATTGACCCACGCATTTTAATTGACCAGTGCAGTTTAAAGCTGTGTTGTTCAAGGGTTTACACTGAGATTGGGAATCTCCATATGGGGAGAGTTGACTGTAGTTATATGCAGATTTTTGACTGTGTGGGAAGTCAGCACCCTAATCCCTGAATTTTTCAAGGGTTAACTGCATAATTTTCCTATTGATTCTGTATCTCTGGAGAAGCCTAATTGATATGCCATACTTATAAGTGAAATAAACATTTAGCCCATCTATTCCCCATGGTTATTGTTATGATTAAACAAAGTAACATATTTGAGGGCATTCTGGAAAAGGTGACATTCTAGTCCAGTGACAATCATCTCCATCATCATCGACAACAACGACTTGGCATTGCTCAATCCCAAGGTCAGCTTTCAGTCCTTATCTCACTACCAGCAGAGTGTGACAAAGAGAATCATTCTCTTCTGCAAACCCTCCCCTGCCTCATGAGGAGCACACTCTCCTGGCTGACACCCTCCCCCACTGCTTGTTCCTTCTGTCACTCCGCTCCTTTCTCCTTGTTTCCCGGACCTCTGAATATTACAGCACCCCAAGTTCTGTCCTTGGAATCCTTTGATACTTGCTCCCTTGGAGAGCTCAGTGAGTCTCTTAGAATTGAATACTGTGGCTCCCTAGGAGCAAATCCTGAGAAGGAGACTTGCAGGAAGTTTACTGGGGAGTGCTCTCAGGATCAACCCGGAGGAGTTAAATAAGCAGGATTAGGGCTGGAGACTCACTGGGCAGAAGCTGAACTGAGACGTCATTGCAACTGTCAAATATAAGCAAAGCCAGACAATAGTTAACATGGTAAGGACAGATTTTAATCAGAAACGTACTATTGCAATAGAGAAGAAAATCCAACATGAACTCAACTTTGATTCGTACAGAGCTGTACAGAGGTGACTGGGCATTTTAAAGGGAGAATGAGGGAACAGGGAGGGGTGAGTGGGGTTTAGTAGAATTGGGAAAGTAAAAAATTAAAAAGAGTGGGGGAGGGGTGGCCTATATGAAAATGATCTGAATTTGCTCCCTGGTCCTTATCGAAGTTAGGCTCCTTCCCTCCCATAGAGTCTGAGAGACGGCCCCATCCTCAGGTGCTGGCTGGAAGAAATGGTCAATTCTGTTGGCAGCCTTGAGTTTTTGAGGCATGTACTCTTAGGGGGCTAGGGTTATCCTCGGGATGTGGCCTTGCATTTTTAAAAATTATGTTAGTGTTTGTTCAAGTCTTTATAGGCCAAGGTTGAGTCCTAGTTGAGAAGAGGGTTCAGAGGAGCCTGGCTAGAGTTTGGTCAAGGAGAGATTCTGTGTCACAATAAAACAATTAGTTCCCATTAGGACCTCTAGGCCTGGGATGACCCTTCAGAGCCACTGCACTTGGAGGGAAGGGCATCAGCTCTGCTGTGAGCAGCCATTTGATGTTCTGCCCAGGAAGGGAGTGGGACCTCAGACAAGGCTGCTCTCTTTGCAGAGGGCAATTCCTGAGGATGCATCTGAGAGCCATCAGCTGCAACATTCTCAACAACCAGGGGAATGAGTGCCTCTGATCTCAGAGGGGGTTAGGTCAAGAAAGGTTATGAATCTGAAGTGTGGGAAATCAATTCTTGCCATAAAATGGCGAGATTTGGACATAACCCTGGCTCCAAAAGCAGTTGCAGCTCGAGAGTCTTCAAGAGTTCATTCGTTTTATTCACAGGGATGGAAGGGTGACTAAAGCATGGAAGACAAATCAATGGCACTGCTCCCATAAACATGGTGAGTTTATGTCTCTCTGTCATATCAGGTCCTAATTCTATCAGCAGATACCATACTTATTGACTTTAAATTTATAGTCCTCATTTTATTTTCTTAAAAATAACCAGGCCTTTACAAAATCAGCTTGAATCTCTCCCATTGCAGAGAGGACTTACAGAGGCAATTAGAGTGTGGAGGTGTGTTAATGACTCTGCACAGCAAAATGATTCATTCCCTCTGGACAAAGCTGGGAGAGGGCAAGCTTCCTTGGCTAACCTTCAGTCATCTTATGGGATTTATCTGTCATCCAGAAATTATGACAGCAACATTCATTCTGAACAGCCACTAAATGTAGAAAGGGATTTTTTTTTTTTCAGATTTCATTTTATAGGAATGAACGTGGAGCTCAGTGTGAACAATTTCTTTTACGATTATTCTAATCCTGGAAGAGAAGCTGAACTGCCATTTCTAGGGTAAAAAAAATCAAATTCTGAAACTCAGTTCTCCCAGATGAACCATTCCCCAGTGTGTTGGGAAGCAGCATTCACTGGGATCTGCAAGAATTAGGCAGACACTGGGCCTACTCATGCTTTGGCAGTCCACTGAGGGGCCACCTCTGCAACTCATGGAAGGCCCCTCGGAGGCAAGGCCCCCAGCACGAGGTGGGGGACCCAGCTCTGCTTTTAATCTGAGAGAATCAGGTGGTACATTTACCATCCCACCACTTTTTTTTTTTTCAGATAAAATCAATTGAAAAAATAGACATTAAGGAGAGCCTTGAAGGGGGTTACTAAAGTATTCCAAAGTGCTTCTCCTCTTTGTGTTAGTGTAGGATATCCCAAAATGTATGTCGATCATCATTGTCCCTAGAAACTGCCCAGCCTTCAAGAGATCCAAGAAAGGACTCTAAAATCTATGTCATCACTAACCATGTCATATTTCTTGGGGTGGGGTGGATGAAACTTTATTTCAAGTTGTGTGATACTAAGAGATTACAATTTATTAATCAAATTAAAAAATCAAAGTTGTTGTATGAACAGAGTGTTGGCCCCATTTAAGTTTGGAAATAAATTCAAGGAAAAATACTTTTTGATTTCTTTGGTCAGATTGACAGGTTGAATTGCAATATATACACCCTTACTCCATCATTCACTTAACTTCACAAGACATTGGGGCACAATGTGGATCTTACCAGGGGCCTAAAGCTCGCAATTAAGTGCTATTTTTTCTTTCTTGGAGGCACATAAGTTCTGGTGCTCGACAACCTGAGTTAGGATCCTGACTCTGTTGTGGAACTTCAGGCAAGTTAATAAACCTCTCTGTGCCTCAAAATCCTACTCTCTAATATGAGAATAATAGTGGCTTCTAGTTCAGAAGGTTGTCTCAGTATTCAGTGAGTTAATGGATGCTGGGTTCTTAGGGAATGGCCTACAGCGAGAAGCCCACAAACTTAGCTGTTATTATTACTTCCCTCTTATCTGAGCTGAAAGTTGTCCCAGGATCAGGGGAGTTGGTTAAGATACCAGCCCTGATCCAGACAAAAGTTGTAGAATGAGCCAATGCCCTTGAGCTGGTGTCTTATGTTAATTATGCTTTCTTATTTTCAATGTGATATTCTTATAAATACTGTAAAAAAAAAAAAAGGAGGGGGGATTTCTGAGCTCTAATTGTCACCATGGAAGGATGACAAGTCATATTCAGTAGGTGTTTCAGAAGGGAGCCTGTGTTGGAGATTTCCATTTTAAGTGTACCTGGAGAATTCAAGGCCCTGAACCAGCTCCCCCAAAGTTATTAGCTGTGGCAGCTGAACTTGTCCCCACACAGCCTGGACTGCCAGGAACTGGACTGGAAGATCTCATTCTAACCTCAAGTCTTGGTCTCACTCCTTTTTAGTTCTTGTTTCAAAGGCAGCAGGAAGATAACTCCTTATTCTTACTACACTGTGTATATAAGTCTTATCTGGCCTCTTTGAGGAAATATGTTGTCTTATATTTTTCTATATCCCATATTCTAATGGCTAACCCTTGGCATTGGACCAAGGAGTGCACAGGATGATACCCAGAAGAGTGTTTTTGTGTATATTAGCTCAATAAATCTGTGTTGAATAAGTAGTGTTCAAAGTGCTGAGTGGATGAATGAATCGATGAGGTATTTGGAGGTGGAGTCGTCCCAAACCCCCATCGGAAATGACTGATGGATGACATGGTCCTCCAGAGGTATCCCTGGGGTTCCGAACAAGAGCCAAAAAGCCCATGCTGCGATGCATTGAGAGTTCTAAGCCTCAGGGGCGGCTCTGAGGATACAGCAAGGCTGGCATTAGGAACTTTAGGGATGGGGAGGCTCGTGGGCGCTCATGACTGACATTCACATGTGTAACAAAAGTAGAGCTTGTTTCATTTTCTCCTGGTGAGTGGAAACAGAGTCAGCAGTTTGTAGGGAGGGCTAGTAAACTGTGTTAGAGGCTCCTTCTCCATTCTGCTCTCCGCACATGCTTGCTTGTGCCAACACCTGAAGAAACCTCAGACCCTGTGTTCTGAAAGATGGAGAGTTTCCCTCCATCTTGTATTTACTCATGTTCCCTAGTGTCAAGGACTGCTCTCAGGAAGGCATGCTAACTGAATGGGTACAGGGACACATGCCACCCAAAACAGGGCAGGCCCCCCCAAACTAAAATACTGGACATGAGCTACTCTTAGCCAGGAAACACACACTTTGGGTGGACTTTCATAGCCTAGAAGGAGCCATTTGATTTTTGCTATTTCAAGAGGTAATGTGTACAAAATATGCACAAAGTTTCCAGCTGTGCAGTTGTAGGGCAGGGAAAGATTTTTACTCTGGTCTGGAAGAGAAATCACACAGTTTGAGAATGTTTTAGGTAAAAAATAAGCAGAAATGTGCCTGAGTTCTGCTCATATTCCTGTTAACAGTTTTTCCCACAGAGATAATTTAGATCCTCTTTGATAAGGCTTGTTTTCTTCCCTCTTTGGTGTGGCAGAAGTGGTAGAGTCAGTGAGGTGTGGGGAGTTTGGAGACCTGCAGCAAATACCTGTTCTGTTGTGTAAAGCTGTGTGATAGTGGGGAAGTTGCTCAATTTCTTTGAACCTCTTCTTTATCTGAAGAATGGTTGTAGTAATATGCGTGTGCTCGTCAGTTGGGATATAAAAATTAATTGATACACCTCAATAAAGCTGTTAAATAAATAAAATCCACCTTTAAAAAATCGATTGAGATACACTATGTGAAAGTGCTTTCCTAGCATAATGCTTTCCAAGTAGAAGATGCTAAGTAGACATTTGCTTGTCTTCCTTCCCCTTTCCCTTGCTCCACTCCCTTTCCACCTTTCCTCCTGGAGGGATCATTGTGTTTCTATAGTCTCTTAGGAGCCCATTGTGGGGAGGGTGAAGCATACCCACTTTTGCTCTGCATGATTCCTGAGGCATTCCCAAAGCCAGGCGACCAGTGACCAGGCTCAGAGTTGAAATAAAACTTGCAACATCAAACCCCGCAACAGGGCCTGTTGCTGCCAGGAGTGGTAAGGCAAGACCAATAGGGAGGCTGGGGTGGCCTGCTTGTTTATTTTTGTCATTTATCTCAAATGTCTTTTAAATAAGATTTCTCCCAGAGTGAAGGATTGTCAGGCCCCAAATCGGGTAGAAATTAGGCACAATAATACTGCCTTTCTTCTGGTTTCCATAGTCATGAGCTGACGACTGAAGATAGTTGGTAGATCTTATGAAATGCCGTGGGAAAAGAAAGGAAAATAGAAGTTTCTTGTGCAAAAGAAATTTTAAAAGAAATTTTTAAACTTTAAAAAATAGAAAACTTTAAAAGAAAGAAAAACAAAAGTTTAACTTTTTTTGTCAGACTTCATTGGTCATTGAGAGAAAAACTAGACACTAAATATTGGTTGGTAATTAAGAGCATATAAAAAGGAAAAGTCAAAGGGATTCAGGAAGTCTAGAATGAGGGATTTTATGAAAGAGAGAAGCTGCTTCCCAACTATTTGTCAGATTTTTGTTTTTTGTTTTTTACATCTCTCCAGATTTGTAAAATTATTTAAAAAGTACAAGGTGTACATAGTAGGAGGGAAAATATCCATTTGGGCCTTCACTCACCTGGGACCAGTCCTGCTTCCAGAAGTCAAAGCTTGGGCATCTCATTAGACTTTTGACTCACACTGTGACTCAGAAGTGCAGAGACAATTAGGTTCTTGGTTTTATCTACATCTAATTGGTCTTTCTCCAGAGCTCTACCACACTGGTTAGCAGGGGGAACATTTCAAATTATGCTCTATTTTTTAAATAAAAAATGTAAATTAATGTCCAGTATGGCTCAAATTTTGATTTGAAAATGTAAACAATTTCCTCAGATAATTCCCACTTTCTCTAGGCAAATATGCCCAGATTTTCAGATCACCTTCTTCTCCCCTTTCCTGTCATTCTCTTTGTTTCATGGGTGAAAAAGTGGAAGCTGTCAATGAGCTTGGTCAGAGGGGAAGATCTGGCACTCTCGGGCTGTGTCATCTGCTTGGGGATGTCCCATGCTCCCACTGTTGCTTTCCTTTGGCATTTGCAGTGAATGCTTTGGCTCCGGTCACTCACAATCTGGTCTCCCACATGTCTCCCCCTGGCTGAGGAAATCCTGACTGATACCACTGTCTGCAGACTCCTGAGCCCCTAAATGCCTTGTCCTCCATTCAGACCTCTCACATGCTCAGCCTGGCCTCTGCTGCAAGGTCAGTGCATGCCACCATAACAGGCCTGCAGCAGGCCCATGGATGTCCATCCAGTGTCCATGCCCTATTAACACTGAGGTCAGCCCAGGGCTATTTCTGCCTTGCCCACTGTTCTACCAGGTTGATGTGGCCACACCTGAGGTTGGTAGGGACAGCTAGGCAGTGAGCCCTTTTCAGAGTCTGAGAGAGGCAGCAGAAGCCAAAGCCCACCATACTGTGTCTCTGTTTTTACTGCATTTCTTCCTCTCTGGGTTGAAACCACAGCGGGAGAAAATAATAAGACCTGCACTTTTGACCTGTTCATCCTCTTTGCCTTTCCTGTCCTCCCTTCCTTTCTCCTATATCAAACCCTTCTTTACCACACTGAACTCATGGCTCGGCTGCCACTGTAGGTAAGCAAAGATGGCTCTTCTCCATACCACAGGAGAACTCTGAGGGGTATAAAAACATCTGGTGATCCTCTTTCAGGAAAATATTCTGCATGTCAGATGCTGACTCCTCCTATCTTTCCTTTTTTATCTTTTCTGCAACAGACCCAAATTATCTCCAGGCACACAAATGTTATGTACTTAGGAAAAAATGGAAAATTTATTAATAGTATTTGAGATATAATCCTGGTGTGTGTGTGAGCATGTGTGTGGCAATAACTCTTGTTTAAAAAAATAGTCACTCTAAATATGTCGTTCTGCAACTAACTTTATTCACTAAATAAATATTTTGCATCTTTCCATATCAGCACTTATGAAACTGCTTCTTTTTAATGGCCTCATGCTAATTCATTGTATTGATGCAATACAATTTATTTAACCCCTTTCCTTTCATTCTGGAAGTTTCCTGCTTTTCTTCCTTTGCTATCAGGAAGAATTAGAGTGAGGAGACTCCCACACATTCATTTGTTTGTGTTCTTGTCTGTCCTTTATTCTTGAATCCCTCCTGATAGAAGAAGAGTAAGAGTTTATCTGCCGTAGTCACCATGTGCCTGGAACAAAACAAAATAAATAGATGAACACGAATGGATGAACAGATATAATAAATGAATCCATCATAAATGGACGAATAAAGGTATTTTTTTGCCCTTGTGCAAGTTTTCAGCAGAATGAATTTCTAGAAGTGGAACTGTAGAGACCAGGGTTATGTGTAACTACCCTTTACTCCACACACCAAACTGTGCTCCAAGTATGTTGTGCAAATGCATCTGTCCTCCAGCAGATCCCAGACAGTCCTAGATTTCCCTTGAAGGAAGAGCCTGACAGGGCTTGTGTGCAGGTGGTTTACTTTGGGAAGCAGGGAATGGGAGTGGGAGAGTGGGGAAGGTCCACAGGGAAGGAGAAAGAGCCAGTGCATGGGCAAATTATTGAACTGGGCACCCCGGGGGGCATTTGTTCCCAGCTCCTGTCAAACGTTGCCCCCCTGGATGTGTCTGTCATCTTCTGGACCTTTATCATGTGGTTCACATGCCCAGAATGGTCCAGCTAGCTTGGAGGAAGGAGAAGCTGAGGTGTGGGGTGAAGTGCAGCAGAGAGAGCAAGAGGCTGAGTGTGCTGAGGACAGAAGCTATCAGGCTGTACCTTGCACAGCTGGTTGCTGCAGCAACAGCTGGATAGACAGGTGGGCTGAAGGTGTGCAGGGTCATGAAGGATGTCCGACACACTCCTTGCACCCATACCCTTGCCAACAGCCTAAATTCTCACACTGTTTACTTTTTTCCAGACTGCTGAGTGAGAGGATAACACTAGCCATTTAAAACATTTGCATATCTTTGATTAATGGCGAAGTTAAACAACTTTTCACAAAGTTTATTGGCCAGTTGTATTTATTTGTGAATTTCTTACAAATATGGAATTAATTTTAATGACTATCCTCTCCTTGGGAAAAATTAAGACATTATTTTGACCATTCACCCTCTCCTCACAGGTAACTACCATTCTTATTTGATGTTTATTCTTTCCAATTTTTAAGCTATGTACTTGCATATTCACGTTCCCATAAAATTACATAGTTTTATGGCTTTATATATAAATGAATACATATAGAGGCATGCAGAGTCACAAACACACATATGTACATTTATGTGTATGTATACAAGTAAATGAATGATATGGTCTGCATTATTCTGAAGGTTGTTGATTCACTCAAAAATATGACTTGAGGGGAGGAGGAAAAAAAATGGCATAAATGGTAGAGGCTTTGTTCATCCCTCCAGTGACCAAATCAATGTTGTGACGGAAACAAGGAGCAACAGCAAGGAAAAATCGCCTGGGATCTAGATGAACAAGCCATACAACTAGGGAGAAATCCAAGAAATCACACTGCAATGGGAGAAGGTAGGACGGAGTGAGGACACAGGGCTGCCTGATCTTTAGTGGCTGAGTGAGACGGAGCCTGCGGCGGCGGCAGATACCTCTTAAAGGGGCCACGTCTGCAAGCGGATTTTCACAGTGACAGACCTATTCTCTCTGAGCAACAATGCCAATTTGGTTGTGCTCAGGGGGCACCAGGGACTTACAGGGAGACATTGTCGGATAAGGGCTGAGGGGAGATTCACTCTGTACAGAAGTGCCAGAGGTATCCATTGTTCCTCTGTTGAGCCCTCTCCCATCCCAATGCGCAGACCCAGCACAGCCATAGCAGAGACATCATCAAACTGGAGGATAGAGGTCGCTCTGCCCAGAGGATTCCCTGAAACCCCACCTCCCCCAACTTAGGGCTCCACCCAAGCCACATCCAGGTGTATCCTCAGCGAGTCAGGTGCTCCTTGCTGAGACTCACACTGGAGGAGCTAGCTGGCCTAGGTTTCTGGTGTGGCCTTTTGAGGCAACTATAAGCACAGCATCTGTGGATTGCTTGCTGAATCCTAACAGGTGGCCCTGAACGGGCACAAGCTGGAGCTAAATTTGGCCTGCAGCTGAACTCTTGGGACTGTGCCCCTGGACACCTACTTCACAAATCCACACTAATAAGACTGGGAGACTTAGGAGCTTTGCTTAGTACATAGAAACAGACATGGAAAGGCAACCAAAATGGGAAGACAAAGGAGCAGAAACCATATGACAGAACAGAACAGAGATCCAGATATAATGGAGTCAAGTAATCTAACAGATGCAGAGTTCAAAACACTGGTTATAAAGATGCTCAATGAACTTTTGGGAAGTGTAGATAAATTCAGTGAGAACTTCAGCAAAGAGATAAAAAACATGAAAATGGAAACAGAAATTATAAAAGAGAACCAGTCTGAAATGAAGAACACATTATCCGAGGTGAGAAGTATATTCAATGGAATAAACAAAGGAATAAACACAACGAATAAATTAAGCCAAGGACACTCAATCAAAACGGCAAGAGAGAAGATGCCAAGACTCTAAAAATAATTTAAGGAGCATATGGGACAATTTTAAGGGTCAAAATATCTGTCTGATCGGCGTAACTGAAGAAAATCAAGATGCTGAACAGCTGTTTGAAGAAATAATGATGGAAAACTTCCCGAACCTGGTGAAGAAAGTGGACATAAAACCTCAGGAAGCTCAGAGAATCCCAAAAAACAGGGATTCGAAGAGGCCCATGCCAAGACACATCATAATTAAAATGCCAAAGGTTAAGTACAAAGAAAGAATATTAAAAGCGCCAAGAGAAAAACAGATAGTTACCTATAAGGGAACACCCATAAGACTGGAGGCTGATTTCTCAAAAGAAACTATGCAGGACAGAAGGGTTTGGCAAAAAATATTCGATGTGATGAAGACCCAGGATATACAACCAAAAATGCTTTATCCCACAAAGCTATCATTTAGAGTTGAAGAGCAGATAAAGAGCTTCCCAGACAAAAATAAGCTAAAGGAATTTATCACCACCAAGCCAGTATTACAAGAAATGTTAGAGGGACTTCTTTAAGAAGAAAAAGCATGTATCAAAAACAAGAATAAAGAATGGTAACAACTACATTCCTATCAATAAGTACCTCAAATGAAAAAGAATTAAGTGCTCCAGCCAAAAGATAGAGTGGCTGAATGGATAAGAAGACAAGACCCCTACATATGCTGCCTACAAGAAACTCACTTCAGATTAAAAGACACACACAGACTAAAAGGAAGGGAATGGGAAAAGATATTGCTTTGATGCATCTAGAAGGTATTTAAGTCACACAGAGAAAGATAAACACTATATGGTTTCACTTATATGCGGAATCTAAGGAATAAGAAGAACAAAAGAATCAAAAACAGATTCACAAATATAGTGGACAATTTGGTGATGTACAGAGGGGAGAGGGGTTGGGAGGCTGAAAGAATGTAGTGAAGGGTTAAAGAAGTACAAATTAGTAGCTAATGGATGGTCTTGGGGATGGGGAGCGAAGTAAAGGGAAAGCAGTTAGCATTAATACATTGGCTAGGTGGAGGGTCAGGGGAGGGAGGGAGCAATTGGGGGGATCATTTTATGAATTATATAGCTGTCTAACCAATATACTGTGTACTTGAAACTAATTAAAATAAATAAATTAAAAAATGTGACTTGATTATCTTTCATATCAGTGCATATATAATTGCTTTATTATTTTAAACCACAATGTCGTATTTTATAATATAGACCCAGCACTCCACTCTCTACAGATAAATATTTTGGGTTGTTTACAGTAGATCACCATTAGGAACCACGGTGAACACACTTCCTTTTGCACATACGTCAGCTTTCTCTGGGGTAGTTACCCCCAAAGGGATTCACTAGCTTGAATGTATATAATTTTTAATAACACTTTTAATAATAATCAGCAAAAGACTTAATTGCTTACTTTGGCACAGATGATTGCACTGGACAACGGACTGCCTCTGGTTGGGGTGTGTGGGTCTGAGGACACGGCTGGGTGAAGCTGGCTGTGACCTGAATCTGACGCTGCTGAAACCTTGCAGTACAGAGGCTACTACTGAAGGTCTAGACCCAGCAAGGACACTACACCAGACCTGTCAGCACAGAGGTGTGAGGAGGCAGGATGGGGCCCCCAGACGTGTGGACTGTGGGTTGGCAGAGTCAGAATGTCTTTTCCACACGGGAAAATAGTAGCTGAAGAACTGCCTCCAGAAAATGTCTCCTTTCCAATTTGATGGGGCCTTGAGATTGGTGGGCATGGTTTGGGGAGTAGTAGCAGGAAGGGAATGGAGGTGCAGGCCCTGAGGTTTTCTGATATTCCCACAGCCCAGGGAAGAGCCAAGGGAGTGAGGGGTTGGCTCCTTTCTCTCCAGTATCAAACCTGGTCCACACAGGTAACCTGCTCCCTGGGAAATCAGCACCCTCAGGCTGCTGCCTCCACCTAGAGAAAGGGTGAAAGGGTCCAGGAACTCAGGACAGGTACTCGCTGGTGGGTGTGGTTGTGGTCTCGACCTGTGGATTTGATCCCCAAGCCTGGGCCAGGTGTGCCTTCAGGGAGACTCTTTTATATTTTAATACAAATCGACAAATTGTTCTTTTGTATCAGTTGACCTCCCACCAGGCCTGGTTTTCACACCTTCTCAGGTACTTGATGTTGTCTACCAATCAGATGAATGAAAAGCGGTATTTCATTACTGTGATAATTTGTCTTTTTTTGCTTGTTAGTGAAGTCTCTTCATATGCTCGTTGGCCTTTTTTATTTTGTCTTTTCTTTACAAATTTTCTTCACAAATATTTTCTATAGTTTGTCAGATATTTAATTTCATTTATAACATCTTTAATATTTAAATAGTTGTATAATTTTTATTAGTATAATCTTTTTTTAATGACTTGTGGGTTTTGTGTTATGCTTAGAATTTTCCAACCCATAATTAGAGAAAGTTTTTTTATATTAAATAATTTTATTTATTGTTTTATAATATTTAAGTTTGTGACTATATGGAATTTATTTTCTTTATGGTAGCAACTTTGGAGGTGGGGTGAGGGGATCTAATGATTCTTCTTTCCACCTTTCCCATTATCCAGCATTATTTATGAAGCATCCACCTTTCCTTGACCTACGTGAAATGCCAAGTCTACAACATGACTGAATTCCTATAGAGATTATTATAGATAAAATTTTCATTTCCACTTATTCTCCCCTCCTGTCTTCCAAAGAGGAAAAGTCATGTTTTATGATTGAACAGAGTCTGAAATTTGAAACGATGCTAGGGTGACATTTTACTTCAAGTGAGATTATGCACAGTCATCCCTTCACTCTGTTGCTGGAATCAGCCCACCTAGCAGACCTACTGCCTCTCCTGGGCTTCCTGCCTCCTGTGGGCAGCAGCCTGGGCTGAACCAGCTCTTTCTCTCATCTCCTCACCTCTCTGCTTCCACTCTGACCAAGTAGGTCAGGATGGCTGGGGGTGGGTCAACAGCTCACAGCTAATCCTAAGGAGTCCAGTCCTGCAAATCACTGAGGTGAACCTTGACTGTATAGACTTCATCCAGGAGAGTCCACTGATAGCACAGTACTGGCAGAGTGGGCAACTCCATTCTAATGTATGTATTGATAGTGATCTTTTGTTGCCCCCTTTGCTGTTGGATGTAAACTTTTGGGGGGAGGAATCTTCAAGTAGGAGGATCGAATTGTGGGGCTGGGAACTCACACTCCATGTAGTGAGAACAAACACATGTACACACACAAACGCTCAACTTTATTTTTCTGGTTATCTTTTTGTACACTTCCCTGTCAGCACCAAACTTGATACAGTGCTATTCTGTGGAGCGACAGCTTAGGTAAAGATTAAGCTCTAAAGTACTCCATAAGACTAAAATTGCACATAGACAAAATTGCTGTTGAAAATCCTTTAAATTGACCATAAAGTGTAGTGTGCAGAGTGCTGGACTCAGTAAGCTCAGCACAGGCAAGTTTTTCTCCGTTGTTGGATCTAATCTCTATTTTTCCACTTGGGTACTGGAGGAAAAGGATGATTTTTTTTAGGGGCAGTGTTGGATGAAATACACATATCTTTAACATTATACCCACACTTGGTTCAGTGAGGCTCACATCACGAGGGAGCTGGCAACTGAGACTTTCAGGAGCAACAGAAGTCTGTCTCCTGCCCAACAGAAGTCTGTTTCCTGCCCACGTTGCCATGGTGGGCAGGTTTGCTGCCACTGTCCATATTAGTTTGCTAGGGCTGCTGTAACAAAGTACCACAGACTGGGTGGCTTAAACAATGCAATTTATTTCGTTATAGTTTTGGAGGCTGGAAGTCCAAGATCAAGGTGCCGGCAAGATTGATTTCTTCTGTGACTTCTCTCCTTGGCTTGCAGATGGCCTCCTTTTTGCTGTGTCCTCACATGGTCTTTTCTCTGGAGATTTTTTTATGCATACAAATAAATCACTTTTTCTTATAAGGACATCAGTCAGATTGGATTAAGTCCCACATTTAAATGAGATTAATGATCTCATTTAAATTTAATTACATTTTAAAGGCTCTATCTCCAAATATAGTCACATTCTGAGGTACTGGATGTTAGAAATTCACCTTTTGGGAGGGGAGACAAAATTCAGCCCCTAACATTTTTGAAATCTCTCAATCAATCAAGCAGTCAATCAATCTCCCAAACTCAACCTCCTCTTCAATGGTCTCAATCTCTCTTCCCCCTTTCTCTCTCTATCTGTGTATCTATTTATCTTAATCTATCTCCAGAGACCCCATGGATTACCTCATTTCATTTTCATAACACCCTGAGAGATAAATATTATTATCATTCCCATTTTACATATGAGGAAACTGAAGTTACATAATTATTCCAAGGTCACATGAATTATGTAAGTGGAAGAGCTGGGTTTGGAACCTGTCTAACCTGACTCTGGAATCCATGCTCTTAAGCAATAAGGAGACTACTTTTCAAATACTTTTGCATTTTTTATAAGACTTTGGTCACATTCCATAGGTTTTGAAATGTAGAGCTCTTTTGATGTCATTTTCTAATTACTTAATCTGTTACTGTAATTTTTCATTTCTAATTTAAAAGTTATGAGTGCTCTTAAATTTCTAAGTAGATTGGGGGCTATATTTTGGTGGTTTATTTAGTTTTGTTTTTAGAAAATGTGGTATGTTAAATTGCTATGTATGTATGTATCTATCTATTGTGGACAAAAAAAGGGGTTCTATGGAAAGTAACCCCATAGGGTGATCTGATTATAAATTCATAACTGGGGAGATCATGGTTAGTAGTTATGCCCCAGGCCTATAACTTTTTTAGTAAAAGGTTTACCTTTGCCTTAAACAAGACTTGCTCATTATTTTTGTGCATCTAGGTTAACATAGCTTTGAAATAAATATAACTACCCTCAGGAGAGCACACATTCTTGTTAAATAGGCTGTAATCAAATCCCCTCCTTGCCTCCCAGTATCATGTAATCTTTTTTCCTTAATCTCAAATGCATAAAAGAAACTGCAAAACTGTTATTCTCCAGGGCATTTGAGATCTTTCTTCCCAGAATATGTCAGTTTGGCTCAAATAAATTCTTATAAAACTTCTTTACACGTTTGGACATTTCTTATATCAACACTATCAATTACCTATACAAATTTATTAAGATTTTCTTTATGGCACAGTCTATAAACAATTTCTGTAAATAGTACATGAACATTAAAATTTTTTCTGGTTTCTACAAAAGTAGTATGTCCATTACATAAAGCTTGTTGTATAATTCAAATACTCTAATCATATTAATTATTTTTCCATTGGATCTGTTAAATTTCAACATATAATTTTAAAATTTATTGTGATCTTATCAAAATTTCTTGAATTTCTAAATTTTTTTCTTCATGTATTTCCCTACAATGTAGTTTAGTGTGCATTTATGACTGTTACAATTTCTTTAGAAATAGTATCTTTTAGCAGTAAAATTTCTCTTAGCCTTATTCAATGTTTTGACTTTAAAGTGTACTTTGTGCGATATTAATATTTTTGCCAGTTGTTATTGTTAGCATTTCCTGATATATTCTTCCTCACTTCTCTATTTTCTATCTTTTCCTTTATCATTTATTTGTTGTAGGTATGTGCATTAGAAATAGCATTTAGCTGATTTTTGCTCTGTCACTGAATCTGTTCTTTTCTTATTGAATATAAGCCATAGCAAAGAGAATAATTTTATCCATGCACATTATTTATTGTAATTAATGATACATTCAGTTTTTCTCTTGACATCTTATTTTATGTTTTATGTTCATTGTGATTTCTTATTGCTTCCTTTTTTCACCTTTCCTGCCTCTTCCTTGTTTGATCATTTTTTGTTCTTTTTTTCTCTTCTAGTGATATTAAATATTACATCTAAATGTTATTCTAATAGTAGTTACCCTTAAATTATTGCAAACATATTTTATCCTACATTGGTCTATCAAAGTTAAGAATTAAATATTATTCATAAACACCAGTATTCACAGCCAAAAAATTAAACATGCATTTACTTCTCTTTTCTTCCCTGTATGACTTGGTTTTTAATAAGAAATCTGAACTTTTATTCATATTTCTCCCTCTTCCATTCATTTCTCAAAAAACAATTTAAAACTAATTTTCACTATTACATGTAATGCTAAGAATTGGAATTTGCAGTAGTTTTAATATATTAGGATGGAAGAGAAAATCATTTTGGAGTGTGTACAACTCTTTATTCTGGGAAGTACATTTTGAAGAACCTCTTTAGTCATATAAGAAAAGTACCTATTTAGGAGAAGGTCTTGAATTAACCCAAGTGCGGCTGCTTCAGATTGAGATGTTAAGTGTTTTGTTCAGTAAAGTAACTATTTGTTAAACTGGATTAAGACTGACCTATGGTGAAAATTACTGTTTGTTCTCAAACGATGAGTATTTCCTACAAGTCTTTTGCTCCGGAGTTGAGTTGGTCAGTAGCCTAGGTTTTATGCAAGGCTGATTTTCTCTCCATCTCATGTAGAAGGAAAGATGGGGCTTGGCACAAAGCTAACTCTTTTGGACTAGTGCTTTCCCACATGGGTTCTTTAGGAGGAATGTCTAAGTGTTTGGGACAAAGTATTGTGTGTAATTAAGATTATCTCTACTGGCCCATGAGAATGGGCCTAATTGTTTTGGGTTGGGTTGAGACAACTCAGAAGGAAAAAAAAGGTTTTACTGTTAACCATCTAGTATTTATTAATAATGGCTTTGCTTGTTGTGTATATTTGCAATGTATGTAACTGCTATTAAAGAGATACTGATATTAACTCAGACTTAACCTATGAGCTAATTACAAGTTAGTTCCTCGCTTTGTAATTTCTAGCCCCTTTATCATTTTATCATGTTTAAGGAGACTCTCTTGAGCAGATGTGGCAATTCCAAAATTATATTTTCACTAGTGTTCTTTCTGCTAGTCAGTTCCTTGATTAAATGTTATATTTCTTTAATTATTGTTTTCTTTCTTTTTCATAGGAGCTTTTGGTTGTTGTTTTATCCTCTTGGATGTCATTGTGAATATTAATTAGAATTTATGAGAGATTATCTTCTGTTTCCTGGATTAAATCTTTTAAATTGGGAGCCATTTGTGCTAGTTACCTAGTTTAGCCTTCTTCTTTCTGGTTGCTCATTCTCCTCAAAAATTTAGTGAATTACCTTTTCTTGATCACATTTAAATTATAGTCTGGACTGGTAGAACTCCCTCAGCATCTAGTATAGGTTAATGTGTAATTTCTTCTTCAGAGCATCCTAATTTACACCACTCCTTCCTGCCCCAGTGAAGCTATTAACTTGAGATGTTCTAAAATCAAGTAAGGTCACCAGCTACTTTACTTGAGAGCCTTTGAGGTGTACTGGTGTCTCCCTGCCCACCCCACCTCCCAATAGCTGATTCACTCAACATGTTACATTGTCATGCTTCAGTGAATAAGATGTCATTCAATTCAATCCAAACCATGTTTCCTCTGGCTGATAGTCTTTCAAGTTGGTAAAAATGATATAGATTTCTTTAATTTCAGTGTAGATATAATTCTTGTGATTCTTTTTTGTAGGTGTCTGGGAGGATTTATCTTTTCTTTCTTTTAAAAGTATAAACATATCATTACCACTCTTAAAAGTCTTCTAAAAAATTTAACAGAATAAATTTATCTTTTTGTGTATTTATATAATTTTAATGATTGAAATCTTTAATTTAAAAACCGAAATCATCTAAGTACTGGAAGTGTGGCACACTATGAAGAATCCCTGAGCTAGGATTCAGAAAATCTATATTCTAGTACTGGTTTGATACAAATTATGTGACGCTGAGAAGTCATATTACATCCTTGGGTTCCAGTTTTAATTTCCCCATCTGTTAAATGAAGATAGATTACTCAGACATTTTTTATTCTACCAAAATTATTCATTTCTTCATTCAGCAAGGATACATAGCCAGAGACAGAACTATGCATAAAAAAATAAGATACTAAAAGAAAAAGAAAAAAGAGAGAGGAGGAGTAGAAACAGGTGGAGAAAGAAGAAGAGAGGAAGGAAAAGAAGGATGCTATTAGTATGTTCTAGGTCAATTGGGAGAGACCATATTAATTAATTCCAATTTTTTTCAGTAATTACTGTACTACAACAATCTACAGTATCTAATAGAAGGGAGGAATAAGGTCTCTGCACTTCCTGGAAGTTAGAAAATGATTGGGGATTCTTTTATAGAGGTGACTCAAAACTTGGGTTCAAAGGCTGATCAGGAGATTGTCACAGGGATGAGTGAGCAGCCAGGAGGAAAGATCAGCATGAGCTGAAGGATGGGAGCTATGTAAAGAGAGACTGGGAGGAGCAGTGGGTTTGGGGAACAGATGAAGAGTTCCTAGAGACCTATAGGACATCCCAGAAGATGAGCTGGAGCCTAGGAAAGAAGGGTAGAGCTTATTGGGAGACAGTATAGCAGAACTGATGGTACTGACCTTATAGGGGAAGACTATTGATTTACAGAAGAGCAATGGGAAAATGCTCACTCCCTTGAGAATTAGGAGAGATCTAGTAAAAGGGCAGATACCACTTGAAGGGGATGGAGAGTCAATGTCCTCAAGGCAGAACCAGATTTTCATAGTGGAAAAAACATTTGGTGAGGGTTTAAATTTTTTTTTGTTTCCAGGAAAGAAGAGTCCAGAGGGTACCAAAGAGAGGGTATGGAAGATGGGAATGATTATCATGTCAAGTGGAAAGTTGGGATAGGTGCTTGGGGATGGCAGTACCATGGAGGATAGGTGGCTGGCAGGGTTTGCATTCCCAGCAGAGGTAGAGGATAATGGATATGATAAGCAAGGTAAGGTGAGCTGGCCTCAGCTATCATTGTCAGAACAGGCTAGGCTGTTGGAAACATCATGAAGACAGAGGAAAACCAGGAATTGGCAAGAATTCCTGCTTAATAATTGATCGTTAAGTGTGATATTAAAATTTAAAGGCCAAATAGTAATTTTGATTTAGTTAGTAGCTGGTCCATGCAGAAACATTCTAAAGTAACAGCAGCCTGCTCATTGCTGCCCTTCATTAGCCTGAGTGAGAACACTGCCCCTCCCCCATCATGTCATGAACACTGCTGCCTGCTCCTCACAGAACTTTACTTTGTTGCTGGAAATTGCATCCACAAAGCTCTTCTAATCAATCAATGGCCTTTGAGTTAGAAATTGCCCACTGAAAATGATAGTGCAGACTCCTATAGATAACACATAATCTTCAGAAGCTAATTTTCATGTAAGTGTGTTTCTAATCTTGTCACTGTGTGGGAGGAAGAAATCTTTTTCTACTCTTTTAAGTTCTTCCAGCTGGTCTAATAATTAAATTGGCATGAGACAGATTAACAAGAGAAAATAACCAAATTTTATTACATATGTACATATGGGAATCCTACATACAAGATAGTCAGAGACCCTGTCCTTAAGGCTTCAGTGGGAGGAAGGTCATTGGCAAGATGATAAGCAGAGCACATGTTTAGTAATTAGATGTTTGCTTTGCTGTATAGATAGGTTATAAAAAGTTATTTCTGGGGATAACTCTTCTTATGAACAAGGTCCAAAATTTAAATTATTTGAGGAAGAGGTAAAGGCTTCTCTTGAGTCCTCAGGGTCTCAGTTGCCTTCAGCCCAAAATAATCCACATGCCAGTGTAGCATATCTTGGGGTGGCCTGTTACGAACCTTTTCACAAGCAGGAACAATATTTCTAAGAAGTGCTAATTCAGCAGTTTTCATTGTGTCTCACATGGATGTTTGGACATCCAAAGTGAAGTCATAGCCAGGCAAGGAGAGCATTAAAGTCAAGGCACAGACTTGTTTGTGGAAACCCATGGCATGACAGGAGGGTGGATGGGTTACTATTACAGAGTAAGGTGGTTTTGCCTTTCTCAATGCACATGCAGCCAATCATTTTTTGGGATACATTGTGGATACTGTTAAAAATAAGCTACTTATTAGGTATATAGTCCTGTATGAATTGTCAGATACCAACTATAAATTACACATATTTTCCTTTTTACGCTATGGTTTTTCTACCCTACGTTTTGTTGCTACGCTTACTTCATATTGGCTCTCAAAAATCCTCTAGAGGCACTTGGAACATATTACTGCCACCCAGGAACAGTTGCCTAATCAGTGCAAATCCCTTCCTGTCTTGGCAACTTCTAAGACACCTATTCATCTCCTACTCTGGGAGGGTAGTGTGGAGGAGGAGTCCTGGATTTTCTGCCAAGTCCAGGATAAGTGTATTCCTGGCATTTCAAGTTGAAATGATAGTAGCTTTTCAAAAACAATCTTTAAAAAGAGTGATTTTGTTCTCTGGAATAATTAGTAATGTAGTCCAGCTAGCTAATGGTCTAAACAGATTTTTTTCCCTCAAATGGGCTACCCTGTTTAGATAACGAGTGCTTATTGCAGTGTTATAGTTTTTAAGTCCCCAATTTGTAAGGGAGCTGTCAAGCCAGACTCTTGTGAAGACACCCAGGAAAGAGGTGTGCAGTGATGGACTGTCATAGTCACAGGACTTTAAAAATTTTTATATTTAAGTTTACTATGAGTTTTGACAAATGCTTACAGTTGTGTAATCAGCACCATAATGAAGATGCAGAACACTTCCATTATACCAACATTTTTTTTTCTTGTTTTGCCATTTTGTAATCAAACCAACCTCTTCTCTATATCCAGCAACCACTGATCTGTTTCCCATCCTAACAGTTTTTCCTTTTCCAGAATGTCATATAAATGAAATTATACAGTATTTAACTTTATTAATTGGCTTGCTACACTTAGCATAATGCATTTGAAAGCCATTTTTTTAAGTTATTTTATTTACTATTTTATTATTTGTTATCCATTTGTCTCCCCTCTGCCTTTTTTGGTTTTTCTGTTCCCCTTTTCCTGGCTTCTTTGGATTATTTGAAAATTTTTCAATATTCTCTTTTTGTTTATTTCTTGGCTTTTTGCCTATATCTCTTTGCATTTTTAAATGGTTGTTCTTAGTATGAGAATATGCGGTCAACTTTTTACCAACTTTTACCATTGAAAATATAACAGAAGCTTTACAACCCTATAGTTCATATTACTCTGTATATACATTGAAAAGCCCACCATATATTGTTGTAAATTTTGTTTTCAAAAGTCATGCACATCTTAAAGGATGTAAGAGGAGAAAAGTAATTTAATATTTATTCAGATCTTTGCTAATCTGGTTGCCTTTCTTTGATTCCTGAAGTTACCAGTTTTCCTCCAGCCTATAGATTTTATTTAGCATTCTTTTAATTGATGTCAATTGAGGACAAATCCTTTTACTTTTTAATAATTGAGGATATATTTATTTCATATTAAGTCCTGAAGATATTTTCACTCAATATAGAATTCTGAGTTGAGGTTACTGTCTTTTAGCACACTAAAGATGTATTCCATTTTTTTTCTAGCCTCATAGTTTTTAATGAGAAATCCAAAGAAATTTAAATTGTTTCTTCATATGTAATGTGTTGTTTTCCTGTGGATGCTTTCAAGACTTTTTTAAAAAAATCTTTGGTTTTCTGCAATTTGATTAGATGAGTCTGGTATGCGTTTCTTCATACTGCATTTTGCTAAACTTCTTGAATCTTTCAATTTTTGTCTTCCATAAATTTGGAAAATTGCTATTATTATTTCTTTAAGAACTTTTTTGTCACCAATCTTTTTCTCTTCTACTTTGGAACTCCATTGTTAGATCATTTGATATTATCTCACAGGCTTCTGACGCTTTGTTGATTTTTTCAATGTTCTCTATTTTTCAAATTGTGTATTTTCTATTCATCTATGTTCAAGTTCACTGGCTCTTTACATTATCATCTTTATTCTGCTATAGAGCCCACCCAGGATATTTTATTTAAAAGTATTATTTTTTTTAGTTTAAAAGATTTCATTTTTTTTTTGTAGTTTTTATTTCTTGGCTGAGATTTTCTATCTTTCCATTTGTTTAGAATGTTCATTTTTATCTCATAAAGTGTAGTTATAATATCTGTTTTGAAGAGTTTGTCTGATAATTCCAACATCTGGGTGATCTTAGAGTTACAGTTATTGGTTATGTTTCTCCTAGAGAATTGGATACATTTTCCTGGATCTTCATATGTCACTTAATTTTGGATCGAATCCTGCACACTTGAATATTATATTATGAGACTCTAGTTTCTACTAATATTTTGTAGATATTGAGTATATAAATCTGAACAGAAATATAACAAAGAGATTGAATTGGTAATTTAAAATTTCCTAATAAAGAAAATGCAAGACCAGCTGGCTTCACAAGTGACTTGTAATAAACATTCAAAGAAAAATTAATACCAATCCATCTTAAACTCTTCCAAAAAACAGAAGAGTACACTTCCTAATTTATTCTATGAGACTAGCATTACCTTGATATAGAAGCCATGTAAAGATATTATGAGAAAAGTAAACTAAAGACCAATATATTTTATAAATGTAGATTCAAAAATCCTCAATGAAACACAAGCAAACCAAATCCAACTGTTTATTAGAGATTATACATCATTATCAAATGCGATTTATCCTAAGAAAGCAAGGCTGTCTCAACATGTAAAAATTAATCGATATAATACACCACATTAATAGAATAAAGGAAAAAAACCCATATAATCATTTTAATTGATGGAGAAAAAGCATGTCACAACATCTAACACCCTTTCATGGTAAAAACATTTAATATACTAGGAATAGAAGGAAACTTTCTTGATATGCTAAAAGATATTTATAAAAAACTCACAGCTAACATCATACTCAATGGTAAAAGAATAAAAGTTTTCCCCTAAGACCAAGACAAGGATACTTGCTTTCACCACTGCTATTCAATGGTGTACTGGAAGTTCTAGCCAGAAAACTTAGGCTAATTAATTAATTAATTAATTAAATTTTAAAAAGGCATCCAAATCGGAAAGGAAGTAAAACTTGAGCTAATAAATAAATTCAGCAGAGTTGCAGAGTCCAGATCAACACACAAGTCATCAGCAATAAATAATGAAAAAAATTAAGAAAATAACTCCAATTATAATAACATTTAAAAGAATAACATACTTAAGAAATGTAGAAATTGTACACTAAAAACTATACAATATTGCTGAAAGAAATTAAAAAGACCTAAAAAACAGAAAGACATTTCATGTTTATGAATTGGAAAACTAAATATTAAGATGGCAAGTCTACCCAAAGCAATCTATAGATTCAAAGAGATCTTTATAGAAATTCCAAAGACCTTTGGCAGAAACAGAAAAGCCATTCTTCAATTCACATAGAATTGAAAGGGGGCCTGAACTGCCAAAAACAATATCAAAAAGGAAGAACAAAGTTGGAGAACTTATACTTCCCTTACTAAAAAGGTATAGTAATCAAAAACAGTATGGTGCAGGTGTAAAGATAGACATATAGATTAGTGGAATAGAATTAAGTGTCCAGAAATAAACCTATGCATCTATGGCCAATTGATTTTGACTAAGGCACCAAGACCATTCAATGAGGAAAAGAATAGTATCTTCAACAAATGGCTACGGGGCAACTGGACATCCACATGGAAGAGAATAAATTTAGACCCCTGCCTCATTTACAAAAATTAATTCCAAATGGGTAAAGTATTTAAATGTAAGAACTAAAAGTACAAAACTCTTAGAAGAAAACAAGGATAAGTCTTTATGACCTTTGATTTGACAATGATTTCCTAGATATGACAACAATAACATAAGCAAAAAAAAAAAGATAAATCAGAATTTATCAAAATTAAAAAACTTTTGTGCATTAAAGGATATTATTAAGAAAGTGAAAATAGAAAATATTTGCAAACTTTTTATCTAATACATGTCTAGTATCCAGAATATATAAAGAACTCCTACAACTCTACAACAAAAAGTTAGAAGGTTCCATTAAAAAATGGGCCAAGTGTTTAAATAGGCATTTCTCTGAACGAGATATACAGATGACCAAGAAACATATGCAAAGATACTCACCATCATTAGTCATTACGGAAATGCAAACCAAAAGCACAAGGAGATACCACTTTACATCTACTGATGGCTAGAATAAAAAGGATAATAACAAATGTTGTCAAGGATGTAACAAAACTTGAACCTTCACACATTGTTGGTGGGAGTATGAAATGGTACAGCCACTTTGGAAAACAGTTTGATGATTCTTCAAAAAGTTATATATAAAATTACCACATGACCTAGCAATTTCACTCCTGAGTACATACCCAAAAGAATTGAAAGCAGATAGTCAAACAAAAACTTGAATACAATTGTTCATAGCAGCACTGTTCACAATATCCAAAACAACCCAAATTTCTTCCAACAGATGAATGGATGGATATATAATATGTGGTATATCCCTACAATGGAATACATTCAAGAGAATATTATGATAAAAAAGAAATAAAATACTGATAACGTGCTACAACATGGATGAATCTCAAAAATTTGCTAAATGAAAGAAGCCAGACACGAAAGGTCACTTATTGTATGATTCTATTTATAAGAAATATCCAGAATGGGTAAATCTATAGAGACAGTAAGCAAATTGGTGGTTGCCAGGGACTGGAGAGAGGAGGAAATGGAAGCGACTCCTTAATGTGTACGGGGTTTCCTTTCATGGTGATGGAAATATTTTGTAACTAGATAGACGTGATAGTTGTACAACATTGTGAATATACCAAATGCCACTAAATTGTATACTTTAAAATGGTTAATATTATCTTATGTGAATTTTACCTAAAAAAACCAAAAACTTTGTAGCCCTAGACTTAATTATAAAACAAAAATAAGACAAATTCCAATGAGGAGCATTCTACAAAATATCTGATCAGTATTTCTCAAAACATAAGAAACTGTCACATCTAAGAAGGGCCTAAGGAGACATGATGACTAAATGGATGAGATCCTGTGGTAGGGGGTGGTGGTGAAGGGGCAGGGTGGGGAGGAAGCAAGTAAAAAAATCTAAGTAAACTATGGACTTTAGTTCATAATAATATATCAGTATTGGTTAATTAATTGTAAGAAATGTAACATGTTAATTATAGAGTGCAGGCTTTAAACTAGGTGCAGGCTTTAGAACCTAAAACTGTTCTAAAATACAGTCTATTAACAAATCCATTGGATAATGTTAATCTGTTTGTTCTGGTGGGCAAACTAGTCAGGTTCAAACTACAAGTCCTGACTCAAGTCCAGACTACAAGTCCCGTTTACAGTTAGTATTCCCTGTATCAATACAGATTTCCAAGCCCTTCCCATGCTTTGTGACTGTCCAGGCATATACTCCTCCAGGGTTAGTCTGGAAGTCCTAGGGCTATTTTCGATTGTAGTTCGGTTTTCAAAACCTTTGCAAAATGCATCTTTGGGTCTCTTCCATGTATGTGCGACTCAGGCGTGAACTTAGAATTTTTATGGGTTCATTTTTATGGGTTCCAGCTCTCCCCTCACACGAATTTCTCCACACTGTTTACCAGGGTCCCCTCTTCATGGCTTCTCTGGCCGGAAAGATGGGTTATTTACTCCAGTTTTAGGTGCCTATGCTGTGGTGGCAGAAGCTGTATTGCTTTGCAACTGAGGCTGGCCTTAAGGCAGAGGTAGAAAAATGAGAAAAAAAGAAAGACAAAAAGGCAGATTCCTCCTATACTTGCAGGCTCACAGGGATCTTTTCTCCTGGCCCTGCTAGAAAGAGCAGGTTATCCATTCTGTCTGTGACCTACCCTTTAGATCAAAGACAGGAGATGAAGGGGAAAAAATGAGTAGTCTCACTGCTGTATTTGTCATTTTTCAAGTTTTTACTTCTCTCTTTAAATCACGTGCTCTTGTTTACTTTTCAGAGTCTTGAGGTAGTTAGTTGCTTTTTAAATTCTTTCCAGAATTTTTAGCTGTAATTAGTGGGAGAGATAGGCTAAAATGGTCTCACTCCATCTTTGCTGGCACCTGAACTTCAGGATTTGTTTTTGAATCGTCCTTCAATCCATCTACACTCTCCAATATTCACTGGTTCCCTAGCTCCTTCCCCTCCTGTTTTAGCTTCTAATGTGATCAATCAGTTCATTAACTTCTAGGTAGTTGACTTATCAGCTTAGTGTCCTGGGCTTTGCTAGCATTCTCTTTCCTGTGGGGCAGCTCTTCAAACTTAGTCCCCAGGTAACACATATCTTTTGGTTTGTCCCTAGGACCACCCACACCTGTGAACAGACACTGCTCAACTCTGAGGATGCCACTTTCTTCTGGTCCTGGCCAGAACTAGCTGTACTTCACTTTCCTGGACCTTTTGTTATGTTCTGAGTATACTGAACTTGAGTCATCCTTAGAGATCATCAAAGACAAGACAGGACAGGATCAGAGTTAAGAGACCTAACCCAAGAATAGAAGTAGCTTCAAAGTGCACTAGGGGTAGGAGACCAACTCTGAGGTGGCATGGGAGACAGAACCTTCTCATGTGCTGACATGGTTGTCTTTAGTGCTCTTCTCCCATGGTGGCTTTCCTATTATGTATAGTCTTTCTGAGAAAGGATAGAGAGGTGACTTAGGATCACCTTGCTAGTGATTTCATATTAATACCCTCAGTGGTGACAAAATTCATCCTTTGAAGGAATATTTGATTTTTTCTTTTTGAAATAGTCAAAAGTCATCTGGAATGAAAACATTTCTGACCAGTGAGATGAGTTATCAAGTTGGCAGTGCTATTATTGACCCCAAAAGGTATGGGAATATAAAGGAAGATGAACCTGTGTAGCCTGTAAGTTCTCTCAGCACATAGTTCAGAAAAGATTCAAATATATTTTGAGAAATGGAGGTATTGCCTCCCAAGGTAACTACTTTGAATGAGATAAGTCTCTTTCAGATGATTAAACTCTCTCCTGTTTAACTTTTGATGTGAAACCAATCCCTTAACTTATAGAAACTTGGTTTACCTGCTTAGTTTCCTGGACTTTAGCATTCTCCCTTCTCTTGTGGCATCTCTTCAAACTGAATACATAGGATATCAGGAGTACCAGTTAAGAAATGGGTTAGGCTGCAAGTAACAATGTTTTGAAAAACAAGGGATTAAAGCAATTAAGGTTTATTCTTCTTTGCTTAACTGATCACCCCTAGCTGTAGAGGATATTGGGAAATGGGTTTTTTAACTATGTCTGCATTGTTCAGTACCCCTAAACAAATTATGATTCTTTTGGTAAGATGGAAAGGAAAGATAAATTTTGGGTTGGCAGACTGTTGCAATCTCTGTCATATCTAGTAGACAAAAATTGGATCTCCTGGAATCATAAGGGGAAATATTGATTAATGCTTTAAGATCAGGGTTGTCAGTAGCAAGTAATGGAATGTGGGAATATTCTTACTGGTTTACTAATGGCTCTTCCTTGGCTCTTGGTCACTAGTTGGACATGGTGCCAATCCAAGTTGGACCCAAGATTTTGTTGGCCTCGACCAAAATTAGATATTCAGCTCCATCAGCCCAGGTCATTAAAATTCATTTGAGTTCATGTGTTTTGAGAACTTGGGCCATTACCTAATTTTAAAAGGTCCTTGTGAGGATGGCCAAAAGGAAGGACCATTTAGTGAACTGTTGATTATTCAGAATCATTATCTATACCTACTTCTCCTTTCTTCCTAGCTAATTCTTGTGGATAAATCACCCATCCAGCCATCCAGCCACCCAGCCACCTACTCATCTGTCATTTATTGAGTACCTACTATGAACTGGGCCCAGTGCTAGGCACTAAGACCTCATAAATAATTAAGAAAGGCGTGGTCTTTATTTTTGAGTACTTCATAGTTTATGAACAGAAAATCACTTCGCCTAACACAAGCATGTGTACTGTGTGCAGGTGCCTTTACCTCTTTCTTCCATAACTCAGGGTTATGATATGATTTGGTCCAAATCCACCCCTCTACTCCCTTCTATTTGTTTATTTGGGTAAAAAAAAGAGAAAGAGACAAAACTAAGCCTTTCTCTGCTATGTGAAAATCAAAATCTTAAAATCCAAGCCAAGGCCAGAGCCTTCTCTCTGCACTGAGAATAACCAGAGGGAAAGAAAGCAGCTAGTCTTAAAATCCTTTTCTGTTCTGGACCAAGATTGGATTTTATTTTTGATTTACATTTCTCTTTGTTCTTTACCCAGTTCTTCTGTCATTTTCTCAGCTCGGCACAGTGGACTTTACACTCAAACATACTCCTAAATTGACAAGGCATTCTGCAGGGACACGATAGAGCTCTTTAGTGCTGGGGGAGGTGAGAGAGCAATGTGAGCTGAATGAAGGGCACCCTGCATGGTCTTCTGCTGATTGATGGTTGTTTCATTTAAAGAGAGGAACTTGCATTTCTGGTTTTTTTCTTTTATGAGTTTAAAAGCTAATTCTAGACCCAAATGGGAAGAAATTTTAGAAATAGAATTTTAGAGTAAGTCGACAGCAAAATGATGCCAAATGGCTCTAAAAGTATGCCTACCTTCTGTCTGGAAAGAAAACTGGGTTATTGTTGCTGTTTTTCTTTCTATATTCTGTATAGCTATCACAGTGTCCCTGATAAGGCTGAAACATGAGTCCTCTAGGGCTCAAGAGGTCTTGTGACGGTCAGTTTAAAGGGTGGAGGGCTGGAAGCCAACTTCGCCTACTATGTCAGCAGGGGGAGCTGAGAGAAGCGTTAGTGGGAAAATAATCAAAGCTGATGTTTTTAAGCACTTTAATGTCAACCAGACACTGTTATAAGTTTGGTAAATGTGAACTCACTCCTCACAACAATCCTGTGAGATAAGCATTATTATTATTATTATTATTATTATTATTATTATTATTATTTTATTATTATTATTCACATTTTGAAAACTGAGGTACTGAGAGGATGAGAAATTTGTCCAAGGTCACACAGCCAGGAAGGCATGGTGGCTTGAGAATCTACATCCCGAATCACAATGCTATAAAGGAGAGGACATTAGAAGAAAAAAAGAAAGGGGATAATTACTTACATGATTGAAACTCTGCAATCTTCAAGGAGTTTTATCTCATTTGATACATTCATTCAACATATATTTACTGAGTACCTACTAAGTGCCAGATACTGTATATTAATAGAAAACTTGAGGTATAGTAAGGCCAAAAGATCGGGAGATGATTGGCCTGTAAAACATAGTTGGTTAGTTCCTAGGAAGAAAGGAGCATGTCAGACAATGGGGAGCCACAAGGGGAAGCACCGGGGTCTGTAAGGTGGCAGAGGTGGGAGGGGAGCTCTGGCAAGAGCCTTCATTGTGATTTCTGCAGAAAGGAACAGGTAAGGCAGGATGAGTAGGCTGAGAGGTGGCTAAATTGAATGATTTCATTGGGATCTAGTGTGTAGGGGCTGTCCCTAGTTGTCTGGTACTTGGCCCTGGGTGATTAGGGCAGAGAGATAGTGGCCTAAAGTGTGAGAGCCTATAAAAAGATAGTTGGGATGTGTGCTCTGGATAGATTGGTTTGTATCTGAAAAGTATACCCATGGGTGAATTGTTTACTATTTCTAGGAATTAGCTATTCCTGGGAGGGGCTTCTTTCCAGGGTCAGCAAAAGCCCAGGTATCGAAGCATCAAAACTATAGAAAATAAGATGCAGTTAATAAACCATGCTAAATGTTGGGGATAGAGCAGTGAACAAGGCAACAATCAAGAAACCGTGTGTGTGTGTGTGTGTGTGTGTGTGTGTGTGTGTGTAGGAGATAGACATTTAAAAAATACAATTTGATCATTAATTACAATCCTGGTAAATACTGTGGCAGAGAAGTCCAGAGTGCTATAAAAACGTGTAACAGGGATTGGCTTAATCTGAAGGATCAAATCTCCACAACACTGTAAAAGTAAAACAGGAATTATCCGCACTTTATAACTTTATTAAATAAATTTTCATTCAGTTCTCATTGCATGCCCAAGCATTAGGAATATAGAGACAATGTAAAATTTAAGTCCCACCCTCAGGAGGAATAAGACAAGCAGACAGTTATGTGGTAAGTGCTGCATGTTCATCAATAAATGAAGGTGGTATATCTATATATGCACTACTATTGAGCCATAAAAAGAAATGAAGCTCTGATACATGCTACAATGTACATTAATCTCTAAAACATTACGGTAAGTAAAAGAAGCCGGATACCAAAAATCGCACATTGTATAATTCTACTTATATGAAATGTCTAGAATAGGTAAATCCATAGAGACAGAAAGCAGATTGGTGGTTGCCAATGGCTAGGGAGATGGGATAATGAGCAATAACTGCTTAGTGACTATGAGGTTTTATTTTGGAGTGATGGTTCAATTAAATAGGATGGCTCTACAATCCCTGTCCACATGTTTCACTGATAATGATTTATTATTGGCCCTGGGGGGTGTGTGTGTGCATGTGCACACTTATGCTTAAGTAAATCACTGGAAAATCATTTTCAATTTAATTTTTAATGTATTTCATTATTGATTTATTGTATAGTGACATTTAAGCAAATGTCTTATTTTTATTAGTTTCACAGCAATCCAATATATGTGGAATGTGAGGTCAAATATTTAATTCAAGAACTCTGGGATACCAGAGAAACCACCTGGAGAGGACCTGCCAGGCCTCCTGGGAATCATGGTGAGAAGACTTTGGGCTCTGGGCTGAGGTATAGGACACTGGATTTTTAAAGATGGAGGTGAAAGCTGCTCCTGACCTATAAGGGTAGTGTCTGGACAGTCATAACTCTCATCTAGAGAAGAGGTAATCTCTCACTATCTATAGTCTTTGTCTTGATGGGTGTGTTATGTGCTTAGCAGCAGGACCCTCCCAGAAGTGGGGCTATCACATTGAATGACAGGCGGGGGCTGTAATGGGGGTGGACCGTCTGGGTGGAGTCAGGCTCCATCAAATGAGGGATCAGGAAACTGTCCCAGAGATGAGTATGGGAGGGGAGGGGCAAGGCTAGGCACTAGAGTAGGAAGAGTGAAGGACAGGTTCAGATCTGGAGAATTTATCCTCATTTCCTCAGAAGAGAGGGTGATATTCTGAAGAAGCATATAGCCCTTATGTAAATTAGAAAAGAGAGGTGTAACCCTGGTAGAGAGAGAGAGTTCTCCACAGCCTGGTTAAAGAGTTAGTTATAGTGGGGCATGGGCAGTACCTCAGGATGTACATGGGAGCTACATGGTGGCACTTTGGAATGTTACACAGACCACAGTTGCAGACAAAAACATCACCTACATTACCTGTGTCCCTGGAGAACTGAGGTCATTTGGGACTCAGTTTTGGTTACCACTCCAAAACTTAGTAGCTAGATCTTATGGTTTGATGGATTGGCCAGAAGGTTTTTCTGCCTTATATAGCCAGGGCACTTGAATAACTTGAAGTCCTAAAATGGCCTCAATCAGAAGATGGCAATTAGTGCTTGACACCAGCCAGAGGCTTATCTGGGGCTGTCACCTGGGGAACCTCAGTTCTCCTCCACAAGAGCTTTTCCATATGGCTTCTTGGGCTTCCTCAAGTATGGTTGCTGGGTTCTAAGAAAGAGTATTTTAAAAGACAAAGAAGGAAGCTGTATATCTAAGTCTCAGTCTTGGAAGTTATACAGTGTTACTTCCATGATAATCTATGCCATGACAGGCAACTGGGCTGTTCAAATTCAAAAGGAAGGGACATAAACTTCACCTCTTGATGGAAGTGTCATGAGGTTACAGTGTAATAGAGCATTTGGAAGGAGAGACATTATCGTGGCTGTCTTTGGAAACACAATTTACTGCAGAATCTTTCTACACGAGGGAAGGGATCTGGGAGAATGGGGAGGTCTCAGAGGTTTTATCATAGTAGACAAAACTTAATGCTGTGCTTACCAAGAAATTAAATTATTTACTACTCATAACACTTAAACAGCATAACACTACTAGTATGCCCAATCTTAGGTGTGGAAAGTGCATCATAGAGAAATTACATAATTTTTTAAGGTCATTCAATTAGTAGGTAGAGGAATCAGAATTCCTACCCTATCAGTACTGCTCTAGAATCTGCATCTCTATTACAATTAGTACCATCTAGACTCCTGGGTCTCCTTCACAAATTTCCCCATAGGTATTAATTGGGGTAGAAAAATAACATGTAAATTTCAAAGCCTGTTTCCTCTTGTTATACTTTAACTACTATATTTTTGTGGTATCTAATTTCCATGGTGTGATATTTGCTGGCTTCTCCTGTTCCATATAATATGGTTTGCTTTATTCTTATCATTAAAAACAAATTGATCCTGAATTCCATAGGCCCTCTGCCTGTGACCTTTCCTTGCTCAGCAGAGCACAGGAACTTTATTCAGAGATATTTTCCGGCCTTGAAAGAGCAGATGCTGGTAACACACAGGGTATTTATTTCAAGTTTGCAGTGCTCAGCTTCACATGCTCCTGAAAAGCTAAAGGTTTTCATTGTGGGAACAGTACAGGTGATCCCTTGATTTTTGATTTAGTGGTGAAAGCAAACACTTCAGTCTTGCTCTGTAATCTGCAGACTCCAGTGAACTTGGCATTTTTTTTTTCCAAATGAAACAGTTTAATAGGCTTAGCTACTGTTCTGAGAGGTAGTGCGTACATACATATGTGAGTTTTATAAAACAAAATGTGAGGTATAAAAAGAAGCAAGTGAATACTCCCTTGTTCTTTAAAGAATGACAGTGGAAGCTTGTTCCCACAGGACACTAAGGCACCCGGAACACAATATACACAACGTCTGTGTTAGTGACCCAAGAACGAGGACAGGGTGGGTCTGGGGTGGATAAGACAGAGATTCTTATTAGCTTTTTCTTGTTGTTTATTTTCATAGTTATAATATCAAAATTCACAGAATTTTTATCATTTTTCTGTTATAGGCTTCAGGCTTATTTAGTCTCTAATGTCCAAAGATTTGCACATAGTAGGTGTTCACCAAATATTTGCCAAATAAATTAATGCTTAATTTTGCTTTTTCATTGGATAACTTTTTAAAATGCAATGCCATGGGAAAATGCAATGCCATGGGAAGTCCCAACATCATCTCTCCATGCATGGAACATCAGGTGAACAGGCAAAGTGAAGGAAAGTGTCGGGTAACCAGTGTGTGGGGAGCAGAGAAGCCTATTCAAGGTCCCAGGTACCTCGAATGTGCACATCGACCTCATTTCTGTGAAGGTCACTCTCAAGGCTGTTCCAACATGTTGCAATATAAGTGAGAATCCAGTCCTGACTGCTGAGAGGCAAAACGGAGGCCACAGAGTACATTAAAGCACCTCACCCATAGGAGGGCTTCACCAGAGCCTGCTCACCTTTATTTTAGTTATAAATGTGGCTATTTTATTTCCCATGGCAGGTTGGAAGCTGCAGCTTGAGTGGGGTGGGGGACGATGCTGCCGGAGCAAGTGGAGCAAAGGTCACTACAGCCCCTCCTGTGTCTTGATGGAGGTTGCTATTTTGTCATAGTGTACGTCACTGAATCACTGGTAGTGTCAGCACTCTTCTCAACTCATGCTGCAGGTGGCACATGGGAACCTATTTTTCTTTTCTTCTTAAAGAGGCTCTCTGACAGCAGTCAGGATTCAGGCCTCAGATTGGATCACCTGAGAAGGCAGTTCAACTCATTCTTCCTGGGGCATAAACTTCACCTCTTGATGGAAGTGTCATGAGGTTACAGTGTAATAGAGCATTTGGAAGGAGAGAATTTTTTAATTAAAAATTTTTTTTAATTTTTTTTTAATTTAGAGTTAGTAGTTTTAATGATTTGGTATGAAATTTGTAATTTTTTCTCCATTTTATTTTCTGTGGTCAGTCTTTCCTTTAGTGAAAAAGCAAAGTTTCCACACCTGTGCGTTGTGACTCTGCATCCACCCTCACCGTCCCCACTGAGGATAAACAAAGGGATAAATGTTGTTTCATTTTTAAGTTTGCATTTTTGAAATAGTTTTTATTTCTTCGGTTTATAACTGTGGCCTAACTCTATATACCATGAAGACTAGGCAAGAAAAGGATGCTTTAAAATGTATTTGCCAAGAGAAATCAATGGATTCCACTTTGTGAGAAAGAAAGCTATCAATACTTAAAGTATTGTTAACAATTTAACGTATATGCTTCTACATATTTGACTATCTATGAATGCACATATGTATTTATTTCCTTACTGTGTTTTACAAAGTGGACTGCATTGACTTCTGACACCAACTACCCAGAATTAGCACACACAGGATTAGGGCTCAGTCCTCCATAAGACTGCCCTCACTCCAGACACTAGCTGCAAACTCGGGGCTCCCCAGGCCTCTGTATCCTCAAGGCTTGATAATTCACTGGAATGACTAACAGAACTCAGAAAGTGTATACATATGATTTAGTTTTATAGCCAAAGGATAAAAATCAGAACCAGCTGAAGAAGAGACACATAGAATGAAGTCTGAGAGCGTCCCAACTGTGGTGTTTCTGAGTCTTCTCTCTGGATTCAGGACATGTTACCCTCCAGATTTACTGATGTACGGCAATGTGCAGAGTACTGCTAACCAGGGCTACTCACCTAAGCGTCAGGGTACCTAGTTTTTATCAGTTGATTAAATCATTGGCCATGAGATTAAATGAAATCTTCAGTTACCTTTCCTGCCCAGGAGGTTAGGTTGATATTACAGAACTCAAAGTTCTGACCCTTGAATCACATGGTTGGTCTTCCAGGCATGGTTAGCCCCCATCATGAACACTCTCACTAGCGTAAATCACCAGGGCTCACAAAGTCACTCTTATCACTTGGGAAAATCCAAGGATTTAGAGGTTACATATCAAGAATGAGAGACAAAGGCCATCCAAACTATTACACTGGAGAGACCTACTATATTCACTGCTATACTTCAATGATTCTGAAGTGCACTTTTTTTCACACTTCAACATCATTGAAAATGGAATATAGCTTACCGTTGCTGTTGCCGTTATCATAGTTGTAGCATAGTTGTTATTTTCTCAACTACACATCAAGACATGCAAAGAGACTATCAGATGCTTAGAAGGAAATACTGGAGATAATAGTGGAATACCTTTTTGAGAAAGGCAATACTACCTTATTGCATCCTGCTGGTATGGAGGATGAAACTGTGTGAGAAAACATAGGCAGCAACGTTGTTGGGCCTAAACTTTATTCAAGAGAGGTAGACTCTGAAGGTAAAGAAGCTTTAGGTTTACCTTAATTAATTTGCTTTCTTTATAACTTCCTTTTTATGTGTGTACAACTGTTTTCTCTCCTTCATGATACAATAATATAATCGGTGCATCTTATATGCAAAGATGTGATATATTCAATGAAATATACTTTTATAACTGTTTTTTTCCCTTAGTATATCATGAACATCTTTCCAGATTAAACTAGATAAGTATATTTTGCACACATGTCCAGTTGTTTCTCTAAGATAAGTTCCTAGAAGTACAATTTGTGGTCACAGTATATATGCATTTTGAAAGTGTGCTTTCAATTTCTTTTTAGAAAAGTTGTACCTGTCCACGCTCTCACCAACAGTAGCTGAGAGCCTTGTTCCCCCACCCAACCCCACCCTGGTTTGTTATCTGTCAATCTCCTGGCAATGCTGACCCTGCCCTCCCTACTCCCAAGTATCTCATTTTAATTTGAATTCTTCATCAATAGTGAGGTTGACTATTTTTAAAATATTACTGGCCATTTATGTTTCTTTTTTATAAATTGCTTTTAAGTGTCCATTGTATTTTTTATTGGGTTGTTTTCTTTTTTCTCATATATAATAAATATTTTTTTCCCCAGTTTTTGGATTGCCTTTTAATTTTGGTTTAATTACTCTTTAATTAATATGTTATCATGTCACATCCAAACCAAAGACAAAATAGGCACAGGTGACACCTAGAGGAAACTGACAGATGCTGAAATGCTGCCTTTGGGTGAGGCAGGCATGTGGCCATGGTGGCTCCAGGGGTGGGCTGCCCGGCCTGCTTGGCATCTGAACTCCTAGTGGGCCAGTATCCCACACCTATGATCAGCAGTCCTATGTTGCTGAGGCTCCCACCTAGGGCAAGGACTCTGGGACATGGTATTGTCATATGTGACCCAAACTCACAGCAGCTGATGTGCTTTGTATGTCTGAGGGACAGTAACACAGCATAAAATGAGGAAACACGTCCTAAGTAAAAAGAAAAACAGGTAGAAAGAATGCTCGGGCATTCTCTTTACCCATGTGCTCATCATCAGTCTCTTCTAAAAGAGGAATTCTGCTTCTGTATCTAAGGGCATCTAAGCCTCACATAGGCTGTTTCCTTAGGAAGTAGTGAAAAAGTAATAAACCCCTTAATAAGACAGTCCTTTTTTGCTGAGAAATTGCCTTGGTTACCTGTCTGAATCACCACAGTAAACGCCGGTAAACCTTTTAAAGGGGTCAAGAGAAGAGGCTCAGACACTTTGGACCCAAGAGCCTCCTTACTGACAAAGTCAGACACTGTTCATTTCACTCACAATTCTATCATATTTAAATGGTCTCTGTTCTATTTCTGAAAATTGATGATATATGTGCATTTTGAGGCTTTTATTTCTAATAAAACAAAGTTTTACTCTTTGTTGGGAGAAAATAAAGAAAATGAAGCTGACATTTATTAAGGACCCACTATATGCCAGACACTGTGCTTAGTATTTAAAGTTACCTCAATTATGAGGAGTGGAGCAGTCATCTGAGACCTGCATTTAATTTATAAGAGATTATTATAAACATCATATAGGGCATCATAAACAATTAGAAAGGGTTTTTGTTGTTGTTGTTGTTTGTTTTTAAGGCTTCACTCTTAAAAAAGGAGAGGTAAAGGACTAAAAGCCAAACAACTTTCCCAACCAAACCAAATCACATTTTTGTTCCATAGGTCTTTATGTGTATGTCTATATGTATATATGTATGTGTGTATATACATATAGATACACATATATACATATATGTATATGTATACATATATGTATGTATACACACACATATATATGTATAATTTGACCCCACAAGACCCTAATAATTCCTTTCATTTTCTACAGCTAAACTTAGCATTTATATCTTTGGGGTGGTATGGAGGACCACAAAGCTTTGGATAGAAGGGAAACTTCATAAATCTCTTTTTTAATTTCTTACAACAGCAGAGCAGAAAGAGTATCACTGGAACAGAAATAAGTTTCTGCTTTTGATGAGGTGACATCAAGCTATAGTACCACCACATGCTTTGTCCTATGTCAGTGCACATTGACCTGGTAGGCAGTATGACATGAGTGCTGACTCACGAGACTGATGTTAGATTGTGGGGCAGCAGATGGATCAGGGTACTAGACACCCCTGCTGGGGCGACCCGGTTCCGAGCGGCTGAGCGAGATGGAGGCTATGGCAGCGGCAGACACTTCTTAAAGGGGCCCCATCCACGAGACGATTTTCGCAGTGATGGACCTGCTTGCTCTCAGCACCAGTGCCCATTCAGCTGTATGCAGGGGTCATGAGGGACTTACAGAGAGATATTGTCGGAGTGAGGGTCTAATCAAGACTTGCTCAATACAGAAGTGCCTGCGGTATCCATTGTTCCCTGTTGAGTCCTCCCCTCTCCCAGTGTGCCAAACACAGCCTGCCATAGCTGTGATGTCATCAAACTGGATAACAGAGGTTGCTCTGCCCAGAGGATTCCCTGAAACCTTGCCTACCCCAACATGGGCCCCACCCAAGCCGCACCCAAGTGACTCAGGTGCGCCTTGCTGAGCAGCACCTAGACTCATACTGGAGGCAGCTTCTCTCGGTTTCTGGTTTGGCTTTTTGAGGCAATTATGAGCACAGAATCTGCGGATTGCTTGCTGAATCTTAACAGGTGGCCCCAGAGGGGTAGAGGCCTGGGCTAAATTTGGCCAGCAGCTGAACCCTTCTCAGGACTGTGCCACTAGACATCTACTCACAAATCCACACTAATAAGACCGGAAGGAAGACTTAGGAGCTTTGCTCAGTACATAGAAACAGACACAGAAAGGCAGCCACAATAGAAGACAAAGAAGCAGAAACCATATGACAGAACAGAACAGAGATCCAGGTATAATGGTGTCAAGTAATCTAACAGATGCAGAGTTCAAAACACTGGTTATAAAGATGCTCAATGAACTTTTGGGAAGTGTAGAGAACTCCAACAAAGAGATAAAAATGGAGATGGAGATTATAAGAGAGAACCAGTCTGAAATGGAGAACACATTATCTGAGATGAGAAGTATATTAAATGGAATAAACAAAGTGAATAAAGAAGAGGATCACATGCCCTATCTAGATGACAAGAAAGCCAATCAGGACGCTGAAACAGAATGGCAAGAAAAAAGAGGCCAAGACTATAAAGATGATTGAAGGAGGATATGAGACACTATTAAGTTTCCAAATATTTGTCTGATCGGTGTTAGTGAAGAAAATCAAGATGTTGAAGAGCTGTTTGAAGAAATAATGATGGAAACTTTCCTAATTTGGTGAAGGAAATGGACATAAAACTCCAGGAAGCTCAGAGAATTCCAAAAACCAGGGATCCAAAGAGGCCCACACCAAGACACATCATAATTAACATGCCAAAGGTTAAATACAAAGAAAAAATTTTAGAAGCAGCAAGAGAAAAACAAATAATTATATATAAGGGAATACCCATATGACTGGCAGCTGATTTGTCAAGAGAGACTGTGCAGGACAGAAGGGCTTGGCAAAAAATATTCGAAAGGATGAAGAGCTAGGATCTATAACCAAGAATCTTTTATCCAGCAAAGCTATCACTTAGAGTTGAAGGACAGATAAAGAGCTTCTCGGACAAAAATAAGCTAAAGGAATTTATCACCACCAAGCCAGTATTACAGGAAATGTTGGAGAGATTTCTTTAAAAAGAAAAAAACATGTATCAAAAACAGGAATAAAGAATGATAACAACTACATTCCTATCAATAAGTACCTTAAATGGAAAAGAATTAAGTACTCCAACCAAAAGATAGAGTGGCTGAAAGGATAAGAAAACAAGACCCTTACATATAAAAAGGAAGAGGATGGAAAAAGATATTGCTGTGATGAACCTAGAAGGTATTTAAGTCAGACAGAGAAAGATAAACACTATATGATTTCACTTATATGAGGAATTTAAGGAATGAAAAGAACAAACTAGTCAAAAACAGACTCACAAATATAGTGGACAATTTGGTGACATAGAAGGGAGGGGGTTTGGGTTTTGGGGGTTTGAGGAGAATGGGGTCAAGGGTTAAAGAAGTACAAGTTGGTAGCTGATGGATGGTCATGGGGATGGGAAGCATGACATAAGGAATGCAATTAGCATTAATACATTGGCAAGGTGGAGGGTCAGGGGAGGGAGGGAGCAATTGGGGAGATCATTTTACTAACTATATAGATAGATGTCTCAACCAATGTAATGTATACTTGAAACTAATTAAAATTAAAAAAAAAAAAAGCCTGCTCCCCTCTTGATAAACTTGTGATGAGGGAAGTAAAGGACAGGGGGCTGTGCCAGTGTGGGATCCCACCTAGGCTAAGGACTCACTTTCTTGAGGAGTGGCTTTTGAGCTGAAATCATAAGAAGGAGGAGTATACAGGAGGCAGAAGATGCCAAGAAAGAAGAGGGGTTTCGGGATCAGCAGTTCCTGGGGCAGGCTTCCCATAGATTGTCTGCAGCCCTGAGAGAAGACCAGGGAAACTGTAGCTCAGAAAGTGAGGGAAGGATAGTGGTGAGGCTGGAAAGGGAGGCAAGGGCTAGATCAGGGTGGCTGTGAGCCTTTGAGGATTTTACTCTTGAAGTACTTTACCTAAAGGAAGGACATAGGGATAATGTTTGGGTTTATATGATCATTCTGGCTGAAATGTGGGGAATAGTTTGAAAGGGAGCCACAGAAATTTAGAGTGCTCAGGGTCCCCAGAAGCTTCCTGCCCAGAGAAAAAATTCCAGAACTCATCCAGATCAAGAATGCTCAAGGAGCTTCAACTCATATGCCTCTTTCCCTCTGTCCCAGTCAGCACTCCTCCTGTTTCCTCCTCTCCTCCTGCAGGATGTTCCTGTCACCATGTCTGCCTCTTTATTTTTACCTCCACACACCATCTTTCACCGAATTTTCCACCCTCCCTATCTCTACCCACAACTGCTGTTCTTTTTGTAATAAAAAGTTATACAAGGCTGTTGTCTTCCTGGCAATTCTTCTCCATTAACATCAGAATTACTTATCAAAATTTGATTTGCTAAGGGGCTAATGTTCTATTTTAACATTTCCTGAATTAAAAGCATTTTAATAAATGACATTTAATATACCAATGAAGTACAAATATAAAATTATTTAATTTCTTTTTTTCTGGCTTTATTGAAATATAATAGACAATTAGCTGGTCGTATTTATATTGAATTTACAATTCAATGAGTTTTTTTAAATTATAGTTGGCAGATACCAGTTTCAGTTGTACAGCATAGTGATCAGAGATCCACATAACTCATAAAGTGATCACCCCACTAAATCTAGTACCTCTCTTCCCCCTTACATGTTTATTACAATATTAACCAACTTCCCCTTGCTACATTCTACAACTCCATGTCTATTCTGCAACTATCCATTTGTAGTTCTTAATCCCTTTGCCTTTGTTCCATATCCCTAAACTTCTCCCATTAGTAGCCCTCAAAATATTTTCTGTATCTATGAGTTTATACTGCTTTCGTTGTTGTTGTTTATTTTGTTCTTTAGATTTCACATATATGTGAAATCATGTGATATTTGTCTTTCTCTATCCAACCCATTTCACTCAGCGCAATACACTCTAGGTCCATCAAGGCAATATCTTTTTCTATCCTTTTCCTTTTAGTCTGTGTGTGTCTTTTAATCTGAAGTGAGACTCTTGTAGGCAGAATATGTAAGGATCTTGTTTTCTTACCCATTCAGCCACTTTATCATTTGGTTGGAGCACTTATTTCTTTTCCATTTGAGGTAATTGTTGATAGGAATGTAGTTATTACCATTCTTTATTCCTTTTTTTGATACATGTTTTTCCTTCTTAAAGAAATCTCTCCAAAATTTCCTGTAATACAGGTTTGGTGTTGATAAATTCCTTCAGCTTATTTTTGTCTGGGAAACTCTTCATCTGTCTCTTGACTCTAAATGATAGCTTTCCTGGATAAAATATTCTTGGTTGTAGATCTTGGGTTTTCATCATGTTGAATATTTTCCCCAAAGCTTTCTGTCCTGCATAGTTTCTCTTGAGAAATCAGCTATCAGTCTTATGGGTGCTCCCTTGTAGGTAACTAACTGTTTTTCTCTTGCTGCTTTTAAAATTCTCTTTGTATTTAAGCTTTGGCATTTTAATTAGGACATATCTTGGTGTAGGCCCCAAAGAGGCCTTTTTTGGGACTCTATGAGCTTCCTGAGGTTGTATGACTATTTCCTTCACCAGGTTAGGAAAGTTTTCCATCATTATTTCTTCAAATAGCAATTCAATGTCTTGTTTTCCTTCAGGTACCCCTATGACATGAATATTTTTACATTTAATAATGTTCCATAGGCTCCTTAATTTATTATTATAGTTTTGACTTCTTTTTCTTGCCATTCTGATTGAGTGTCTTTGGCTTTCCCGTCCTCTAGGGATGGTTTGATTCTCTTTTTATCCACTCTGTTTATTCCATCTAATATACTCTTCATCTCAAATAATGTGTTCTTCACTTCTGACTGTTTCCCTTTTATAATTTCCATTTTCATTTTTATGTTTTTTTTTATCTCTTTGTTAAAGCTCTTACTGAATTTATCTACACTTCCCCTAAGTTCATTGATCATCTTTATAACCAGTGTTTTGAACTCTACATCTGTTAGATTGCTTGACTCCATTACTCCTGGATTTCTGTTCTGTTCTCTCATATGGTTTCTGCTTCTTTGTCTTTCCATTTTAGTTAACTTCTGTGTCTGTTTCTATATACTAAGCAAAGCTCTAAATCGCCTGGTCTTATTAGCATGGTTTTGTGTAGTAGTGGCACAGTCCTGAGAGGGGATCAGCTGCAGGCCACATTTAGTTCCAGCCTGTGCCCCTCTGGGGCCACCCATTAAGATTCAGCAAGCAATCCACAACTACTATGCTTATAGTTGCCTCAAGAAACCACCCTGGAAACCAAGGCCAGCTGTCACTAGTGTGAGTCTTGGCTCTGCTCAGCAAAGAGCACCTAAGTGAGGATACACCTGGATATGACTTGGGTGGGGCCCAGGTTGGGAGAGGCAAGATTTCAGGGAATCTTCTGGGTAGAGCAACCTCTGTTATCCAGTTTGATAATGTCACAGCTATGATGGAGCTGCTTCTGCGCACTGGGAGCCGGGAGGGTTCAACAGAGGAACAATGGATACTGCTGGCACTTCTGTCCTGGAGAAAGCCTCACATCTGACCTCACTCGGACAACTTAGTGTTCCCTGGTATGTCCCTGGTGCCCCCGAGCGGCCGACCTGGCACTGGTGCTCAGAGTGAGCAGGTCTGTCACTGCAAATGTCCGCTCATGGATATGGCCCCTTTAAGAGGCATCTGTGGCTGCCATAGCTTCTGTTCCATTCAAACTCTGGGGACTGAGAAGCCTTGTGTCTTTGCCCACTCCTACCTTCTATTGTTGCAGGGCAATTTCTTATTTCTCTTCTTAGTTGTAGGGCTTGTTTATCTAGATCCCAGGTGACTTTCCTTGTTGTTTGCTCCGTGTTTCCATCACAACTTTGATTTGGTCACATGAGGGGTGAACAAAACTTCTGTCATCTATGCCATTTTATTCTCTCTCCAAAGATAATTTAATTTCTTAACACAAGGTTTTCATTTTTTCATAAAATGAAAAAGAATAGTACTATCAATGAGAGGCTCCTTGCCTTGGCTATGTTCTCTCTGTAATCTCACATGTTACACTGTGAAATATTTTATAAGAGGAAATAGAAAGGAATTGGTGGTCACAAGCAGAAGTATTCAAAATTGCTCTCAGCACTGTTGCCATCCCCTAATCCAGGAAGGGTTAGTAAGCCCTTCAGGATGGGTCCTCATTCTCCACTTGGTGACACTTATAGTGTCACCACCCCGTCCCTTGTCTTGGCCTGAGGTATGGATTATGAAGCAGGTTGGTCTCATGTGAATCTGGAAAAAGGTAGAGAGGGGTTGTTCTATGTCTTAAGTGTTTGTTGAAAATAAGATTTTAAGAAATTGTATTATATTGAGAAATAAAAATGTTTGTAATATTTGATCTGAATGTTACATCTCATGACAAATATGGGTTTCAATATCACAGAAACTCTACTAAAAGTGACATTTCTGATTATTATCCTAATGTGAAGAATACTGACAAAGGGGTTCTGGGAGGGTTTTCCAAAGCATTCCTTACCTCTATCTCCACTCCCGAAATGCACTGCCCATTCCCACTTGTTCATTGGCCCTGGTACAGTGAAGGAGTTGACTCTGCCTTGACATAGCGTGGTGGGTGTCTTGCTTACTTGGCTGGGGTCCACCATGGCATTGGACACATCATGCACCTGAGTCCACCGCCTGAGCAGCAGATGGCCTGGGTCTATCTGCAGCTGTGCTTGTGACTCCTCTAGATGTTACCACTCTTTATTATCTTGGCTAACAGCTCTCACCTTGTCTCATCTCTGGTTATCTGGTTTTGGTGTTTGTCCATAGCTCCCTGTGTTTGAACCTCCCCAATCCCCTCATTTTTAGAGATGAGAATACCAAAGAGGTTAAGTAACTTGCTCAAGGACACAGAGTTGGTTTAATGATATAGTTAGGGCCAGCCTCAGATTCTAAAAATTGGACTTGTCTTCTTATATCATAGCTTCCTCCTAACTCTTTACCTGGAATAATTAAACCTAGAGGAAAGGTGTGAAAGTATTTGAGCTCCAAATAACTTTTTGGTTTTGCTGTTGTTTTAAACAAATTGAAGCTGGTATTGTTTTTCCCTTTTAGGAGACTAACAATTGTTCATTAAATAAGACTGGGAGAATCTCTGCTGATGACAGGCTTTGAAGTATATCACCATTACTCCAGTGGTCATACCACATCTGAGGAAGTATTACCAACCAGGAACCCTTGCCCAAGGCAGCTGTCACCATTAATAAATTTGGATCTCAAAAGTTTCATGAAATGTCCCCAGAGAGTTCCTTTTTATAGACCATATAATGCATGATACATGGCAACTCCAGCTCTGGGCAATTCTAGAACCTAGTAGAAGATTTTCAAGTTATCAATAGCTAGGAAAGAGATCTCAGCTCTGAAAAATTAAAATTGGCCCTGACATAGCAGACTAAGGCTCATAGTTAACATGAAGGAATCCTTTTTCTTGATTTCACCAGCCCCTCATACATGCATTGTTTTCCTCCTTTTCCTTGCATCCTGAATAGAGTCTGTATGACATAGTTTCTAAATAAGTAATTTCACTAAAATAAGATGATGAAAGTATGAACCAGAGCAAATGTTTAAATATTCTATTTTATAAAGTCTACTAGTAATAAAATGTCTTAACTAATTAAAAAAATGCAATCTAATTTCATTTTTCTCTCTGTCTGAAATTCATTGCACAAATACTCATTGAGCTACTTCTCTGTGGCATGCATGGTTGTATATACTTGGGTTCCATCAGAGAACAAAATAAAGACTTGGGTCAGCTCATATTGAACGGGATTTAGAAACATTTTTTCAGCGGAAACCTGTACCCTCCTCTGAGACTGATTTAGACTCACTGTCTCAGGATGACTTTGGATGATGCTGATTTTGGAGAGGGCAGAAAGGAGTGCAGGAGAGGCTGCTTCAGGATTTGCTTTATTCTGGCTGGAGGCTGGTTTTACCATAAAAGCAAATTCCCCAACAACTTCTTGTTGGCATGTCCAGAAACAAGGACTAGGGACAGGGCAGCAAATAGGAGCACTTCTGTGGCTCTAGTGGGGCATATGACAAACACCAAGGAGGAACTATGTGAGGGGACTATGAAAAACACAAACACCTGATAGAAGATAACCCTCTCCCATCCTTCTCACTTGGAACCTAAATTTGGCTGAAGTTGAGTTTCAAGTGATCTTTCCCTGTTCTAAAGAGGGATGACAGATACAGTAGCCAATGTTTGTTATTTATGGGAGGCATTACTTTGAGCATTTGATATAGAAATATACACAGATCCCTCAGGCTCTGGGTTCTGCCTGGTCAGGCTTGCTGCCAGGCCAGGCTCCACCCACAGGAAATTCACCCCTGGGAAGAGCTGCTCTTCATAGCACCCTGGGGACACATGTGTCCTGTCTCTGGGGTGGAAATTTAGGGTTTATCACAAGCCCTCTTTGCTTTATGGCTGGAGAGCACAGCCCATTCTGTGTCTTGCATTATTCACTATTTGATTCAGCACCCACAGACACCAGTGTGATTGACACAAAGAAGAAGGGTAACTTTATACCCGGTGTTGCCAATGTGTGTGTCTACTCACAGGCGGTGGAAACCAGGAGTTGTTCTGTCAAGTTCTAATTACCATGGTCTTTAATGTTGCCGCAGGAGGAAAAACAGATCCTCAGAGTTTGGCTCCCTGCTGTACTGAATTTAAAAAATATGCTTTAAAAAATCTCTACAGTGACTGAAAATTCCATAGAACCAGTTGGTGCCTAACATTCCATTAGAATAATCAATGGTCTTCAGCATAGAGTTCTTTAGAAACATCACAGTGATGCATGAAACAGGAAATGCAAGTTGTTCACATCAAAGATATTTAAAATGCAGGTCTGACAGTAATGGAAGTCCTTTCTCTTTTGATTTTCAATTCCAAGTTCAATTTTTGCCCAGAGAGATATTTCTGAAAAGTTGTGAGTATGTAGAATTTTTTATGCATGCATATCTTTTGCTGTTTTGACTTACAGAGTCAATACCACCCTTTGATCCAGGCAAGCCAGATACTGCTTGTGGTGGCAGAGAACAACAGTGTTGCTAGGGAGGGCTACCCCGAGCCTGGTCTGAAGCCATGTGGGTCCCAGTTCTTATTTTTTCCTTTTGGGACAATCTCCAATCCCCTACCCTCTAACCTTGCCGCATAAGGTTGACCAGATAGCCTACAATTCTGGGCCTTTCACAGTAGCATCATCCTGGAGGGCTGCTTGGCAAGCAGTTCACCCTCACTGGCTGGTATCAAACTTCTTTCATGGGATCAAATGAAATTGGGAAGCTAGAATAATGCTCAAGGGCTGGTATTGGAGGACTCAAATTATTTATATAGATAGGGGCTCCACAAAAAATCGTTGCCCTTTTTCCAATGGTAAAATTAAATTTCCACTAATTCTTAATTTCTGATAATTTGGCCAGGAGATGATTTGACCTTTAACTCTTTACCATTAAATGTAAAAGTTGTTTGTTAAGCAAACTGAATTGTTTGCTTAATTCAGTGGTAGGGTTAAAGTACTTAAAAGAAAAAAAACTTCAAGCATCTTTGAAGTTCCTTTTTACAAATGATTGATCTAAATATTAAAGCATTCTCATTAATTAATTGAAACATGTGTCTTAAGGACCTCTGTATGTAATTGTATGTACTCACAAGTGTTAAAGGCTTCTCTTTAAAATAATCCCTATAAACTTTTAGACTTTGGTGTTTCATTCTCAAATTGATGGTTAATGAAGTTGTGTTGTATTTATAATGATCCTCTCTCTTGGATTCTAATCAATCCCTGAGTAGCTACTGATGTTTTTAAAAATACACATTCACTTAATTTCCTTCTTTTTCTGCTCCCTCAAACTTCATGGAAAAGAAGCATGATATACTAGAAAACACTGTGCTGGGATTAAGATATGTAAATTCACCTTTTGACTCTGAGTAAGTCTCTCTATTTTCTCTATTTTGTGTGTATGTG
>NW_024344241.1:6049309-6183189 GCF_902729225.1 Pteropus medius | reverse complement strand
ATAATGCTCAAGGACTGGTATTGGATGACTCAAATTATTTATATAGATAGGGGCTCCACAAAAAATCGTTGCCCTTTTTCCAATGGTAAAATTAAATTTCCACTAATTCTTAATTTCTGATAATTTGGCCAGGAGATGATTTGACCTTTAACTCTTTACCATTAAATGTAAAAGTTGTTTGTTAAGCAAACTGAATTGTTTGCTTAATTCAGTGGTAGGGTTAAAGTACTTAAAAGAAAAAAAACTTCAAGCATCTTTGAAGTTCCTTTTTACAAATGATTGATCTAAATATTAAAGCATTCTCATTAATTAATTAAAACATGTATCTTAAGGACCTCTGTATGTAATTGTATGTACTCATAAGTGTTAAAGGCTTCTCTTTAAAATAATCCCTATAAACTTTTAGACTTTGGTGTTTCATTCTCAAATTGATGGTTAATGAAGTTGTGTTGTATTTATAGTGATCCTCTCTCTTTTTTTTTTTTGATGTTTTTAAAAATACACATTCACTTAATTTCCTTCTTTTTCTGCTCCCTCAACTTTCATGGAAAAGAAGCATGATATACTAGAAAACACTGTGCTGGGATTAAGATATGTAAATTCACCTTTTGACTCTGAGTAAGTCTCTCTATTTCTCTATTTTGTGTGTATGTGTGTGTGTGTGTGTCCTCATCTGTATAATAAATAATGTTTGACTTGGTTATGGTTTTTGAAAACATTTTAGTCATAGACTCTTTTCTTCTAACCAAACTTTACAAGTGGAAGCCCAGTACAGGAAACAGAGTGAACCTACTGTGTTTTGTTTTGTTTTAAGTGATCGTTTCTGAGATCAGGGTTGGGAACTCATCTCCACAGAGAACTCCCACTGCTCTGCGGAATCCAGTTTAAAGATGGCTGGACTAAATATGGTTCTTCTGTTTCTTAATCCCTTTGGTTGACTTAAAGGTACTGATGGAGGGAAGTCTGTGGTGAAGAATCCTTGGTGATACAAAAAATTGCCTCATGGGGTGTTCTTATAAATTCAGTTTTTTATATTTTGAATTTCTTTAAAATACAGCACATGTAATTTTTATGACACTTAGTCAGTGATCATAAGTAGATCATGTTTATAGTGAATAAGGAAATAGGCTTGTTGGAAGAAATTAATCTAGTAAAAAACTTTGACTCCAGCCTTCAGAGGCTGATAGGCGTGAGCCCCCAGTCAGCATCCAGCAAGAGTGCTTGGTGTGAGTAGAGTAAGGAACAGCTATCTTGTCCCATTTGCCCTAAAAGGATTGGACTGGAGAAGGTCTCAGATGGATTCAAACTGTTCCTGGAATTGTGAAAACAGTTAGGAGGTATCAGCAAAAGTAAGTTAACAGATAGAGATCTGAGATGTGAACAAGAGCCTATTGATTTATTTCTCTTGTATTTGGCCTAGAGGATAAGGATAAGGTAGAAATGGTGTCAGAACTGGTTGTATATAAATGATGGCCTGGGAGGGGAAAGGGACTCAAGAGTTCTTAGTATTATAAGATTATGGAACAGTAGAGGAAAAAGAGAAATTAAATATATATATATATATATTTTATATATATATATATATAGCCTTTTAAATATATATATATATTTAAATATATATATATATTTAAATATATATATTAAATATATATATATATATAAAGATGTACATATAGTTTTTTTTATATGTGTGTGTGTGTATTAAATATATATATATATATATTTAATACACACACACACATATAAAAAAAACTATATGTACATCTTTAACAACATTTCAAAGTAGATATTATTGTTTTCATACTATAAAAATGGAAATAAACCCAGTAATGTGCTTGGTACACAGATGTCGATATACGTATTTTGTATTTTATTAGAAATAACCAGACTAGAGGAAGGAGAGGTGGCCACATGCTATTAACCCTTACAGGTCGCTCACAGCTTCAAACTTCATCCATCCTCTTTGTCCTCAGTCGCCCCAGCTCAGCAACATGAAACCTGTGGCTCTGCCAGAGTTAACGACTCCCCAGACCTCACTTCGGAAGGTCACCCAGACCTCAGCACATGGGTGGACCAAACCATTAAAAGGCAGGTGAGTTTTCAGAAGCTGAGTCCCCTTTTGAGCACAAAGTATCTCAGCCAGGATGTCAGGGCTACCACCACCAAAGCTCTTGCTCTTCACACACAGGTGCCTCTGTGGAAAAGTTTAGTTGTGTTTCCCGTCCCAAGGCAGGATACCTGAGGAGCACAGGCCCTAAGAGTGGAGCATGAGTCCAAGAGGGTGGGTGTCTGCCCAGCTTGCTTTCTCCTGGATGGCTTTTAAGGGACCTAAGTTGCAAAATTGAGACTATGGCAGCATGTACAGGGTATTTGGGGCTTACACTTTGTTCTCCCATGAGTTTTTACAGAGTCAAAATTCAAGACTGGGCAGGCTCTTAGAAGGGCCTAAACATGTGCTTGGGTCTTGATTATTGGATGGGGCCCATTGGAGGTCATTCTCTGGGTAGAATCCAGAGAGAAAATAGAAAGTTCCTTTACTACCAGGTATAAGCAAACTGTAACAATGAGGTTCAGGGGAAAAGAAATGTGAGGCATAGTTGTAATAGTAAGCTACATGAAAACAGCGGGGCATTTCCCTCAAACCAGGAGAAAATTTGGTTAAAGTGTGTCAGGCCTTACAAGTTCGTACAGGAGTCCCCTCTTGTACGTGTGTGGGGGAACATGTTCCAAGACCCCATTAGGTGCCCGAAACCACACATAGTACCAAACTAACTTCTTCAGCTTTGTTGGAATGTGACAGCAGCTTCTTCATTGGCAGAAAAGCCTGTCCATTAATTTTTAGTTTTCAGCTCAAACCTATTTCTGAATCTGTGTAGCCATTCCTTAACTTACAGTAAATGGCTTGGTATTACTGGTTTCAGGGAATCCCTCACTGAAGTATTCATTATAGGCTCAATGCTTTCTGGCACAACAAGTAACCATCAGTTGGAACACGTTTTCTGTTCATGAAGCATTTCTGTCCTGTGTTATGTTGCCTGAACGAACTCCCAACAACCTTCATTTACTTTAGGATCCAGAGCCCAACCTTCACTGTGGCACTTCTGACTGGCTCTGTTTTGTTTTGTTTCTGATCCAGGCACATGCTTTCTTGATTTTGAAAAGAGCTGTGTTGTAACTTTCTTGGTTTTGCTTTGTCAGCTGCTGCTGAATGTTTGGAGCTAGGGGACAGGGCACACCTCAAAGAAGGAGCTCACAACACCTTCTGTACAAGACATCGCCCTATCTCAGTCTACTTTTAAGTAAATTTAATCTTCCAAACACTATGATTTATATTCAACTGAAATCTATGATTCTGCAGCTTCTACACACTGGTCTTAGTTGTGCATCCCAGAGCCATGCAGACATCTCAAAACTCAAAGGAAAGGTGCTAAAGTGAAATTTTAACATAATTTTCACCAGTCACATCTTAAATTCACAGAATATTAGGCTGGAACGATCTTAAAGGTCACCTGTTTATGACCTCACTTCATCAATGAGGCGTCAGAGAGGGGAAGTAGCTTTTCTACAGTCACACAAGTGGTTAGTGAAAGAACAAGGACTAGAACCTGAATCCATGTCTACTAATTTTGTGTTTCCAATTGATATGTAGATATTAATTCTACTCAGCAAATGGCTGTATGTATGAACATAAAAATTACTAATGTATATATCTTACATTTGTGAAGCACTAAACTTTCAGACCAATTTTAATTATAGTTTTTAATCCTTTAATCTTATAAAATCCTCTGGAATAGTACTTGTTTTATTATACCCTTTTAAAAGATGGGAAATCAATGTATGGAAAGAATATACAGCTCATTTGAGATTGTATATCTAGCTAGTGGCAGAACCAGGACAATCATCAGTCTCATATCTTATATCCAAGTAGTCTTTCCAGAAGACACGAGTTAAACAAGATCAGGCCTTGTCCTACATGTTTCAGTGTTTGTCTATGATGCTGATACCAAAAATATATATACATATATTGTAAAAGATTGTGAGCACCTTGCTTGATAACTATGCTTGGTGATTATGATTTATAACAGAGTAGTTTTACCTTCCTTATCATCAGCTTCGATTGATCATTTACTCCCTTCAAAAGTTACCGAATGCCTACTCTGTGTGAGCAATGCATTTTTGTATCTCAGATCATTTTAGCCGCACTTGAAAGTCTCCCTCTGGTGAATAAGTTGAATTTGCCACTGGACATGGGACATTGTACCTCTATTGGCTTGAATGGTAAAATGTACTATGATGGAATTATGTCTGTTTTCCTCCCAACTTTATTTTGAAAATTTTGAAATCTAAAGGAAAGTTGAAAGACATACAATGAATGTCCATATACCCCTTGACATTTTATGACATTTGCTTTATCTTTCTTATATACTGGGATGTTGCTGGGTTTTTGTTTTGTATTGCTTTGTTTGTGGTTGTTGTTGAATGGTTTATCAGTAGATGGCAGATATCATGACACTTTACCCTAAACACTTTAGCACGCATCTCCAAAGAAGAGGACACATTCTCTGACATAATCACAGTCTCTGTTTTCAAAACAAAAAATTAGAAGTTTTTAATACTAAAAATAAAATTTTCACTTGCAGGGAGACAGTCGAACCAAGGAGACCAACTCTTCTCTCTAAATCCCATTCCCCTTGCACTGCCTATGAAGATATTAGCCCTGCTTCACTTTTATGACTTTCTCTCTTTTTGAATCCAATTATGTAATCATATTTCAGTGTTTACTTGAAACAATCGTGGAAAGAGAAAACAGAAGACAAGAGCTTGTATTTGTAGATACAAGGGTTCTTAAAGTCACAGCAAATGATGGACAAATCCATTCATGATTTCTGAGCCTGAGTTGTATATCAAATCATTGGTGTAACACTTGTCTGGGCCGGAGAAATTTATAGCTTTCTCTCTCATCGGTGGTGTCAAGAGAACAATCTCGCCGTGCACGTACCCTGGTTTGGCTAGGATCAGAGCAGCTGAAGGAATCAGCCTGGACTCTCTGGGCTTCCTGCATCAACATACTGAACATTGTGTGGTGTGAACTTGCACAGAGGCTCCTAGATTCCAGGAACATGTGGTCTAACACCTCCTCTGAGCACCTGATGGTCCATGTAGCCCTGATATAGATGCAGAAAAAGGTTCCTATGCATTATTATTTGATATTGCAGGCTTATCTAAATACCTTGCTCTACAGAGAATTTAAATTATTGGCCCTGCTTTTTCTGTACTGTCCTCTGGCCTTATATTTGGAAATATGTCCTGGCACCTTTAAGGTAGGTTGGCCCTGCTCCTCCGGGTATTGATATATGCTTTTGGATTTTCACTCATGGGACCCTAACCCATGATTGATATTTTAAGGTGATGAGTCAAGTAAGAAGCCCCAGATATTAGTCCAATAACATACCCAAAAGAATAGAGAATTAAAATGGTCCCAGGGATCTCTGGAAATTTTAAAAGTATTTTATGAGATGAAAATCCATAAGTCATATTGACAAAATTACAAGACAGAGTTAAGTGTAGTCTAGGGCTTTTATTGAGGTATAGTGCACATACAGTAAATTGAGCATATTTAACAATTTGATGTTTTGACCTATGAATATGCCTGTGAAACCATCACCACAATTAAAATAACGCACATATTCATCACTCCCAAAAGTTTCCTCATTTCCAGAATTTTATGTATATGGAATCACACATTATGTCTCCTCTTTCTCCTTCTTCTCCTTCTTCTCCCCTTCTTCCTCCTTCTCCTCCTCTTCTTCTGGTTTGGCTCTTTCAGCATAATTATTTTAAATGATACACACTGCTATGTGTATCAGCATACACTTTATGGCTGACTAATGTTCTATGGTACACCATAACTTGTTTACTGTTTAACTGCTGATGGGCATTAAGGTTGTTTTCAGTTTGGAGCTCTTAAAAATAAAGCTGCTATGAATATTTGTGTATAAGTCTTTGTATAGACATATCCTTTCATTTCTCTGGGGAAAATGCCCAGGAATAGATGTCTGGTCATAAAGTAAATAGTTTTTAAAGTAACTGACAAAGCATCTTCCAAAGTGGTTGTACCAATATATATTCCCACCAGCAGTGTACATGAGTTCCAGTTCCTTATACCCTATCTTATATTTGGTATGATTGATCTTTTTAATTTTAGCCATTCTAATAGGTGTGTAGCAGTATCTACACAATGACGTTATCTTGCATTTGGGACTGCAGTTAAAAATGTAACTTAAAATACAAATTCCAGGATTGTCATCTATACAACAATGTACATATATCTCCAAGTAAGTTATTAAGTTAAACACTGGCAATTCTGTTTTGTCACCTAAGACTTAAAGCTATAAATACCCTACTTCTGTGAACAGAATTACCATGAGTATAAAAGCTTGTATTCACATGAACAGGAGGCATTGACTATTACTTTACCTGCTCCCCTACTTCCAGGTAATTATAATTTCCTCAGTATATCTCACATGTGCTTCTGCAACTTTTGCTGGGTGCTGCTGCTGCTCTCCAAGTGGCTCTGCCAGGCGCCACTCTCCTGGCCCTGTGCTGGTTTCCTTTCAGGGGCCACTGCTGCACAGAAGGCACTGGGGTTTTACTGCTGGTCCCATTGGCCTGTTATTTTTCTTAACCTCTTATGAGCCATTGTGGTTCCTCACTGGTGGCTGCTGCTGATGCTCCAGTTCCACCATTAGTGTCCTGCACCATCAAAACTGTAGGGAGGTCTTTGGGTGGGGGTGGGAGGAACTGACTTTCTCTCCTTTAGACAAACTCTGTTAAAGGTTCCCCAGAACAGTGCTTAGAGAAATATCTGTTTTTACCTAGAGCCTTCTCTCCCTCAAAAGTATTTTCTCCATATTTAACTTACGATGGACACCAAGTTTCAGATTAAGTGATTTGCCTGACTACCTCTTGGGAAGATAGTAGACACAGGAAATAAATACAGCATGATTCTCATTCTACAAAACAGCACTGCTTCTACTGTGTGTGTGTGTGTGTGTGTGTGTGTGTGTGTGTGTGTGTGTGTGTGTGTTTATTTAAAACTTGCATCAAAGTTAAGGTATATCACCTGTAGCAGTTGGTGTTCTTTTAACACATTTAACACAGGGCAGCCAAGGTGATTTTAATGCCATTTTGCTCAAAACAAACAAATAGGTGTTTCAAAACAACTAATAACTGCATCATGGTGATTAGTAATAATTGATAAAAACACTGGAAATAAAATAAACTTTTAATTAGCAATAGTGTCAAAAGTTAAAAAAATACTAAACAAAAATATTGAGGAATATTGTCCTTTTTGTTTTTTAATATCTACACTGAACAGGTCTTGACTAACTCTTTTTTTACTTTCTGAGAAAATAAAGTACCTTTTAATACTTAATATAATAACTATAATTACTATAAATGATGAAGATGAAAAGCCTTATTTTTATTGTGGGGGAGTCTAGTAGTACAATAACACTACTGAGAGCTCATATAACAATTTTTGATTTTCAAAACATTTTGGCAACAAAAATCACCTGAAATATTAAATAAAGTAATTGAATATCTCACAGGGCTTTAAAACTTCTGAGTTGAACAAAGGGGGCAATTGAAGCTAACAGTTAATTTTCCAGAACTGTGAAGAATCGTTTTATTGGAACATGGGCTTTTTAAGCTCAGAAGTATCTTCACATCATATTATTAGTAGGATTTAAAGAGAGAGTGTAGCCTAGAGATTAAAAAATAGAATCAATAAACACACAATGCTTCCTTTCTCATATGTGGAAACTTTGCAGCACTCATTGAACAGGCTCTCTCAATATGTGGTCCATGAAACATCTAAATCTGAACCTCCTCTACAGCTTGAGAATTCAGGTTCTTGGCTCATACTGCCATTGAATCAGCAGAGCCAGGGAATATGCATTTGAAAAGTCTCTTAAGGTTCCAGTCCTATGAAACACCTGGGGAAACTTTTAAAACAAAACCATACTGAAAATCCGTTTTCAATGCAAGCTATTGAAAAGTCCAAAAGATAAAGTATCACTGAAAATTAGTTCAGTCCAAAATTAGAAGAAACAACACAAAGAAACAATCTAAGATAGGCAAGAGTGAGTAGGTACAGAGTAGCACAAGTCTCCTGATTTTGTTGCATAATAAAAATATTAAAGAGAAACTATTAAAATAACATTTTTTAAATGACAAAAATCAGAAGAAAATAATTTACAAAAAAGTGGGAAGTAAGCAAGATACTATGACCAAAAGACAGTTTGGGGGAAAAAATTTAATAGATTTTAAGAAATTTATAAAAATATTTTCTTTAAAATTATATGCACTGATAAGATGATTATTTAACTGGTATTATGTAATTAAATATATTACCCAGAAAGAGAACTATGAAGATAAATATATTAAAAACCTAAGACATCTGTCAGATAGGCTGAAAAATTCAACATTCAGTTCACAGAAGTTCCATAGCTAAAAATAAAAAATAAAAATGTCTGCTCAAAAGATAATGTCTGAGAATTTTATAGAGTTGATGAAAGACATGGATTCTTTGATTTAGGAAACACTGGAGGCAGAATAAGTAAAAATAAAATTACACCTAGGAATTCAAGTATAAGTGAACAGCAGAATAAAAATAGAGAAGATCTGAAAGGTGAAGAAAAATACATTGTTTACAAAAGAACAGCAATGGCAGCATTAAAAGAAGCTAGAATATGATAATATGTTCAAAATACTTGAAGAATATAATTGTAAATCTAGGCAGCTAAGCTACCTTTAGGATAAGGAAAAATATTTTTACAGATAAGAACAAAGAGCTTTTCACTAACAAAACCTTATTAAAAGGAACTTTTAAGAAGATATTCAAGAAGTAAGCTGAAGTCAGAAGTAGGATGTGAGATGCAAGATGAGATGATATGTTGGCGTAAAATATACCAATGAGACCTATAAAATAGAGAATTAATGAACGGATTATATTTAGATAGTCTACTGATTTATGACAAAGATGACATTGAAGAGCAATAGAGAAGGTACTGAGTCAATTAGGTATCCATATGGAAAAATTATATCCTCGCACCCATCTCACGCCATACACAAAATTCAATTTCAGAATTAATTAAATATGTAAAAGTTAAAACAATAAAGTTTTTGAAAGAAAACATACCAGAATACCTTCCTGAACTTGGAGTTGGCAAAGATTTATAAAACAGAACATACAAAGCAAAGTGATAAACTGGATTCCATTAAAATTAAAAATTCTTGTTGAACTAGAGATATCATTAAAAGAGTAAAAAGACAAGCTACACAGTAGAGGAAGTTATTTGCAATATATATATCTGGAAAAGGACTTATATTCAGATTACATAAAGAACTTTTGTAAATTGATCAGAAAAGATAGAAAACCTAACAGAAAAATTGGCAAAAGAAGATCTCCAAATAAGAGGATCTCCGAATGATCAAAAAAGCATATGAAAGGTGCTTATCTTTACTAATCATAAGTTCATGCAAAATTTTTTAAATTTAATAAGATGTATTCACAAATTAAATATTTCTTTCGTTTAGATTATTATTATTATTTAAAAATTAATTAATTAATTAATTAATTATGGTAACTTTGGTTAATGAAATCCAATAAGTTTCATCTATACACTTTAACAGTAAGGCATATGTATATTTACATTGTGCGTTCACCTCTCATAGTTAGATTTCTTTTTGTCACCACATATTTGACCCCTTTTACTCCATTTATCTCCCCCCTACCCTCTGGTAACCACTAGTCTATTGTCTATGTCCATGAGTCTCTGTTTGTTTGTCCTGTTCATTTGTTGCTTTTAGGTTTATATCCCACATTAAAGTGATACCATGTGATTTTCAACTTTTTCTGTCTGGCTTATTTCGCTTAACATGATTATCTCAAGGTCCATCCATGTTGTTGCAAATGGCTGTATTTCATCTCTTCTTATGGCTGAGTAATATTCCATTGTATATATGTACCACAGCTTCTTTAGCCAATCATCTATCATAGGACACTTTGGTTGATTTTATGTCCTGGCCACTGTGAATAATGCTGCTATGAACAGCGGTGTGCAAATACCTTTTCAGATATGAATTTTCAAGTCTTTGGGGTAAATACCCAGTAGAAGTATTGCTGGATCATATGGTAGATCAATTCTTAGTTTTTTGAGGAACCTCCATATTGTTTTCCACAGTGGCTGTACCAATTTGCAGTCCCACCAGCAGTGTCTGAGGGTTCTTTTTTCTCTGCATCCTCTCCAACATTGTCCTATTGATTATAGCCATTCTAACAGATGTGAGATGGTATCTCATTGTGGTTTTGACTTGCATTTCCTTAATAGTTAGCGACATTGAGCATCATTTCATATATTTGTTGGCCATTTGTATGTCTCGTTGGGAGAAGTGTCTGTTCAGGTCCTCTGCCCATTTTTTTTTTTATTAGATCGTTGTTGTTGTTGTTGTTGTTGTTATTGAGTTGTATGAGTTGCTTGTATATTTTGAATATTAGGCTCTTAATATATTTCGGTATTAGGCCCTTAAAATATATTTGCAAATATATTTTTCCATTCAGATGGTTATCTCTTTACTTTGTTGATGGTTTCTTTTGCTGCATAGAAGCTTTTTAGTTTGATATAGTCCCATTTATTTTTGCTTTTACTTCCCTTGCCTTTGAGGTCAAATTCATAAAATCTTCTTTAAGTCCAAGGTCCTTGAGTTTATGTAGAGAACCATGTTATCTGCAAATAGTGACAGTATGACTTCTTCGTTTCCTATTTGGAAGCCTTTTATATCTTTCTCTTGCCTCTGATGTTATATTGAATAACAGTGGCGATAGTGGACAGCCTTTCCTTGTTCCTGATCTTAGAGGGAAGGTTTTTAGTTTTTCACCATTAAGTATAATGTTGGCTGAGGTTTTGTCACATATGGCCTTATGATGTTAAGGTACTTTCCTTCTACACTGATTTTGTTAAGTGTTTTAATCATAAATGGATGCTGTGTCTTGTTGGAGGTGTTTTCTGTATCTATTGATATAATCATATGATTCTTATTTTTTAATTTGTTTATGTGGTGTATCACATTAATCGATTTGCATATGTTGAACCCTTCCTGTTCTCCTGGGATGAAGCCCACTTGATCGTGATGTATAATCTTTTTAATACATTGCTATATTTGGTTTGCTAGTATCTTATTTAGGATTTTTGCATCTGTGTTCATGAGAGATGTTGGTCTGTAGTTTTATTTTTTGTGTTATCTTTACCAGGTTTTGGTATCAGAGTAATATTGACCTCATAAAATGGGTTGGAAAGTATTGCCTCTTCTTTGATTTTTTGGAAGAGTTTGAGGAGAATAGGTATTAAATCTTCTTTGAATGTTTGGTAGAATTCACTGGTGAAGCCATCTGGTCCTGGACTTTTACTTTTTGGTAGGTTTTTGATGATTGTTTCAATTTCCATACTGCTGATCAGTCTATTTAGATTTTCCAGTTCTTCTTGATTCAGTCTAGGAAGGTTGTATTTTTCTAAGTACTGGTCTATTTCTTCTAGGTTATTAAATTTGGTATTATATACTTTTTCATAGTATTCTTTTATGATCCTTTGTATTTTTGTGGTGTCTGTCATAATTTCCCCTCTTTCATCCCTGATTTTGTTTATTTGTGTCCTTTCTCTTTTTTCTTTAGTGAGTCTAGCCAGGGGTTTGTCAATTTTATTAACCTTCTTAAAGAACCAGTTCTTTGTTGCATTTATTTTTTTCTATTGTTTTTGTTTTCAGTTTGTGCAAAATTAAAGCTGCAGTGAAATGCCACTACATGTATAGTGCCATAATGGTCAAAACAAAAAAGGCAGATATACCAAGTGCTGGAAACAATGCAGAGCAACTAGAACACTTATACTGCTGATGGGAAAATAAGTTAGTAGAACCATTTTGAAAATTGTTTGTTTGTAGCTATAAAGTTGTACGTGTGTATACCTTAGGTCCCAATGATTTTGAATAAACTTCAGTTTCTTCACTGCTAAAATGAAATTAATAATGTCTATTACACAAGGTTATTATACGTATGAAATAAAAAAGCAATTATATTTAAACAATAGAAAACCCTTAGTTTTATTATTCATCACAGTGTAATTACAGTATGTTGCAGACTCTAAGCACTTAAAAGTTGATTGAATAAAAAATTTGTAAATATTTAAAGAAAGTTTCTTATTTTATTCAACCATGGAGGAGACAAAGTAAAGTTTTGCTTGTGAAAAAAAATCTCTTAAGGTGCTTTTCATTCATTCCAGAGTGTAAGAATCCCCATCACAGAAGGCATTCTTGCTCAAAATGTCACTGGAACTAATATTGAGATGTAGCAACAGCAGGAGGAGAGAGGGTTATGGCTTTAGGCAGACATTGCAGAACACCTACCATATAGTCTAGAGGAATCTGATGCTGAGCATTGGATGTGAATACAGTCCAGCAGTCTGCAATATGGAGTCATCATTTTTAAACAGTTCTCTGCAGTTCAATTTCTCCATCTGGAAACCAGAGCCATACACACACGAGTAACACAATTCAGGCCCTGAGACCCTCAGATAACACACATTGTGCAGCCACCAAAAACTGTGTTATCATCACACTCACTGAGCCTTGAGAAAACCTCCAGCAGGTTTGCTCGCTAGATATCCAGGCCGATGATTTAGGGTGGATAGGGCCTGTAGAGGTTTGAAAGTTGTGTCAGTAAGAAATTTCTGTTCTTTTTAAAAATTTTCTCTTATACTAACTAAGACATTATTTAATTAAATTCATCTTGGTATCCACTAAGAGATTAGCACTTAATTTAAAACTTTTATTTACAGTATTTTATTCAGGAACCAATAACCAATAATAATAATGAGAGCTAACATAGATTGCATACTAAATACTGGCCTGTTTTACTTAGGTTGTCTTTAATGATCTTCATAGCCCCATTGAGGAAGGTACCATTATTAACCTCATTTTATAGGTGAAAAAACAGAAGCTCGAGGAACTAAATAATAAGGTCATAGATCTTGTAGGTCACAGAACTCAGCTTCAAACCCATGCCTGCCTTACTCCAAAGCTTGCACTCAGAACCACTATAATGTCCTGTCTCTAAAACTAATAAAAAAGGAGATAGCCCACCAGGTTCTTCTGCAGGATTCCTTTTGTAGAAATATTTTTCCATTCAACACACATTTATGAAGAATCTACTATGTACGAGCCTGTGGGACAAAGCTCGGTAAATGTTTATTAAACTGAATGACACTGAATTATAGTTCAAGACTGAAGAACTCAGTCGATTGAGAAACCTTGTCCTCCAGGAACAACTTCTGTTCCCAAGAAAAGATAGAAGGAGAAAATATAATTGCACATAAGTGACTCTAACTCAAGTCTGAAACATGCCAGAAAAATGATGACAAAATATGCTGTGATAGTGTGGTAAAGTAAGAAATTAATTCTTACCTGTAGACAACACTGTTTGAGACTATTGCAAACCCAAGGATATTCTATTGAAAACAGTGTAGAAAGCTGCCTAATGTCTCATAATAGAGTACAATTACATAAATTGTTATATACTCACATGTATATAGACAGCTATTTAAAATTATGCCACAGCAGAAAAAGGTCTATTGCTGTGGAAAGATGTGCATCATACAAAAGTAAAAAACAAATCAAAATAAAGTGAAAATATCATGTTAAAGTAGACTAGGTTATCCATCATTTATTTTTGAAAAACAGCAGATATACACATATATGCAAACATATGAAATGCATGTTTACATGAACCTAAAAGAAACATGAGGTTCATGTGTTTGTATGCATACCAAAGACACATATTATGTACATTATATGCTTCTGTGTCTATAAAAGTCACATGCATGCGTGTGCTCATATATCATGTGTGCTCATGATATACATGTATGTGTACATTCACATGAAAAAACATCTGGTACACACAAGTGTTTGTTTACATATTGAATACAAATTGTATGTTTATATGTTTATATGCAAGACACTTATGATATACATACCTGTCTTCATGCATGGGAGAGGTCCACATGATGTACTCACATGTTTGTGTGCATATGAAACATACATACGCACGTGTACATTTGTATGCACATGAAAGATAACTCTGGTGTGCATGTATGTTTGTGCGCATATAGAAGATAAGTGATGTATACACATGTTGGTATATAAGACATATACAATGTATGTTTGTATGCACATGGGAGACACATATACTCATGTTTGTGTGCATGTGATATGCTTCTATGTTTGTATGCATATGGAAGAGACATATGATGTGCATGTTTGTATGCATATGGAAGCACTTGGAATACACCAAGAAGTTATCAGTAGTCATTTCTAGACGATTTGAATTATAACTGTTTGATATGGCTCATTTGCTTATCTTTATATTTTGATGTTTCTGTAATGCACATGTAATTTCTTTTGTAATAAGAGCTAACAATATACAAAATTCCATTTTAGAGGCACTGCATGTTTCTTGGATTCTATATCTTCCACAACTAGGGACATACATTTGGTTTTAAGAGAGAACTAGGCACACTGCTACAGTACAATGGCCAAAACCTTGAAGGGCTGGGCCACAGAATTGTTTTTTATTAGTTTCCTTCTAAAAAATAATTAACTTCATTGTGCATAAATGTAAACATTTATTCAGGGAAAATTGGATTTAAAAATTAAGGAGAACTTTAAATATGACATTAGGAAGAGAGTTTTTGGATACCTGAATACCTTCCTCACTTTCCCAGGACCTTTCTATGAGGGTCTGACATAACAATAATTAAGTTCCAATGCCCGGGGTGGAGAGGGGTAGTGGGGCACTAGTAGGGGAAATATTGTCCAGGTGATATCAGGTCTCTGTTTTAATTCAGCTGCTCAGCATTTCACATGTCTCTGTTTAATTTCAACTTTTGCTTTTGTCAGTATTTTATTGTTTATCTCTCTTTAAAAAACCATTGCCTGACTTTAATAAAACTTGGTTTATTGCCAAATGATACTCATGTGAATTGTAAATTCAATGGAGGTGAATCCTATAGGCTGGCTGATATAAATGTTCAAAGATGTATTCCTTCTATTGTTTTTAATATAATTCAGTGCCATTTGGTACATGCAGAGGTTATAAAAATGAGTAATTTCACTGAGTGACATATATAACCTACAAGAAGGATGGCTACCTATAATTAGAAAGAAAAGAGAGGGAGGAGAATGCCTGATAGAGAGCAGTGCTAGGATTCCCCTGACCCTCCTTATTTCCTGTGCCCCTTTGGTGGGGTGTCCAGACAGACACATTCTTCCTATGATGACAATAAATCAGCATCCCATCCCATGGCATGTATTCCTGAGGATAGATGATGCTATAATGGCTTCAGGGCTGTGGAGCATCCTGGGTGTAATCATGCCAAAGACAGAACCTAGGATGTAGATTTTTCATGTCTTAGAGAGAAAAAATAGCTACACAACATAATTTAACCTCTGGAATAGCAAGGTGTTTTATAGAAGAATTGTACTGTATTTTTCAATTTCTGTCTTCTGGATGCCAGACAAATGGGAGAATCCTGGTGTCAGGGTACCCCAACATCACCCATACCCTTGAAGCTGAGAATCCAAGAGATTTGCTTTCCTAAAAAGAAATGTGTCCCGTGATGCAATAACATCCTTTACTACGATCACTTTTCCAGAAGTTGTCCTTATCTCCAGGGACCAGGAATGCAGAGAGTTTTAAGAACTCCCCACCCCTGAGGGAAGGGCATCTGCATCAACCAACCACTAATCTGAGTCTGTTTCTGAGGCAGCAGTTTTTCTGAAGGTAAGTAGATAGCATGGGATGGAGCTAACTAGAGCTTCCAAGGCCCAACTAGGGGGAGCTTCCACTCTCCATAGATACTCAAGGGAAAAAAGAGAGAAGCTTGGACAAGTCAATGTGAACCATAAACTTAGCATCAAAAGGCTGATGGGATATTAGTGACTTCCATGAAAATCAAACAAAGGTAGTACATTTCACACCTCCTGGTAATTTTACAAAATAGCCATTATTTGAGTGCTTACCTCTGCACCAGGCACTATATTAACCACATTAAATATATCCTCCTGTAGAATAGATGTTATTATCCTCATTTCGCAGATGTGTAAACTGAGGCTCAGAGAAGCCACCTAACTTTCCCAAGGCTACACAACTAATGGTAAAGCCAGGATTCAAACTTGGTCCGTCTGACTTAAAAGCCCATGTTTGCAAATACAGTGTCATAAGAAGACCTGTACATTTTTGAGGTCAAGAAAAATGAGTTTAATTGAAAAGAATATCTGTAAGTACAGACTTTCAGTCCCCATAAGACATGTGCTTCATAAACTGAGCTCTTGGCACTTTATTAAATGTATGCAGTTTAGTTTTAATTTTCTGTTTCTCTTGAAGTTTGCAGAATAGCTATAATGACTAATTTTATGTGTCAACTTGGCTAAGCCATGATGCCCAGTCATCTGGTCATACAATAGCTTAGATGTTGCTGTGAAAGTATTTTTTTTTAGATGTGGTTAACATTTAAATCAGTAGACTGAGTGAAGTAGATCACCCTATGTACATAATATGGGTGGACTTCATCCAATAAGTTGAAAGCTGTAAGAGAAAAGAATGAAGTTCTCCAAGGAAGAGGGAAGTCTGTCTAGACTGCAACTTAGAAATTCTACTTGAGTTTCAAGCCTGCCCTGAAAATTTTGAACTCAAGATTGTAACATTAACTTTTACCTGAATTCCCAGGCTGCTGGCCTGCCCTATGGAGTTCAACTTGCCAGCCCCCACAATCATGTGAGTCAATTTTTAAAAATCTCTGTCTTTTTGTTTCTTATCTTTCTGTGTGTATTATTGTAATAATCATTATATATTATATAACTATATTATATATTTCATTGGATTATATTGGATTTTACTGTAATAATATGTGTATTATTGCTTCTCTTTTCTGTAGAGAACCCTGACTAATACAGTAGCAAAAAAAGACCCATGGACTCTCTTTAAAGATCTCTTTAAAGATGAGGAAAGGCACATAAGAAAAGAGTTGGCTATTTTTACACTATTTGCAATTTTCCTCACTGTGTAGGATCTAATATATCACCAAGCTCTCTTGGACTCAGAAATTTGCATCATTTTCTCTGCCCCAATGTACTCACAAGAGATTCTCACCTTCCAGCAAGCACATCTCACTGCAGCAGGAATTCTACACATGGCAGATTTTTTTTTGCGATTATATGTGTGTTGTTCACTATATTCCCCAACCCCCTTTCCCTTCCAAGTTGGAAACCAGGGTTTTAAGAGCCCCTGACAGAAAGCAGAAGTCTCTTGGTTATCTGGTCTTTTGTAGAAGCTTTGGTCATTGGAAGAGTGAGCCTGGAGCAAGGGGTCTTCGGGAACACAAGGGGTCTACTGTCCAATGCAAAGGAGATGAGGTGGGCTGGTCATGTGAGCAGTGAACTGGCATCCTGCCTTCTGCTTCAGCCTTCACAATCATTGCAGAAGGCTGGACACTGGCACTTAATTTCCATACCTTGGCAAGGAGTGCAGTCTACAATAGCAGAGAGAAAGTAGAGGCCCTGGAGTTAGCAGGAATAATGCAGACAGACTGGGAGCATGTCAAAGGCAGGACGGTGATGGACGGGAGGAGCCTCAACTTTCTTGTTACTGCAGAAGCCCCCAGGCCTCTCATAATCCTCATCGTAAGTGAGCATGGACGTCAGGGCAGGGGAGTGGGGTCCAGTTCAGAGTGAGACTGGTGTCAATTTAAAGCACATATATGTTCTTTATATATATAGATACATGCCCACATACATAGATACATGTAAAATATATCATACACACATAGGTACTATATAATAATATTTCTGGCTTCCATGGCTTGATGAACTGAGGTTTGTGTCTACTACACTGGCACGGGAGGTGGAAACAGGGGAACCGAAGGTTGTGTAAGTGCGATTAATGATACTTTTTACACAATTTTATTTTGATTTATTTACATTTTAAACTTTTAAAATTTCCTAAAATACACACATTTTATTTTACGATTTAACTAATACTTTAAACATTTATATTTTATGTATTACGTTACAACAGAAAAAGATCCTTATAGTATAATTTAGAGAAAGAAACAGAATTCTAAGTAGTATAAACAACGTAAGAATTAGTTTTTTTAAAAAAGTAGTAAAATAGAGGAGGAAAAAAAAATGTCATAGATGATAAAGGCTCTGTTCATCCGTCTGGTGACCAAATCAAAGTTGTGATGGAAACAAGGAGCAGCAGCAAGAAAAAATCAACTGGGATCTAGATTAACAAGCCATACAACTAGGGAGAAATCTAAGAAAGCACCTGGCACCAGCAGAAGTGGGACAGGGCGAGGATGTGGGGCTGCCCAGTCTCTAGCGGCTGAGAGAGATGGAGGCTGTGGCAGCAGCAGAAGCCTCTTAAAGGGACCATGTCTGCAAGCAGACTTTCGCTGTGATGAACCCACTTGCTCTGAGTAACAGTGCTGATTAGGCTGCGCACAGCGGGGCACCAGGGACTTACAGGGAGATACTATTGGAGTGAGGGCCGAGGTGAGACTCACTGGGTACAGAAGTGCTAGCGGCATCCATCGTTCCCTGTTAAGCCCTCCCCACTCTCAGTATGCAGACACAGCAGCACCATAGCGGGGACATCATCAAACTGGATAACAGAGGTCGCTCCACCTAGAGGATTTCCTGAAACCCTGCCTACCCCAACTTGGGCCCCACTCAAGCCGCATCCAGGTGTATCCTCAGCGAGTCAGGTGCTCCTTGCTGAGACTCACACTGGAGGAGGCAGCTGGCCTTGGTTTCCAGTGTGGCCTTTTGAGGCAATTATAAGCACAGCATTTGTGGACTGCTTGTTGAATCTTAACAAGTGGCTCCGGAGGAGTAAAGGCTTCGGCTAAATTTGGCCTGTAGGTGAACCCCTCTCAGAACTGTGCCGCTGGACACCTACTACACAAAGCCACATTAATAAGACCAGGAGACTTAGGAGTTTTGCTTAGTACATGGAAACAGACATGGAAAGGTAGCCAAAATGGGAAGACGAAGAAGCAGAAACCATATGACAGAACAGAACAGAGAACCAGATATAATGGAGTCAAGTAATCTAACAGATGCAGAGTTCAAAACACTGGTTATAAAGATGCTCAATGAACTTTTGGGAAGTGTAGATAAAGTCAGTGAGAACTTCAACAAAGAGATAAAAGACATAAAAATAAAAATGGAAATTATAAAAGGGAACCAGTCTGAAATGAACACACTATCCCTGATGAGAAGTATATCAAATGGAATAAACAAAGGAATAAACAAAGTAAGTGAAGAAAAGGATCAAATGCCCTATCTAGAGGACAGGAAAACCAAGGACACTCAATTGGAATAGCAAGAAAAAATATGCCAGGACTATAAACATAATTTAAGAAGCATATTAAGGCTCCAAATATTTGTCTGATTGGTGTAAGTGAAGAAAATCAAGATATTGAAGAGCTGTTTGAAGAAATAATGATGGAAACTTTCCTAACTTGGTGAAGGAAATGGACATAAAACCCCAGGAAGCTCAGAGAATTCCAAAAAACAGGGATCCAAAGAGGCCCACACCAAGACACATCATAATTAACATGCCGAAGGTTAAATACAAAGAAAAAATTTAGAAGCAGCAAGAGAAAAACAAATAATTACATATAAGAGAAGACCACATGACTGACAGCTGATTTCTCAAGAGAGACTATGCAGGACAGAAGGGCTTGGCAAAAAATATTCGAAAGGATGAAGACCCAGGATCTATAACCAAGAATCTTCTATCCAGCAAAGCTATCACTTAGAGTTGAAGGACAGATAAAGAGCTTCCCAGACAAAAATAAGCTAAAGGAATTTATCACCACCAAGCCAGTATTACAGGAAATGTTGGAGAGATTTCTTTAAAAAGAAAAAACATGTATCAAAAACAGGAATAAAGAATGATAACAACTACATTCCTATCAATAAGTACCTTAAATGGAAAAGAATTAAGTACTCCAACCAAAAGATAGAATGGCTGAAAGGATAAGAAAACAAGACCCCTACATCTGAAAAGGAAGGGGATGGAAAAAGATATTACTATGATGGACCTAGAAAGTATTTAAGTCAGACAGAGAAAGGTAAACACTATACGATTTCACTTATATGTGGAATTTAAGGAATAAAAAGAACAAACTAGTCAAAAACAGACTCACAAATATAGTGGACAATTGGATGATGGACAGAGGGGAAGAATGTTTGGGGGGCTGGGAGAATGGGAGCTGAGAGAAGGGTTAAAGAAGTACAAATTACTAGTTGATAGATGGTCACAGGGATGGAGAGCAAAGCATAGGGAATGCAGTTCATTAATATGTTGGCTAGGTGGAGGGCCAGGGGAGGGAGGGAGCAATTGGGAGGATCGTTTTATGAATTATATAGATGTCTAACCAATGTACTGTATACTTGAAACTAATTAAAATTTTTTAAAGTAGTAAAATAAGAACACCTCCCTCCAAAACAGATTTGGGTGCGGGGGGTGGGGGGGTGGGGAACCATATAACCATTTATAGAGAAAAGATTGAAAGGAGACAAAAATGATATTACTATGATCATCTCTAAAACTATTTTTCACTTTTCTCTACTTTTCTAAAATTTCAAAAATATTTAATGACTGTGCATTATTTTTAAAAGACAGACATTTGCAGTAAATTTAACTATTTTAACAGTTTCTATATATAAATACTATTTTACGAATAAGCTTTAAAAAAAAGATCTTGTGTCTTTGGCTAATTGTTTTCTATATGGATTGTAAATCTTTGAAAAGTGTAGAATTTGCCATTTCTACCTGATCTTTTCTAAATGAAAATTTAGTAAGTAGGAATTCTATTTAAGGCCCTTCCTCCTTGAACAGACACCTGCACAGACACACACTCACACACACTTACATACAGTCATATACTGTCACACACATACACTTCCATACTCGTACATACATATACACACTCACTCACACATGCCATACTCACAACCAAAATAAACTAAAAGGGGTGCTGAGGGCAGGGGGACTCCTATGACCTTTGCAGGCAAGATTATGCCTCGAGGGTTTCTCAATGCAAAGTTTAATTCAGAAGAGCTTTGGGCCATGAATGACCATATGTGTGCCCTGGAGTACAGAGCTTCCCAAGGCCAGTGGTCCTGAAGGATATCACACGTGAGATCTAAAGGCCCTGGATTCTAAAGGCCCTGGAGGCTGCCAGGTGAGCAGCCTCCTGCATAGGCTCACCCGTGTCCGCAGTGTGCGTGCCAATATCACCAATGTCGAGGTGTGCTGCAATGTGGAAAAAGTGAGGCAGCTCTGCTGTCACCCGTCCTCCCCTTGCCTGTGCTCCAGCTGGTCTGTCTGGCACTGGCTTTCGTTCCAGGAGAAGCTCTGCAGTTTCTCTGGTCTGTTGTGGCCAGCAGGGCTCTGGCGACCTGGGGCTTTTCTGTTATGGCGACTGGCCATGGACTCCTTGCCTTGTGTTTGTCCTGGAAGAGCCAGGTGAGGCCGTAGTGGTATGTGTGACTGGTTTTGGCTCTTATGGTCAAAGCCGCCACTCCTTCCTCTCTGGCACGCTTCACGTCCTCCCGCAGATCGGGCCAGCCCCATTTCCCTGAACCTGGTGAACTTACTCCGGCACTTCTTGCCAAGCAAGTCTGCTGGAGATAAATTCTCAACTTTTGTCTGTCTGCAAATGTCTTTATTTTGCTTTCAATTTTATAAGATCTATTTTCCAGAAATAAAATTCTAGGTCTTTCAGCACTTTAAAAGGGGTTAATCTTTTATTTTCTGGCCTCCATTGTTTTTCTGAAAAGTCAATCAACACTTATATTATTATTCCCAGTGTACAAAGGGTCATTTTTCCCCACTCTGGCTGCTTTTAAGATTTTCTCTTTACCTTTGGTGTTCAGCAGTTTCACCCTGAATATGCTTTGGTGTGTTTTTTGGTTTTGTACTTATCCTTATTTGTTTGGGCCTATTGGTTGATGCTCCATCAACTTTGGAAAAATTCTCATCTATTATCTCTTCAAATATTTATTCTACATTGTTCTATCTCCCCTCTTTTTCTAAGACTTCAATGACCTGTAACTTAGATTGCTTCATATTGCCCCACAGATCTTGTATATTTTTTTTTCTCTCTTTTTTTCTTTTCAGATTGGATAATTTCTGTCTATTGGTCTTGCTATATCCAACCTGTTGTAAAGCCCACAGATTGATTCTTCATTTGTGCTACTGTATTTTTTTATATCTAGCATTTCCATTGGCCCTTTTCGGTAGTTTCCATTTCTGTGCTGAAATCCTCCATCTCTTCACACTTATTGCCCACCTTTCCCACTAGATCCCTTAACATATTAATCATAGTTATCATAAAGGCTTTCTTATTTTGAAGTCCAACATCTGGAATAAGTCTAGATGTAATTATATTTATTGTTTGCTCTCTTAACCAAAAGTCATATTTTCTTTCTTTGTTGTACATATTGTAATTTTTATTATATGCCAGACTTTGCTCCCAGAGCATCTCTTCCCACCTGCTGCCCTGCCCCAGGGTCTTAAAGGGATTTCTCTCATCTTTCCTGCCATGTCCCTGGCACTCAGCAGGCTGCTGCCTTGTACTTGGTGGGCTTCATGGGTGTGTCACCTGTGTGGTCTCAGAAGGGCTGGGTACTTGGTTCAATGTCCTGCTGTAGCTGTCCTAAAATTCTTCAAATTTTATCTTTGAACTTGTAATTTATAAGTGAAGTCTGATGCAACAGCAAAGCACGTGCATGAGCAGTGGAGAGACACAGTGCAGCAGGGTGAACACATGCAATCTCAGGTCCGCAGGCATGAGAGGTGGTGTGGGCACTGAGTAATTGGTCTGGTGGCCTGGCCAGGTGTGCAAGTACTTGTTTCGGGGTCATCCAGGGCAATGTGAGATCACCGAATTAGAACTCAGGCCCAGAATGTCAGTGGTGATGGTAGCAGAAGCAGCAAAACAGCAGTGGTCATGCCTGTGAGAGAGAGCAGGGGCTCTGCATGGGGGCAGCACTGGGCCCTGAGGTGGGAGGCCAGCTTGTCTGTCCATCCGCAAATCCACTTCAGTGGCATCTGCGTAGATATTCACTCTCTGACCTGAATGTCAGCACAGAAAGGGCCAGAGCTCAGGCAGTAAACTTTGTCAATAAATTACTACAAAGTGAAAGCACAGACACATGGACATCACAATCAAGTGTATCAGGGAGTTATTCAACAACTCCATCCAGGAATATGTTTATCCAGGCAACCTGATCATAAATCAAGCACTAATGCAGAACATTAGCACGTACCTGGTATGGCTTAAACACACAGCTCATCAGCCTTCCCACCTGTGATCTGCCCTCATCTGCTTTCTGCTTTCACCACCTATTCCCTCCCCTTAGCCCTTGTCATGTTCTCTAGCTATATGACATACCACACTTTTTAAAAAGTACTGTGACCTCTCAGACTTGGAGCTTTTTGTTTCTCACTTGGGGTCACACCTGGTGCGTAGGAAATTAGGGGAAACTGTCCTCGGTCCACCACATTGGGATCTCTCATACCAGCCATGTGCCAGAGTAAGAGAAGGGAGCCGCTTGCTAAAAGAACCTTAAAGACACCAGAGTTCATGTACCTGCCCCTGCTGCAGTCACTCCTCTGCCAACATTTCCAACCCTCCCCACCCCCCACTCTCTCATTTTCTTCTTTAAAGTTACCTTTCACATTTGTTTGAACCCATTTAAGTGTTGGTGATTAGGAGAGCTGGGAAAGGCACAGATGTCTGGCAAAACCCTGCTCATTCTTCAAGACCCGCTTCGATGCCACTCTTCTTTAATCCTCAGTTCCCATTAGACACTCTCTATTGAGATCCCAAAACCCGTGTACTTTTCTTAGTACCTAACACAGGACTGAGGCAGAAGAGGAAACTCCTACAACTTTCAGAGGAGCTTAACTGCTTATGGATGCCCCCACTTTGTTTCAGATCTGAGAAAGGTTTGAAATGGATATTTCCTGTCTTCAGAGAAAGAGGAACCAGTGTTTATCTCCTTATGATATATTTTTCGTTTTGTTTTGTTCCTATGAGAGAACAGGAAGGGAGAAGGAAGACTTTGCTTCAAATTAAAAGGAAGTTTTAAAAAGTAAAGGAAAGATTTACATGGACAAAAATGTTTTGCAAAAAATAAGAATAAAACGTTTTCTGAAAGTGGATTTTTTTGGGGGGATTAACTTAATATATGATTAAGACAAGAATGAAAATATGTTAGTGGAAGATGCATGGAAACAAGAAAGTAGAGAAAGCTGCCATAGATAGAATCTTTCTGAATATTCTTGACGCCTCCTTCATCCCAGAATGAACTGGTCCACCCATCCTGGCCCCCAGACCACTCATCTGAGCTGTCCCTTGTGATGGGTCCATGGACAGCTCCTAAAGGTTCTCCTGCTCCAAGCCTGGCACCAGTGCAGCTGAGCACCCATGGGAGGCAGACTTGAAAGGTGTGTTATTCCCTGGCTTCCTGCTGAGCCTTTCTTCAGGTGCGCACCTTGAATTGCCTGTGCCCAGGCACCAAGCTGCATAATGTTTCTCTCTGAGAATGAGGGATGGAGGTGTTAACTCACCAGCAGTCAGCTAATTTTCCAGCTACCCACCAATAGTCTTTTCTTGTTTGAGGCTTGAGTTATTGCTTGGTCCTTGCTGATTAACCACACATAGACAATCGCTTTGCAATGCTCCACCGGCAATATCTTCAGGGCTATGAAAAGGAAAGGTGGGTTCTGGGGTCATCGTGTTAGGGGATATATGCTGAATCACTTCAATACCCCCTGACCTGGTAAGATGATCAATGATATTCCCATTACATAGGGGAAGTCCTTTGAGGGTGGGTATTGTGTTTTATTTGGTTTCTCCAGCACCCAACATGGTACCTGAAACAACAAGTGCTCAAAATGAGGACAGGTGAGAGAAAGAGGGAGGAAGCAAAAGATTGGAAGGGAATTTAGAACTTGGGAACAAGGAAAGCATTCCTCCAGCACAATGCCTACAGCTTTGGGATAGAAGCAAGACGTTCTTGCTTCTAAGGAGCATCTCTTCCTTTAGAGCACAATCAGTGGGAACAGGACACCTGTGGTCCCTGCTTCCACCAGGGGCGTTTCCTCTTTGTTTCCTCCAGTGTATTAACCAGGGAAGACATTCTCCTCTCCCCAGGGTGCACCAAAATGATGAAGCTGTACAGCTCCATGCAGGCATGAGGTACAGGTTCTGACATCGTTTCATTCTGCTTGCCTTTGCCTAAAACAAGCTTCCAGTTCATCCTCACCCTTTACCTGGAGACAGCAAGGCAAGTCATAAGTAATCATAGAAATAATGCCATGTAAACACTTTAGTTAGGGAAGATGGAGACTCTGGTTTTGAATCTCCAAGATGCAGAAGATTACACACAAGTGATGATTCATTCTGCGTGTCATACCTACAGGAGAAACCGCTTTGCCTGCTCCCCAACCCAGGAAGTTTTGAGGAGTTAGGGCTGGTTTTCCAAATGGTATCTTAAAGGCAGAGCGTCCATTTATTTCCTGAAATTGAGCAATTTGCTTAGAGACTATTGATTCAGCCTTGATCCTTTCTCCTCATCATGAGATATCTTAAAAATACTTCTTATTAGACAATTGGTTCTGTGAGGGAAGGGATTATGTCATCTTGGTCAATAGTAGGTCCTGAATACCAGCCATGTAATAGGTGCCAGGATAGAAAAAAAAATCTTATATGTTGCAGAAAAGTTCTAAGTTTGATTAATCACACCAAAAAAGGGCATGGATTTACCAAGTGATTCAGTGAAAGGGGTTGAATCTACAACTTATGGGACTAAGAACAGAGCCTTCTCCTCTCTTCTCCAGCTGCCTGGACTGAAACTTCAGAATCCTTCCTGCCTGCACCAGCCCATCCCATGTCTTACATTTGCAGCTCTTGTTTTTCACGCCTAGAATATGCTAGTATGGGCATCACAGGCAATTAAAATCAAGACTAGGAAAGAGTCTCTTCATTATGAAAGACTGACTGATGAGGTAAGGAAGAGAGTATATGAAATGCATTAAATAATGGCCTTTTGCACATCTGCAGCACCTTTCATCTGAGGATTTCAAAGTGCTTCTTTAATTTTAATCACATTTTTATGATGAGACTTCACATTACAGATGGAGATGCAGACCTTTGCTCCTGGTCTTCCACAGATACCTCACACTCAACATGCTGCTGACAAAAGTTACTATCTTCCCCTGAAAACTATTCCTTTCTCTAGATTCCCCTTCTTTGTGAATGGCACCTTTATCCACCTTGTCCCAAAGCCTGAAACCTAGAGAGCATTCTAGTCTTCCAGCCTTCCTTCACTTCTCTTGTTGACTGCATCCCCCAACTGTCTCTCACCCCCTTCCTCCCACTGCCATCACTATGCCTTGGCTCAGAGAATTGGTCTCACTAGTCCCTGCCTCACCTGGACCACAGCAAGTCTCCTAACTGGTATTTCTACCACTTCTCTCGACCTTCTCTGGTCTAGCCTCCACTCTGGTCCTTGGATATCTTCCTAAAAGGCAAAGGTAATCGCCCCCTTGGTTTAAAATCTTTCAAAAGTTCTCCATTCTCTTATGGATAAATTCAAACTCCTCATCATGCCACACAGGATTTGTCTCTGCCTACTTCATCTTCTACCACATCATTCCTCACTGCTCCCTCACAACAGACACATGCATGTAAGAACACACACACAAACACACAAATATACACACACATGCTGACACACACCCACACCACAAGTTGCAAACCTATAATTCACTAAACTTGCCATGCTGTTTCTAACCCCACATCTTTCTACTCATGATCCACCCCCTTTCTTTGCCCATGGAGAACTGCTACCCATCTTGTAAGATGCATCTCAAGTGAAACTTTGTAAAGCCTCTTGTCTCTCAAGGAAAAAATGGGTCATTTTCTTTTGTGCCATCTATATAACTTGTGCTTGTTTCATTGCTACTACTTACATTCTGTGTGGCAATGATTGGGTTGGAACTACAGCCTTTTTTGTACTGAGGTGTCCTTTGAGAGCAAGGCCCAAGTCATTCATCTTTATATTCCAAGCACCTATGTAATTCCTGGCAATAGCAGGGACTCCATTAGACATCCAGAGATGGATCAACAAAAGATTGAGTGAGTCCCCTCCAAAACTACGATAAAGGAAGATTAAATAGCTCACTCTAAGGACAGAGACAAAAGGAATAGAGTACAGCCAGGAATGATGAACTATACTCTGAGTCTAGCCTATTCAGTCTATGACTGAAGGATAAAAGTCTTATTTTTATGTAACTACTTTAAACCAATACCCTGTAGGACTTATATCAAACCTGATAACGATTTCTAGAAATGAGGGGGCGGGGGTGGGAAGGAAAGGGTCAGGATAATCCCATGAGTCACTGGGGCTCTAAAGCGTCTTTTAACAAAGAAAGTTGCCAAATATTTATACACCCATAAATTATGCTCTAGTCTCACACCAATAACTTGTAAAAAAATGGATGACTCATTGACAGGAAAGCTTAATGGCATGGATTAAATTTGTTACCAGATTATATGAAATGGCTATTTGGAGGGCAAATTGCCAACTGATTAGTAATAAGCATTGGAAATCAGGAATTAAGGATGTTTTCCTTTATATTGGCTGACCAGAATAAGAAACTTCTTTGACTAGTATTTTAGAGCTAAAAGGAATAGTAAATATTACATATTTCAGCATTTGTCACCCAGGTGTCAGAATACACTGGGATTCTTGATCAGTTATGAGAAAGGGTAACTTCAACCACAAACTAAAAATTTCACCCAAAATAGAAGATTGAATTACCAATGCCATCAAAATTGGGGTATACCAGTGGAAGTGTCTCCAAGGTTGACATGATTCATAGCAAAAGAAACATGAAAAACCGCAGGTAAATCCAATTACTTCATTCTATGAAGGAAGAAACTGAGGGTCAAAACAAAAGTGACTTACCCACAGTCACACAGAGCTAAGACAAGAACACAGGTCTACAGACTTGGAGTCCATTGCTCTTTTTGCTCCTCTGGGCTTATCTTTGCATTCATTACCTTTACCTCCACCCCACAATTATGACATGAACTACCTTGAATTTTAACAATGTTCCAAAGGTTTTGGGGATGGAAGGGTTGGGTTTGGAATCCTGAAAGTCCTTTAGAGCTTAAGTACTTTCTGTGTTAATTTTAGGACATTAATAACATTAATTGATTTTGTGTGTGTGTGGAATTATTACTGTTAGAAGAACAAATTTAACCTGTAGTACATCTAAAACAGTGATTCTCAACTGAGAGCAATTTTATTCTTCTCTCCCTCCCACCCTGGGAACATTTATCAATGTCTGGAGATATTTTTGATTGTCACAACTTGATGGAGAAGTTCTGCTAGCATCTAGTAGACAAGGAAGCCGCTATAAACATCCTACAATGCACTTGGCAGGCTCCACAACAAAGAATGTTTCAGGCCAAAATGTTGATAGCGCTAAGATTAAAAAACCCACAAAAAAACACAAACATCTTATATTAAATCAGGGATCTCCTGCGTGGCTGAATTGGCTTAGATGAGAGCTCCTTCACTAAATAGGCCCAATCTTTTGAGTAATGTTGGTGAGAGAAAGACATTTTGGAGTTGGTTTACTTCAATATATATACTCTCAAACTATAGGCTCATTCTAAGTATATATGAAAACCAAAGCAGTTCCTACTTTCAGAAACAAATCTCCAAGTCACCCAGATTAATCAAAACCAGTGGGAGAAATTTTAATACAGCAAAAGATGAGTCTGTGAGGAACCAGCCCTTCCAGCCTCAGAGAACCTCAAGGAGAGTCCTAACCACCTTGATCTTAGGCCTGGAAGGCAAGGAAGGGCATGAGTTGGAAAGGGGCCAAATTTTGGGTATTACTTGGATGCAGGCTTTGATCCAATGATGTGTCACTTTACCATGTCTCCTTGCTGTTATCTCTCCACAATGGAGTGATGTGAGACTTCAAGATTATAAGGATGTTATGATTATACTGTGTTAATATAGATGATATTAATATAATGTGTGTTGTTATACACAACATCATCGTACACCTAAAGGTATCTCATATAATTGCTACTTTGCCTGTCAGCATGTTTTCCCTCAGATTTTGCAATCTCAAAAGTCAGGGGCCATGACTATTAGTTCATTTGACAGAGTCTCTGGCAGAGCTCTTCTCACATACATATTAAATATGTGATAATGATGGCGATAATGACTAGAAATGCACCTTATTAAAGTACTGCTCTACCACAAGAACAGTTCTCTTATATGATGAGTTCATTATATAGCAAGCTCCCTATTAGTCCCTACTTGTTAAGGGAAAAGAAAAGAGAAAAGTTGCTTGTTGTTTCCTATCATTTTAACAAGAAGACAAAGTTCCAGGCTTCTTGCCCTTAAACAACCAAAAATTACATGAAACTTTTCCTTCAAATATCAGGATGGCATTTAGCCTGACAGCTTTCTCATTATTATGCATGGAGAGATTCTCTAACCAAACCTGTCAAAAATTTCTAATGAGGGGCAGGGGACTTGCAAACTTGGAGTCAATATCTCAACTTTGTGTCATGATTTTGAAGCTCTCGGTAAGTTAAAGAGAGAGAAGTCAGCATGGGTGTTCTCTGACACTGGAGACACTGCGGTATTCCCATCCATCATGTTCTGGAAGAGGAAGGAGCACGGCTAATATGGGAGAGGCTTTGGATGGACACCTTCAAGTGCCTGCTTTGGGGAAGACCCTAGATGATTCTTCTATAGTTGGTTCAGAGACAGAACAAGGGGCAGTTAGTTCAGCAGGAGAGCTTCTGAGAGCACAAGTTCATAAAGAATGCTGCGACGTCACTGGGATAAATTGGAATTCTGGTGCCATATTGACTCCTTATGTAATCTATGATTAGGACATTCGTTCCATTACTGCTGAAGAAGATGGTGCCTCGACTGATGGAGATATGCCAACAGACCAGGCAAAGAATGTACGTTCCTTTAGTGTAGGTGAAGTACACACCTTTCCCACATACTGGCAGTTACACCAGACAGGTAGCACAAGTGCTCTTTTGGCCAGAGACCTAGTCTCCCTGGGACTCTGTCTCCATGGAGGCCCCGAAGTTGCATCTGAATCGATGGTTCAGGGAAGTGTTCAACTGATCAGTCAAGAAACTCTATTTTGACATTTTCCAGGGATTTTAGACCTTCCAGACCCTTCTAGAGATCCAGGCTCCGAGCTTGCCTCCTCCCGCCCCCCTCCCCATACAGGTATTCTGAACATTTTCCTGAGATTGAGTAACTTGGGCCCTCTCCCTCTCCTGCCCCTGGGCACAGGTGCAGTGCTTTGTCATGTCAGTAGCAGGGGGATCTCTGTTGAGTAATTAGGTGAAACTGTAAGCCTAACATGAACTCTGAGATCAGGCAGCTGAGAGCTGGCTAAAGCCAACAGTCAGAATCAGCTAAAATTTTGAAAACGATGAAGGCGCAGCATAGTGCTTTTTATTGGAAATGTGTGATTTATTATAATCTGCATTTTAAGCAGTTTAACTTGTTCATGGCTACCAGTAAATTGTGTGGTTTGGAAAATCACATCTAATGAATGCAAGTAAAAAATCTCTTATTTTGGACATAAACAAAAAGATATATAATATTTATCTGTAAAAATTGCCACCTCTGCTAAATAAATGTTGGGTTATAATTAAAGAACATTGTCTTAAAAGGGTCCACATTATTCTCAGGATGTCCATACCTCTTGGTCCTGCCCTAGGGTTAGGGATAGATGGGGAAAAGTTGTTTATGCCTCAACACACCTTCAGAAGTGGTGGCCATTCCCTTTCTGCTACTTGTAGGGGTGGGGCAGGAAGGGAGGCAGAGCCCCTGATGAAAGGAAGGATTTTGTCAAAGGTGGGGGTCCTTCTCTACAAAAGAATATGGGGGAGATGGTTGAGTGGGAGGGGGCCCACCCTCCTTATGATTGAGAAACTATGATTTGGTGTGTGATAAACACCTAGGTCTGGTGCCCTGCTTCCTGGGCAAGTCCAGATATAATCTTAGGGTATGTCAGCTTATTTCCATCACTTTCATGTCTGTCTTAATAAGAGCTGATAACACTGTAAAGAGATTTTCATTCTGAAACATACGTGCTCACTTCTGAGAAAGGGCTCAACTTGCAAGGTAGTGTGCGTAGTCTCATGTGTTCACCGTCCTAAAGCAGCATACGAGAAATGTAAAGAGCTCCCCCTCTTTAGAGAACATGCCTAAGACAAATGTCACTTTGGGCAGTTTCAGCCAGCTCCAGGGGCCAAGGCAAACCATCTGGAGAGCATCTCTGTTGTGCTTAGGGAAATTGAGATCCTCAATTTCTCTAACCTTGATCCTCCCACTGAGGCAAGGGTGTCACACACATCAACAATGGCTTCCATCATGTCAGTTCCCCAGCCAGCAGAATGCTGCTCTACCCCTCAGTTTGATTTCATGTGCTGATTCTCACTGATTGTTTGTGACCTGCTGGAGGATAGTTGGAGAGAGGTCATGAGAGTGATGTCTGCCACAGCGGAGGTGGTGGTTTTGGTGATATCCCACCTCATTTACCATCCCCAGCCTAAGGACAGGACCCTTTCTTTAACTCCCTATCCAGCTAATTCAAGGCTGAAGAACATTTAGGTCAATTTGGTTGACAGCTCAGGAAGAGCAAAAGGGAAATAAACACAATCAATACGACTGGGTGAGTTGGCTCATAGGTTGGAGAGCCATGATCTGCTCTGTAGGTTCAGCAGAGTCTGCTTTACCCCCATTCGAGCTGGCATCCAGGTGGTGGGTGTCACTATAGCAATCTAGGAGAGACACTGGGCTCCCTCTTTGCCAAAGTGCTCCTCCTGCATTCTAGAACCTGGTGAAGAGATTACTTCCTCTGTAGATTATTCACTGGGGAAGTATCTGACACCTTTAGAATGAACCAGATGTATAGGAGGGGTGGGGTATGGAGAATAATTATGTCAATATGACCCAAAGAGGGTGAGGGTGGCAGATGGAGACTGAGGAACTGGGTTTAGCTGACTTGCTATTGTTGGGCTGCCTGGGATTCCAGTCCTCTGACTTTGAGCCTCTAGCTCAGCTCAATTAAGCCAATAGGAAAATAAGGCAGCCAGGTAAAAAAAAAAACTGGGGCAATAAAAAATAAATAAATAACGAAAGGGAGATCAATTTTTAGAGTCTTTTTTCCATGCTGGGTGCAGTGCTAGATTATTTCACAGGCATTATTTTATTTAATTCTCACTACAGTTGTATGATGTAATGTATTAGTCTGTAAGTGTCACTGTAAAAAGTATTCCAGACTGGGTGGCTTAAACAACAGAAATTTATTTTCTCACAGTTCTGGGACTAGAAGTCCAAGATCAAGGTTTCTGCAGGCTGGTTTCTTCTGAGGCCTCTCTCCTCGGCTTGCAGATGGCCGTCTTCTCCCCATGTCCCCACAGGTCTTCCCTTTAAGTGTGTCTGTGTCTTAATCATCTCTTCTTTTAAGGACACCAGTCCTATTGGATTAGGGCTTATCTATAATGACCTCGTTTAAACTTAATCACCTCTTTAAAGGTCCTATCTTCAAATATAGTCACATTTTGAGGTATTGGGAGCTAAGACTTCAACATATGAATTTCAGTGGGAGCATAATTTGCCATAACAGGTAGTTAGAATATTTCCATTTTATAGAGCATGTCAGTAAATAGCTGTGCTCTATCTAAATGTGAAGTTCATGTTCTCTCCACTACAATATGCTGCCTCTCTATGTCCCCAGTTTTCTAATACAAAATTGGAGTTTACATCTACACAACTCCATCCCTGCCTCTATCTTGGTTTTGATGTCAAAATCTAACCAGAAGGTCAAGAGGGTTCTAGAAAGATAAAAAATACTGATCAAGTTAAAGCACAGCGTTGACTTTACTGTCTGAGGGAGAAGAATAGAGAGAAGTGGGAATCTGGGTTGCTGAAGTGAAGGCTGCTCATCAGGTATGCAGCAGAAAAAAACAAGAGAGAAACAACATGGAGTCACTTTTCAAACTGTCAGCTCTGTGCTTCCCCAGATTCCTCCCTCCCCAATGTCCCAGCCCTGCATACTGTTTGTTTGTTTTTTTTCTAAGTATCAGAGCTCAGGTGAATTGCCACTTCCTCTTGGAACAGCTTCTTCTGAAAATTGTGGTTCACATTTTAGTGAGCATTTTGTCTAGTTAACACCGTCTCCCTCCCTGCTTTTGTCTAGGAACTGTTCCCCTGACGTTCAACTACATGGTTTTCCTGAGAGCTGACGCTTTCTTAAATGACTCCTTTTCCATTGTGTTTCATTTGTCCAAGGGTGGTCTCCTGGTTCAGGCTGGTCCAATTCAGGATCTTCTGACTGAGCTGTGACAGCAGGAGACGTGCGGTCAGTGGTCGAGCTTCTTGCACTACAAAGGAACCGGTCTGCTTGAGATAATAAACCTGACTCTCAGACAGGGGCTGTGAGGGCCCCAGGAGTGGCTGATGGTCAAAGATCCCAGTTGTTCCTGACACCTGGATTCTTGGCAGGATGCTAAGTTAGATGGAGATTTGGCTGCTGTGGCTAAAGCTCAATGACAAGAGTCTCTTCAGCTCCAAGTACTTTGAGGAGAAAGTCTCCCAACATCTTTAGCTAACCCTCATCTTTCTGACACACGGTCGGACCTGTGTCAGGAGAACATTACCTATGAAAGCACGCAGTCCACATTTCCTCAAAATTCACGTACTCTTGTCACCATTGGGCGCAGATGTTATCGTGAATGTTTCACAGTATCTTGGTCGTCCACTTCCTGAAGGTTAAACTTTATTTTGTTTTATTTATTTTTTAACACTAATGTTTAATTATTTAATATTACACATTTAACTATTAAATATAATAATATTATAATTAAATGTATAATATTTAACATTTCTTTAATGTTTAAAATATAGTTTTATTTATTTATATAAAACTCTAAATAAAATAAAGACCAATTGCACTGTTCATAGTTGCACAAAGACAAAGGCCTGCAAGGTCATCGTCCCAGAAAACCTAGCTTGTGCTCCATGTAGCTGTCCTAAATGCCAGTTTTCCACGCGAAAAATGGGTGGGCAGACACTGGGCAGAATCTCTAATCTGCTCAAGTAGTCCATGTTCTTGGTAACAACTTTCTTCATCCTTAGGGGGAATGTTCCCCGAGTGCAGCATCTCCAGTTGTCTCTAAGCATCCCTGAAGGAAGAGAAGAGTCCTAAAGGATGAAGTCTACATATTCAAATATTGAAAGTTAAAAGGAGTGAAATTTTTGCCCTCTGGGAAATGCCTTAAGCTCTGCATGATATAACTCATAAATATAGTTATTTTTCTACCACCACAGAACAAAAGTGAAGCTTCTTTTACTAGAGAATATGGAAGTCTAAACAGCTGGTGATCTCTCGATGAAGCGAAACCTCAGATACGATGGCTGGGGAGGGAACTGTAGGCCCTGAAAGAAACATTAAAGTCTTCAAGAGCCCTTTCTCTGCTATAGCCTTGACTAACTTAAGCACATGACTCGCTTTCTTGACTAAAGCCATGGAGTTTCTAATTGAGTTTCATCTTCTCTCACTGAGGTGAACTCAGAAGAATGAGGTTCTCTCCAGTTTGGGCACCTTCTGTGTTCACTGGTCTTGGTTTTATTGTTGTCTGTATTCAAAGACGTTTAAGTGCATAAACAAATCCAAACACATAACTATTCTGAAGGGAACTTCCACATAGGTAGGTAAAGGTCCAGATCCTGATCAAGAGGTAAGTGGTTCCTAAGATCTCCTCATTCTAACCTGTTCCTGCCCCGAGACCAAACAGAGCTTTCCCTTAGTGCCTCCAAGCCTCAGAGAAAATAACCCTCTAACCTGTAGATTAGTGGCCTTCTGACTGTCTGAAGCACAGTCATTGTTGAAAGGACATTGCACATCGGAATCCTGTATATGAGTGCATGGGTGCGTGCGCACACACACATACTTAATCATGCAACATAATTAAAAGTGCAGTGTGTCCTGGTATTTCCCACTCTATTTTTCCCACCTCTCAGCCTTTATTTAAAGCTGCTCACAACCTATTAACTCAGTTTTATGACCCACTAATGTGTCATAATCCACAGTTTGAAAAACATGACTTATGCTCTACCAGGATCATCATATAAAATTGAGCTTGAATTATTCCCTAAAATCATATGCTCTTGTCTCTACTCAAGAAAATGTCTCTAACTCCTCAGTCATACCTTATTCAGTCCTCTTGGGAAGTTTACTTCTTTTTTGTTTCCTAGAAATCTGCTATTAGTTGGCCTATGTATGCCCTCCTTGGGGTTCCCCTGGGCTCCTCCCTGCCACATGTCCTCACCTGCTTTGGCCCACACTTTCTCTCTTGACAGCTTCTTTTCTTTCTTCAATTACTGCCTCCCACTCGGGACACACCTCCACACAGCTCTGAGACCTGTACAAGATGGCTGTGTGTCACTCAGTCCTCATTTAACACCCAAATTCCTAAAATTCAGATTTAGATAGAGAATTCTGCCTCTGCCACAATTAAACTTTAATGCACACATGTTATTTCTCCATACCACTATAAAATTTATTGAAACTATATATAGCAATTTAAAAAATAGTAATGTGTAGGCTCCTGCTTTGCTCTTGAATGGCTGACAAAAGCTGTGATGAAGCCTTTTTAAAAATGGATGTTCTTATTTTCTTGATGCATTGCTTTGAAACTCATTTCCTCTTGTAAAGAAATTGGAATCTTTGTGTATTGCTGGTGGGAACATAAAATGGTACAGCTGCTGTGGAAAATAGTATGGCAGTTCCTCAAAATTATTAAACATAGAATTGCTACATAATCCAGCAATTCTACTTCTGCGTATACACCCAAAGAATTGAAAGTAGACACTAGAACAAATATTTGTAGAGCCATGTTCATAGCAGCATTATTCACAATAGTCAGAAGGTGGAAGTAACCCAAGTGTCCATTAACAGATAAATGGATAAACAAGATACAGTACATACACACAATGGAATATGATTCAGTCTTAACAGGGGAGTGAATTCTGACACGTTACAATATGGAGGAAACTTGAGGACATTATGCTCAGTGAAATAGCCAGTCACAAAAGGGCAAATACTGTATGATTCCATGTATATGAGGTCTCCAGAGGAGACAAATTCATAGAGACAGAAAGTAGAATGGTGGTTACCAGGGGCTGAGGAAATGGGGAATGGGAGTTAGTGTTTAATGGGCATAGTTTCAGTTTGAGAAGTTGAAAAGAGTTCTGTGGATGGATGGTAGTGATGGTTGCACAACGATCTGAATGTACTTAATGTTGCTAAACTGTATGCTATGTATACTTTACTAAAATTAAATAAAGAATTTTTAAAAATTCTCATAGCCTCTTGTAGATGCTGGGATGATGAAGTAATATGGGAGGGGCAAGCATGACCAGGAGAGGGAAAAGCATGACCTAAAGTGTCCTGCCTTCAGTGCCATTGAAGTCTCCTGTTTTATCCTGGTATTCATGCAAAATTTGCTTTCTTCTCCGTAAAGCATCTGTTTGTTACACTATGATAATATTTTAGTTTTTTATTTTGCTAACGCCATGTAGAAATGGTTCCAGTCAGATGTACCCAGCCAAAACACACCTTAAACAACAAGAACATTTTATTGTTGTACACAAAAAGAAACCCTGAGGTAGGAGATTTCCAAGTTTGGCTATTGCAGCAGTTTACAGCCATCATCAAGGACCTGAGATGCACTTTCCGACTAGCCCTTCTCTGAGTCCAGCTTGTTCTCCAGCTGGTACCCTCAGGGTTGCAAGATGGTAGCTGCAGTTTCAGGCATCATAATCACTCCCTACAAATGTCCTTCAGCAGTACATGACCTTGTTTGTTACTTGAGACTTTTCTTAGAAGCTGAGAAAATTGTCTGGAAGCCATTCATCAGCCCTCTCTACCTCTCCCATAGGCCAGCCTGGAGTCATAGATCAAAAGGCAATGGCCTACCAAGATTGGCTTATTCTAAGCAGGAGCCTACCCCCCCACCACTACCACGACTGGCTTACTCTGTTCAGGACACACCTACCACCATAATTGGTTTATATTCAGCAGGGATCCCCGTCATCGTGATTGGCTTAACTAGCCAGTACGTTCCCCTCCCCAGACTTCTCTGCATGGAGGAAACTGGACACCTGAACTGCATGGAGTTCTATGAGAAAAGAAACAGGCCATGTGATTTTGAAGAGGGAACAAAAAGATTTGAGCTTCAAAATCTCAAAATGCAGATATTTGGAGGTTTAACTTTTGCACAATCTTTTCTCTGTTTCCTCAACTGTAAAGGAGAGTGATATTACCTGCAGGGTGTACTTTCCAGGCTGTGGTTGGGACCAGCTGAAGAATGGAATATGTAAACGTGTGAACACCAGGCAATGTTTAGGATTCAGGGACAAAATTGATGTTCTTGTCTGTATGGTGGTTCTTCACCTTCAGATTCTTCTGGCATAATTGTTTAAATTCGGATTCAGTCTCTGTCAGGGAGTCTGACAAAATAGCTCTTACTTCAATTGTTTAACTCTTTAAAGTTCTAATAGTTAATATGGCCAAGCCACAGTGCAGCTCCCATTCAAATGGGGGTAATGAGGGAGCTACTAGTTTCTAGTCAACTTCCAGAAGATGCAGAGAAGGATGAAATTGTTTTCATAGCAGAGCAGGTGCCAGAATAACAACATATTATGCAAGGCACTTTATATATTCAATATTTGAGGAAAAGGTTGGAGTTGGCTACTGGTGATGTTGAGATCATGGTGGTATTTTACAATATCGACGTGAAGAGGCTGTGTTTTGCTGGCAGGATTCCTTTTCTAATTCTTTCTCTTCTGAGTCCGATTTAAAAATAGAAAATGAATATATTGAGCTGCCTTGAAAACAGATTCGATTTTAAGCCCTATGATTTGGATAATTTCCTCCATAGTTAGGCAGATGTCTCCATGCCCCTTGAGTACTTTACGAAGTTAAGATGCTGGACTTTTATTGAGCACTTTGATGTTCAAAGTTGAGCACAGTGTGTGAGTTTAAAAAGCTGAAGAGTTTAAGTCAGTTCTCTCAGCTGGAGACAGTGCCGCCCTTACCAATTGCTCTTCTGGTGGTCCCCTCTTTGTATCCATCGATTCCCTCATCGCCCTCTGACCTCTGTCCCAATCCTTCTCTTCCCACTACCACATCTCACACACATATTTTTAATAAAGACTGGTTCTCAAAACCCCATGGGGAGTTTACGAAAAGTGAAGGCTCTTTGGTCTCACCAGCAAGATGCAGGAGACCTGGGCTTGAACAAGAGTCTACTTTTATTATTATTATTATGATTCTTTTATTATTTTTTAATTTTTAAAGTTACCATAAAGTATACATAAAAATTTACCATTTTAACTATTTTTATAATTATAGTGTACAATTCAGTGACATTGAGTACATTCACATTGTTGTGCAACCATCACCATCTATCCACAGAACTCTTTTCATCTTCCCAAACTGAAACTCTGTGCCCATTATACACTAATGCCCCATCTCCCCTCCCCTAGCCCTGACAACCACCACTCTACTTCCTGTCTCTATGAATTTGTCTCCTCTGGGGACCTCATGTCATCCAGTGGAATCATCTAGTATTTTCCCTTTTGTGACTGGCTTATTTCACTGAACATAATGCCCTCAAGTTTCATCCAAGTTTCAGTGTTTGTCAGAATTCCCTTCCTTTTTAAGGCTGAATACTAATCCATAGTTTGGATGTACAACATTTTGTTTATCTGTTATCCATGGATGGACACTCGGGTTGCTTCTACCTCTTGGCTCTTGTGAACAGGCATCTGGATTTTAAATAGGCATCTCAAGGACTCGATTGCATGCTGCTGGAGAGAGGCCCTGGAATCACAGGGAAATGAAGAGGTTTGAGGGTTTGGAGAGCCAGTCAATGTGAAGTGGGATTATATTTAGTAGTTTTAAAAATTGTGTTTCCCCCAAGAATTATTCCCACCTCGGCCTTTATCTCTCCATTCAGGCAGCCCTGAAATTCTCCTTCAACCACTGCTCTTGTAGTAAAGTTGTTAGAACAGAAATGCCAGAGTAAAAATAAAGTCAATACTCATTGTTTGAATTTCAAGAGAGGCTTTTAAAACCTATAATAGTTTTTTTGTGTGTGTGTGGCGGGGGCGTGGTGAGGGGTGGGGAGGCTTTTTAAGTTGCTAGGGCCTGAGCTTCTTTCTTTTCAAAAGCCAGATTCAGAGAGCCAAGGGCATGAATTTAATTCTGTAAATGACTTGGGAAGATCAGATGTAGAGACAGATGCCCCTATCTCAGCCCACCCTCACCCCAAATGGGCACGAAACACCCTGGCTGGATGGGTGAGGGCTGGAAGCAGGAAGACTCTGGGCAGGGGTGAGGTAGGAGGGTGGGAGAAGTAGAGCTAGTCAACAGTGCTGGTCAGGGTAGGGGTTTGCTCTCTGCCCCTCTGTGCCCAGCTTCGAGGAAGAGGGATTAGAAAATCCCCAAATACACTGGGGACTCAGAGCAGATATTATACCCCCCCCCCATTTGGGGAGGCTGCAGACCTAGCAGAGGTCCCCTAATCAGCCTGGTGGAGTCAGAATAGAAATGGTAGCACGGCCTATGCAGGAGGGCCCAAGAGAACATAGGGAGTCTTGCGGTCCCAGAGAAAAAGAAAGTTATCCAAAACACCCTCTATCTAGTAAATATCTCTCAAGTAAGCGAGAAAGAGCTGGGGACCTGGATCTTCAAGGTCAGGGTGAGGGGAAGTAGAGTGTCCTGTGAAGGCTAATGACTGAACCCCAGGTATGGGGCATGAGTGTCCCAGAGATGCCAACAGGAGAGCATGCCCACAGTTGAGCTGGCTGGGTGTATGGAGATCTGTGGTTGCCATCATGGACAGCGGCCTCAATGATCTGTAAAGTCCCCAAAATGTCACCCAGCCCCAGTGAGAAGGGGAGGAGCAAACCCTGGATGACTGAGAAGATGGATCTGTTTGAATTTACCCTGAATTGATAAAGATTCATTTTTTAGAAGGTAGAAATTAAGTTAGAGGGAAAGTTAGTTCTTCCACCTCTTCCTTCTTCTCCTCTCTTCTCCTTTACCATAATGTGTGGCCTTTAAAGACAATAGGCTCACATGTGACTCAGATTATTCATCTGAATTATATGGATTAAAACACCTGATCAGTTTTTCAACTAGAAGGTTGTAAAGATCACAAGAGCTAGGAGACAGCTCAAAGAATGGTAAAAATCATATTTCTCTTCCAGTATTTAAATTCTGGGATCCAAGTTAAACCTCTCTGAGAATGGCTGCTCTGCTTGGCTATTAATTACATGCTGCTGACTCCATGACTGGCCATTTCTTCTTGTATTTTCAAGGTGCTGCGGGTCCCTTTGGGTGACCCCTCCCCACTGCTTCCACTAAGGAACCTGTATTAGTCTGCAATGGCTGCCATAAAATACTACCATAGGCTTAAACAACAAACCTTTATTTCCTCTAAGTCTGAAGGTTGGAAGTCCAAGATCAAGATATCTGCAGGGTTGATTTCTCCTGAAGCCTCTCTCCTTGGCTTCTAGATGGCAGTCTTCTCCCTGTGTCTTCACATGGTCTTTCCTCTGTGTGAGTCTCAGAAGTCTATTGGACACGTGAATTTGGAGGGACATGATTCAGCCCATAACAGGAACCACATATAATTTGAGACTTCGCTAGACTCACTGTCCTGCTTCAAGTCTAAACTGTATCTTGGTTTTTAATCAGCTGCATTGGGCATCCCCTGGGAGCTTGTTGAAATGCAGAAGCTCAGCACTGCCACACCCCAGACCTGATGAATCAGAATCAGCATTTTAACAAGTCCCCCAGATGACTCACATACAATTAAAATTTAAGAAGCACTGATTTAAACAACTCTCCCATGCAGGAGCCCTCAGGAATCTCACAATTCCATGCTAGCAAAGCAGTGCTTAAATCACCCTCGGGGAAACCCAGACAGATTTGGGCTGTGATGGTGCAGGGCGGTGAGAACGCCTATGCTGAGCCAGGCTGACTGCAGGTCCCCCAAACTTCTGGCAGGGATGTTGGGGGAGTCACAACCTGAAAGCTGTGAGAAGGGGAGTGGTGAAAGAAATCTAGGGTGACAAAACAGGGTTGCCAGATTTAGCAAATAAGAACACAGACAGCACTTGAGACATACTTATACCAAACATATTTTTGCTGTTTATCTGAAATTCAGATTTAACTGGGCCTCCTGTATTCTATCTGCAGCCCTGCAACAGAAGCCCCACCTCCTGCACGTAATGCTGACTCTTCTTTCTCTTTCCCATCCCGACCCTCCTACCAGCCATGCTGCCTCTGCCCTGCAACCTGCCATAAAAATGCACAGAAACAGGAGTGTGGAGGGTGCAGGGAGCAAAGCAGTGGCCTCGGGGAAACTGGGATGTTGATTCTTGCTGTCTATCTTGCTGGCCTGGTACAAACTCCCCCACCACCAGGCAGGTGTGGAGGAAATGGCCCCCAGCTGCCCTGCTTCTTTCCATCCCCGGGCTGCTTCTGACCTGCTCCAGCCTTTACATATAACCTGACTCTTACCCTCAAACCACCTGGGCAGAAAGAAGGGCAGGAACTCCCACCTGGGCCCTGAACAAAGTTCTCCGAAATTCCTCTTCACTTTAGTGGAGGTTCTCCCACAGTCACTAAAAGTCTTTCAACAATGATAGCCACTGATTTAACCTAGGAAAATGGATGGTTTCTTAAAGAACCGCCATCTCTAAGTGAGCACATCATCAGTGTCGGCATGATAAATGAAGGAGGACACTTCTGAGGTTGGAGTTAAGTTCTTGAATGTGAGGGGACTCGGGCCAATCCAGGTTTCACACACAGGGGGAGATGTCAGGAAGAGGGGCCAAAAGACACTCGGTGTGTTCAGTTCGGCTGTCTGGTGTTAAATTCTGTAACACACAATAATGCCCTTCTTCACACGCTCTGCAAGTTTAAAAAGATTAAATGAGAAAACCCATCTATTCACTGTATGTGCATACCCCTTGTCTATGCTATTCACTCACCCAGTAGAATGTGTAGAATGAGATCAGGACCAACAAGTACCCAAGGAACACCAACCACCCCTTCAGGCCTGGGAGTAGAAATTGTAGGAATCAAGAAGCGGGTGATTTCACAGTTGCCAAACCAAGAGAGGGTTTTGTTGTCGTTTGTCTCACTAGAACGAGGAGACACTATCACAAGGTGAGCATAGACTTGGGGGTCAGACTGGCTGGATTCTAATCCCCATTCTGTGTAACCTTGCACAATTCACTGAGTCCATATTAGCCTTAGTTTCCTCATGAGGGAATGAGGACTTGGATAGTACCCATTGTCTTAGAAGCCCATTGAAAGACTCAATGAGTTGGCAGGTGTGAATTGTTTAGTACCTGGCATGTGGGAGTTGCTTCCTGAGGTCCACTCCTCCTGAGGAAGGTGTGCTCAACAACCTCAAATAAGCAGCAGATGGAAGGGATAAAACTTACCATACTGTCACCCAGCTATTTATTCACAAGCTCGTCTCCATAATTAGAACACGAGTTTTAGGAGGACACAGGCAACAGTGTGAAGAGGGCAAAGACAATGCCTTATTCACACATAATTGGAACTTTATAAATGTTTATTGAACATGTAACTGAATGAATAATTAATAACAAGGGCTACTGCTGCCGAGTGTCAGAGTTTTGTTTACTAACTGGCTATACACTGGAAATCAAAGGAGATCTTTATTCGTTTGGCCGTTATCTAAATATTTGTCTTTTTGCCCTGAGGGTTCCAGGAAGCAGGTTGAAAGGGCAGTCGGAACAATACCAGACCTGTATTCCAAGGATGAGCTATAGTCAGGTGTTAGGAAAAAAAACCACAGGAAGAGGTCAGGCATTCAAGAAAAGGAAAAGGGCCAGACTTGGTTTGATGATGACAGTAATATTATTTCAACCCAGAAATATTTGGAGAAGGATTTTCAACTTTAAAGTCAATTGTTATTAGTGAATACAGGAGTAAAGATACCCTCTGGTTAACCTGACCAAACGAAGACAGTGCTAAGAACACATGAGTGAGTGTAACTGTGGTTTACACTGAGTTACTGTCTCCATGACCAATCAAACCACCCACCAGCTTAGTATCAGTGTGAAATCATTCCAGGTTCTCTCCTTTGCAAAGAAGACTGAGATTGGGCAATTTCTGCCTTTTATTTGGTATTTAATTTCCTTTGTGGAAGATGTACATGTATATTTTAAATCTTGAACATTTCAAGTTGCATGTAAAAGAGTCAAGAGTTAAATAAACAAGATTAGAAGCCAGATAAGCATAAGCAAGTGAGAAACACTGAGTCACACACAGATGGGCTAGCCAGCATTGGCAAGGACAAGCCAACAGCATTAAAATATTAAATGGTAGCCTCAGATGGTGTCTTTGATAGTGGAGCTGGGTTGTCTTCCTATGTGAGTGCAGTAAGATTCCTAGAATTCCAATTACAGTATCTGTCCACATCTCGTTTCCAAGCAGCAGCAGCAGCCAGTAGAGGTTACTGTACTTTAATAATCCTTTGTCTGAGGGGTATGTAGGAAATAATATTTGCTGGAGAATGATTTGTCTAATTGCCAACAATGTCACTTTCTTGAAACTTATTTTGATCGCCAAGGACCCTAGTAAACTGTGCTCCTTTTACACTAGTCTTGTCAAGTGTGTCAGTGCTCGATTCACCCCCACCGCTAAGTTCAAATCCAACCTGTTAAAATAGAGATTATTAAATTCATCTGAATCTACTCATTTTTATTTTGCTTTGAAAATTCACTCTTAATTTTTATCTGAGCACTTCAGAGGAAATTTAATTTATTAATTATTAAATCACTGAAATGTCACCTTTTATGAGAGGAGCTGCTTAGGTGTTTAAACACCCCTTGAAAAGAAAGCATGGAACTTTCCAAGACTAAATTAAAACACACATTTTCTCTTCCATAAAGACAAAATGCAAATGAAGAAAACCCAGCTTAAACTAATTTAGGCAAAGGAGCAATTATTGGCTCTTCTAATCAAGGACAGAGATAGAGTTCACTTAGATATAGGGGTGACTAGATTCAGGGTTCAATTGCCCCAGGTTTCCCTCTCTCATTCTCCTCTCTGCTTCTATCTACATTGTGATGCCATCTCTCTTACTGTAGACCCATGTTCTCCTACAGCTCCCTTGCAAATGGCCCCTGGTTCTATCTTGAAAATCCTGGAAATGGACCTTGGCCATATAAGGTCAGTCACTCATCCCTTAGCCCAGCATTCCCCAACCTTTTTGGCACCAGGAACCGGTGCTCCTATGAGAACCTAATGCCTGATGATCTGAGGTGGAGCTGAGGCAGTGATTCTAGCTCTGGGGAGCGGCTGCAAATACAGATGAAGCTTCTCTCTTGCCCGCCGCTCAACTCCTGTTGTGAGGCCTGGTTCCTAACAAGCCACGGACTGGTACCAATCTGTGGCCCAGGGGTTGGAGACCCTTGCCTTAGCCAATCACTAAAACCATGGAGACGATTATGTAAGAAGATGGAATCTGCTATACCCATTATAAGACAGAGAATGGAAGACATCCCCTCCAAAAAGAAAAGTGTCAACAAACAAAGCAACAATTGTCTCATATTAATCAGGTCTTTTTAGTCTGTATTTTTGATGCTTTGAATTCTTGAGGCCTTACTGACCCTAGAAGGACTGCCCCTCCCAGGGTTAGCTAATTCCTAGAGATAGCAAACAATTCATCAGATAGTGTGCCTTGCATATGCAAACTAAGAATCCATACTTCCAACCAACTCCTCTGTGGGCTCCCACACTCAGGCCACTATCTCTCTGCCCCAATCACCCCAAGGCCAGGTACCAGACAACTAGGGGCAGTCTCTATACCCCAGAGCCTACTGAGATTATTTGAACTAGCCAACCCTAAGCCTGTTCGCCCTGCCTGGTCTGTTCCTTCCCACAGAGACCACAATAAAGGCTCTTGCCCACATTTTCCTCACTCCCTCTGCTTCCTGGCCAATGCTGGTGCTTCCCATGTAGCCCTGCATGGCATGTGTGCATCTTGTTTCTAGGGATCTGTGAGCATAGCAAACTTTTTTCTTTATGACAATTCTTTCCATGTCTGCATGTTATATATATTTAGATACATGATGATTAAAACAAATCCTGCTTAAGGGCACTCTTAATACATGTCTGCTACAACAGACAGCCCAAACCAGAAGTAGCAAGAGGAATCTCTATATTCATGAAGGTCCATTGATTTATCAGTCTAGGTCCCAAGTCCTTAAGTAAGTTTAATGATAAAACAAAAATCAAATGCAGAGGTTGGTGGAATCAAAACATATCTAATAAGCCATTTTCTAAAGCAAGAAACATTATACAGTGCTTATAACTGAGAAATCAAATGGGAGAAATATAAGTGGGACATGAATGGTGATGACTATAATTGTTTTGTTGTGGTATAATGGTTAATTAAGGGTACAGACTCTACTCAGACTGCTTATGTTTGAACTTTGGCTGTTTCCTCAGTAGGTGCATGACCTTGGTAAGGTACTTAAACCCTGTAAATTTTAGTTCCTCATCTCTGAAATGAAGATAATAATAGTATCTGTTTTCTAGTATGAAGATTAAATGACATAATATTTGTAAAATAGGGGAACAGGCCTGGTAAGTTCTTAATGCTATCTGCTACCATTTCTAACTTTGGTCTTACAACAAAACAAGTTTAAGTTTTAACAAGTTAAGTTATAAAATAATATTTTCAACCCCACAGATTAGTATTTTCACTCCTGTGAAATAAATAAGGCATTCCTAAGAATGACACAGAAAATAAAAGCCAAAAAAGAAGAGATAGACAGATATAACCATATTAATATAGAAAAAAAATTTATAAGGTAAAACCACTGGAAAAAAAGTTAAAAGACAAATAATATATTTTTAAAAAGATCACGTGACATATTTCAAACAAAGGGAAAATTTCTCTAATGTGTAAAACTCTAACAAATCAATAAGGAAAAAAGAAATGGCCCAATATAGACATAGGCTAGAAATATGAACAAATGGTTCTCAGGAAAAAAAAGCAGCAGTCAATAAACACATGACAAGATGCTGTGTCAGGAGAGCTCATGATGCGAGTAAGAGATCCCAAATGACAACAGCTGGGGTTTACATTTTCACGTAACAAAAAATCTGCAGCAAGCAGGAAGGAGCCCTTACTGGCATTTGTTCAGCATTAAAAAACACTCTGAGGGAACAAAATCCTTTATCTCTGTATTTATGTATTTGTTCCTTCAGTTTAGTTGTCACAAGATGTAACACAGCTCCAAATATTGCAACCAAGTTTAAGACAAAGAAGAGGAGTTGGGTTGAGGGGAAACAAAAGACAGCAAGATCTTTCTCATAACCCCCAGCAAACTTCCGTTCAGGTCTTACTGGCTAGGACTATGTCCCATGGCCACTTCCAGCTGCAAGGGAGGCTGAGAAATTTAAAATTGGTGTGTAATAAAAAATTCAGTTGGTCTTTGGTCCCAGTTCCTGGCAGGGGACCTCTAATCTCTTGGAATTTCCCAAGTGGGGGTGTCTCTGTTATTCCTGGTGGGCCCATCAGATCATAGCTGATGGTTTAACTAACAGGGTGACTCAGGTTGGGGGCTGGCCATGCTAGGAAGACAAATCATATGACAAAGGGGTGGGGCTTTGAGCCATGTGATATCAGCCTGCCCTGTGGGGAGAGAATGGAGCCAGAGATTGAATTCAGCCTGTGGACAATGATTCAATCAATCACACTTACATAATGAAACTCCAGTAACAGCTCTGAGACTAACCAAACTCAAAGTTAAGGACACAGTCTTCCACAACCTGCCTTTACTTCAGACACCAATTCAGACACCTGGGGACTCAAATTTAGAGTTCCCAAGGCCACCTTCATTTCTGACCAGTTGGCTACAGATTTGGTAGCTCCTATGACCACCCTTGGGTTTATTAATTCACTAGAAAAACTAATAGAAGTCACTGAAAGCACTGCATTTATAACTGCAGTTTTATTATTGCAAAAGGATACAAATCAGAACCAGCCAAAAAAACAGACATGAGGGCAATCTGAGAGGGTACCAAATATGAAGCTCTCATTATCTTCAGGGATGAAGTACCTTCCTAACACACCAGTACTTTGGTGGTGGTGATTCGCTCTCTGTGTTTCTCAGCACAGCACTATTTGCATTTGGGAATAGAAAATTCTTTGTTGAGAGGATTGTTCCATGAATCATGGGACACCTGTCATTCCTGTCCCATGAACACTAAATGACAGACCCATTTCTCCACCATCGTGGCAACCTTAAACTCTCCCACATGTTTCCCTGAGTGGCAGCACCAATTGAGAACTTCCAGCTTAGACTAATCATGATTGATTTCCTGGGACCAGACACACTATCTCTCAATAAACAAACAAACAAACAAACAAACAAACAAATAAATAAAGATTCTATTAACAAAATAGAAGGAGAATGAATATTGGATGGATAACTTATAGTGATGCCCAGATACTCAACCTAACCCTAATTAACAAAATGAAATTTTACACTGTAATAATGTTTTATTTATCACCAATCATATTGGCAAATATTAAACATTTTGATGATACCCAGTGTTGGCAACATTGTAGAAAACTTGTATTCTTCTTTACTTTTGGCAGGAGCAAACAATAGTACAATTCTTTGAGAGCATTTTCCCAATATCTATCAAAATTTTAACCACAATGACTCAGGAATTCAACTCTTAAATATATACCCAAAATAATTGAAAATAGGCACTCAAATACTTGTACACAAATGTTCACGACAGTACTATTCACAGTACCCAAAAGATGAAAATAACCTTGTGTCCATCAATAGATGACTAGATAAAGAAATTGTGGTATATACATATGATGGAAAATTATTTAGCCATAAAAATGAATGAAGTATTTATGGTACATGCTAAAGTGTAGATGAACCTCAAAAACATTATGCTAAGCAAAAGAAGCCAGACACGAAGGTCACATGTAGTGTGATTCCATTTATATGAAAATTCCTGAATAGACAGATTCATAGAAACAGAAAATATTGGTGACTGCCCAGAACTGGGAGGAGAAGAGAAAGGGGGTTAACAGCTTAATAGATATATGGTTCTATTTTGGGATGATGAAAAGATTTTGAAGTAGTGGTTGCACATCGCTATGAATGTACCAAATGGCACTGAATTGTACATACTTTTAAATGTTTAATTTTGTTATGTGAATTTTGCCTCAAATTAAAAAATAAAAAAAGATTTAAATGCAGATCACTTTTGACCTAGCTTTTTGGTTTGAGGAATAAAACCTTACATATTTTGCACACATGTGCAAAGGTGCATATACAAAGATATCCATTAAAGCAGTGTTTGTAATATTGAGAATCTGAAATAACCTGCATTCATATGAGCAGGGCTTTCCTTAAATAATTATGGTATATCTTTATAATGTAAAACACAAATCACTGAAAAGAATGGAGTGGATTTATATATCATGATACAGAAAAATAAGTCTATATTAACTTTAAAAACTGACAGATCAGGCAGATCAAGGTTTGGCTGTTGTGTTGCCATTCAGTAATTTGGGCAAGTTAATTAGCCTCTGGAGCCCCTTTCCCTTGTCTTTAAAACGGGGATAACAAGAGCTCCATTCATATGGTTGTTGTAAGTGGGGTAGTGACTACAAAAGGTATAACCCAGTGTCTGGCACATTGTGGGTGCTTCCTGAATGTGGGTGGATGGTATTGTGGGTGGATGCAGCTTGGCCATCAGAAGGGAAATGATGGATGCAAAGCAGCACTGGAAGAGCCCTTGCAACTCAGCACACAACTGCCGAACCTCTCCTGAGCACTAGTGGTGTAGGAAGCTTGGGTAAGAGGATGCCCAGCAGTCCTTGGGACATAGAAGAGATGGGCACCTCGATCAGGGACTGCAGTGGTTCCAATTGTCCAGACAGCTCAACAGTCCCTGGGGCTTCACCATTTTGGTGACTCAGCTGCCTTAGTGTCTACTTCTGGGGCTCTGCTGCTAAATAATTATTTGTCACTGTCTCCCCTTCTTCCTCTCTTTGTTCCCTGACTCCTCAGTACTCCTGGTTGCTAGTGCCCAGTTTCAGCCTCTTGGCACTAGGTTGGTTTGGTTAGTCTCTACTGGCTCTTACGTAGGTCACTGCCACAGACTTCATGCCCTAGGTAAGAAATCCTCCCTGCTCCAGTCAGCATGGCACAGAGCAGTGGCAGGTAGCCACATTATGGTCACTCAGATGGTCACTATATCCCATACAGCCAGGGAGTGTCCTAGGTGCTGGAAATGGTCCCAGAACAAAGAACATCCTTTTCCACTGTATTAAAGCTTATGATATCTGAGAAGGACCCTTGGCAGCCATACATTCTGTTCCGTGATAGAGATCAGGGCTTCAAAGAGGCAGGCCAAATGGTCAATTATTCACTTTCTCTTGAGAAAAAGAAGATACAGTGACTCTTTTTCAACCACATGGAATTTTCCAGCATTCAGTGTGACTTTGTGTAAGATATTAATGAATAGTTAGCATTTTAGGAAAGATAACAGATCTAAGGTTAACAAGAAGAAGGCACATGGCTGAAGAGAGATTGGGGGGACCAAGGACATATTTCGGTATGACACCAGGAAAAACTGGCCTCCCGCAGAGACCCTGACTTGCATCTCAACTAAGCCTCCAACACACCCCGTAAAGTCAGGGAAGGTCCAAGAACCTCCCTATGCCTCATCTTCACACCAGTAAAACTGGGGTGATACCTACCCACCTTACAGTACAGCAGAGGGGATCAAATGAGACATTGGTTGTGAATATTTTTTGGCAAATACAGAGTAACCAATACTACTGTAGTTCATTATTTGTCATCATTAATACTACTAGTTCTCAATTTTGCCTAAAACTAGCCACAAGCAGCCCACTCAAAATTATTTCCTATGTGTTTCAGGAGTCAGTCTTCTCAACTGTCTTTCAAGACAGGGATGGGGAACACTATATGTGTGAGGCTTATTGTATGTCACTCATGCACCTTGGTGACAGGTGAATTGATAACACTCCTGGCCAGATTCCTGGTGCACATAGAGAGAACAGTTGCCTTTATGATAGTAGGTTACACTTGAGCACATCCTGTTCTAAGTCTCCATGTGTCCCCTTCTCTATGTATTTACCCCTCCAGAGCCAGTGGCCCTTGATTCTTCTTAGGAAAGGACATTTTAACCTCCTGAAAGTCAGGGCGACACAGAAATGGCACTGAGCCAGTAATATAAGGCCTAATGTAAATCACATGCTTTGTGGTCCTAACAAGATCTGACCTATGGTCTAAACTTTTTCCTCTGACAACTCTGCTCCCAGGTTCTGTGAAGCCATGTTAGGAAGATGGCAAAGCAGAGGCTTACTCCCTTACCTTGGCTCACCACTGACTGGTTTATTCAGAGAACAGATCTAATGTGAAACCTGGGGTCATAAGACTTTCTACTCCACAGTTCTGTCACTGAAATTACACGTCCTCCACAGAATTTGGGAATCTACAGGTGGGTAATGGAAAGGATGCCTTGAATTTCAAAGGTCATCCTAACCACATACAGAAATTTTGTCTCCACCTTCCTTGCACCCCAGGCCAACACAGTGCCTCAAGTTTTCTCAGTTTCCATCAAGCATGAAGTTTTACACTTCCTAATCCCATCGTCTGCTGCATTCTCTGTTAGGTATTTATTGATTTTGCATTTGTAAAACATGTGTCTTGGGAGCACGAATCTACGGGAAGACAGGAATTTAAAACCATGTATATGAGGTCATGTCAGTGACTTCTGGGAGGTATCTTAGCCCTGAATAATGTTCCAGCAATGAACTGGATGCTTTCAAATCAGGAAATCATTTGAATGCAAGAGTCCTTAATACTTCATCTCGAAGGAAGTTTATAGATCCAAAGGAGTAAATGCAATTAGAAAATATTGTTTGGTCTATTCTATCTGTTTTTGGAGTTATGTTTAATACATTTAGCAGCTTCTTAAAGGCAATCATATATGAGCTCCAATATTTTTATTATTATTATTTGTAAACCTGTCTGTACTTCTAGAGCCATCCTCTTCAAATATTACAGGGAATGGTTCTCTCTGCCAAGAAATAATTGAGGTTGCAAGGCATGTGATAGCAGCAGGTTCAGGACTTCAGGTAAGTGGCTTCCATCAGGATTTCTCTAGGTCCCATTGTCCTCATCTCTTGCTTGGTATAACCAGAACCAACCAACAGCTCCTGTGAAAATTAAGAAGTGTGTCCGTAAGGTACTTTAGAAGCTTGAAACACTTTACTTATGTTGGTTACTAAAAATAAGAATGAATGGCTGGGTTGTGGGGAGGTGGAAATGAGGAATGACTGCTTAGTGGGGATTGGAGTTTCCATTTTGGGGTGATGAAAAATTCTGGAACTAGATAGTGGATAGTTATACAACATTGTAAATGTATTTCATGCCACTGAATTGTACAACTTAAAATGGTTAATATGGTAAATTTTTATGTTATTTGTATTTTAACACAATAAAAAACCATTTTTAAAGGAATAAATGGCTGAACTTTTGCTTCCATCTATGACTGAGCAACTTGAATCAGACCAACTGTTGTACTGAGAAAAACTATAAAAGCTAAATAAAAAATTTTAAAGAAAACAGCCATTCGAAGGCATCAAAAGAAAAACCAATGTAGTCAACGCCAAGATCCTAGAGAAAAAGCAGATGCATTGAGGTGGGCTTGACATTCTCTACTGCTTTTCTCCCTGAGGAATAAAGATGAAAGACTTACAGTTATAAATCTAGAGTAATAAAGTTATTGTAGCATGGCACAGGACAGACAAATAGACCAATGAAAGAGAATAGAGAGTCCAGAAATAGCTATACATTTATATATATATGTATGTATTTGTATATATGTATATATGTATATATATTTGTTTGAATATATATAAGTCATAGAATGGGAGAATATACTCATACAAAAATGTGTGTGTGTATGTGTGTATATATATATATATATATACACACAAAGATATATATATATATATATATATATATAATCTTTGACTTAGATAGAGGTAGTACTGCGGAGCTGTGGGGAAAGAGTAGCTGGGCCAATAGGATAAACATATGGAGAAAAAAGTGACTCTTGACCTCCTATTCATGCCGTACACATCAATCAATTCCAGATGGATTAAAGTCTTAAATGACAGGGAAAACAATAGAGCTTTTGGAAGATAGCATGGGAAAATGGCTTTCTGATCTTGGAACAGGAAAATATTTCTTAAACAAGAACTATAAAGGAAAGGTCATTTAGACTGTATTATAATTAACTTCTGTTCATCAAAAGACACCATTGAGGAGACTGAAAAGGCAAGTCATAGAATGGGAGAATATATTCAAACAAACATACACAAATGACTCATAACCACAACACATTTTAAAAACCCACCTACGACTAGACAGGAGAAAGACAACCTAATATTTTAAGAAATTAGCAAGTCTCTTAGCAGCCCCAGGCTTGCTGTGGTAAGGGCCATGGGCCATTTGCTCATCATTCAATGAGATATGTTGGCCTTGGCCAAACCAACAGAGAGGTCAGGGCTGGGGAGAGTCTTTACTTTGCTACTGTCCTGCCCCTTCTGCCCACCTCAGCTCTGTGTCTGTGTCTGAACTGTGGATTGTACAAAAGAACATCGGCCACAATTATTTGTCTGTATCTTGACCGAGGGCCTGCAATGTAAAGCTAGGCCAGTGTTGCACATTACTTATAATAAAAGGGATTGTTTATTTAAAAAAAAAGAGGGGGCAAGAGATTCTAATAGGTACTTCACAAAAGAGGATATCCCGATGGCCAATAAACATATGAAAAGATAAAATACAAATAAAAACCATAAAGAAATACTACTATGTACTTTTCAAAATAGTTTAAAACAACAACAAAAATTAATAATACTATGTTTTGGCAAGGACACAGAGCAACTAGATGCTCAAACACTGCTGCAGGCAGTATAATTTGGTCAATCATTTTGGAAAACCCTGTGGTAATAGCTACTAAAGCTGAATATTCTAACTGTAAATTTAATAAAAATGCTTACTTATGTGCATGTGCAAAGACATGTATAAAAAAGAATTATAGCCATTCTATTTTTGATAGCCCCAAACTGGAAACAACTCAAATGTCCACAAAGAATAGAATATACATACATAGTATAAATTTATATTTAATAATTTATTATTTATTTATAATTTAAATAAATTATAGAGTATTCCTATAATGAAATATTTTATAGAAATAAAAATAAATAAACTTCTATAAGCACAAAATGGGTGAACCTTACAAATATAAGCTTGAGCAAAAGAAGCCAGACACCAGAGATTCTACTTATATAAAAGTTAAACCCAGACAAAATAATCTGTGGCCGGAGAGATCAGATTACTTGTTATATGTGGTGGGGTGGTGAGCAGAAAGGGCATGAGAAGGTACTTCTGTGGTGTCGGTCATACTATATTTCTAATCTAGGTGAAATTTTATTGCTGTGTCCACTTTATAATAATGCATGGAGCCACATACTTAAAAATTTTGTATGTTTCTGTATATATTACAGTAAAAATAGCTTAATTTAAAAATAAAAAAGTAAGTAAGCAAATAAATAAGAACAAATGGTTATCAAAATACACATAGTGGTCTCCATAGAGAGAAGCTACAAGCAATTCTTTTAACCTTTTCATAGCAGTATTCTTTAGGTTTTCTGCAATCAGAAGGCTTCATTTGTGTAATAAAAACTTCTTAAATATACTCTTTAAAATCATATTTGAAAAATGACGTAGAGAAATCTAGACATCACATTGAGTTGAAAAAGTGGATTAAAAAACAGTAGGCTCAACCTCTTGAACATAATAAAGGCCATTTATGAAAAGCCCATAGATAACATTATATTCAATGGTGAAAACTAAAATCTTTTCCTCAAAGATCAATAACAAGACAAGGACACTCACTTTGGCCTCTTCTATTTAACGTAGTACTTGGAGTCCCGCCTAGAGCAATTAGGCAATAAAAAGAAATAAAAGACACCCAAATAAGATAGGAAGAAGTAAGATTATCTCTGTTCTCAGACAACAGGATTTTATATGTAGAAAATTCTAAAGACTCTAGGAAAAAAAAAAACTGTTAGAACAAATAAATTTAGCAAAGTTGCAAGATACAAAGTCAGCACACAAAAATCAGTTTCATTTCTATATACTAACAGCAATCCAAAAATGAAATTAAGAAAACAATTCTATTTACAATGCATCAAAAAAAAAATAAGATACTTAGGAATAAACTTAACCAAGGAGTTTCAGTTTTGCAAAACAAAATGAGTTCTGGAGATAGATGGTGATGATTGTTGCACAAGAATGTGAGTGTACATAACACTACTGAACTGTATACTTAAAAATGGTCAAGTTGGTAAATTTTTTATGTTATGTGTTAAGATGCTATGAGTAAAAAGGAAGAAACACAGTAGGCTCTATGACCTCAATTTTGGGGGTGAAGGAGGGAATTTATGTGCAGAGAAAAAGGCTAGATCAGAAACTAAAATAATAATTGTCAAACAATATGAAAAATATGGTAAAATGTTAATTGCTGAATCCATGTGCTAGCTATATGTATTCATTGTAATATGTTTTCAACCTTTTGATATATTTATATTTTTCATGATAAAAGTTAGGGAAAATAATAATGGTAACTATTTCTGAGTAGTGAGATGGGTATTTTAGGCTTGTGTGTGCGCATATACTTTCTTGTCATCTTCAAACTTTTTACTTGAATGTTTATTACTGTTATAATTTAAAGATTTTCAGAGGCATTAGTTGCTTGTTCCCTGGCCTTACTTTCTTTTTGCTACAGGCAAAATCTCATTTCCTTTTGTTCTAGTGGAGACCCAGGACGCCTCAGCATGAATATCCTCAGTCCTCACTCCATTGGGTCAGGAGGGCTAATTTGTTAGTAATAATAGTAACTAATAATAGTTACCATCATTATCCAAAATGCTACTTTAAAAAGTAATAAATTAAAGCAGTTTCCAAAGTAATCACTAAAGTGTTGTGGAAGCAGTAAGGATCGCTCTCTCCACAAAAATGGCATCGTAGGTTTTCCTTGACTCACCTTCCCCAGCCCCTCCGCCTACAATCCGATATAGGAGAAAAAAGAACTGTCAGGAGGAAGTGTACGCATGTTTCACAATTGAGGTAACTGATTTCATAGACATGCTTTAAATACGATCGTGTTTCCTCCCATTATATTTTGCATATACCCTACCTGTCTCTCAGGGAAATATCGTCTTGGACCTGATAGTGAGGGCTAAAGGGACAAATTTTCTGGGAGAGTGTGCTGGCAAAATCCCATTGCTCTGCACTGAAAGCCAAAGCCACTGCGTGCAGAGCAGAAACGCAGGGGTTTTTTTGGTCCTAGGGTGGGGGTGGGGGTGTCCCTGGGTCTCAGCCTCCTCAAATGTACCTACTTATTGGGGGAGTGAACTTCCACTCTCACCATCTTCCGCAACCTGGGACTGTGACCTTAGGGTTCGAATGTGTAAGCAATCAAAAAAAGGCTTAATTGGTGCTCCCAAGGCTAATGGGAGCCGAGGCATATTTAATGTTAAGTCTACAGGTTCTGGTTTACTTCATCTTGCCAAATAGCTGTCCCTCTCCTTCCCAGGCAAAGGGAGGTGTGGCTGCTCAGGTTACAGCACACGGAGCTAATTACAGCAACGACTCTGGTGCCAGACAGACGCCAGACTTCTGAGAAGTTAGGCACAGCCCTGTGGACTTTAAGGAGTCTAAGCAGGTGTTTGAAGTAGAAAGTAGTAGATTTAAATCTAAAATGTGGAGTGGGGACAGAAATGAGCTCTAGAAAATGAAGTCTCGATATTCAGATGACCACACATTCAAATGCTCTGTCCCTTTGCAGGGTGATGTGTTCCCCTCACGTTCCTATTTCAGGTTCAGGAACAATGGAAACAGTAGGGTTAGAGCACACACCTATCTCCCCTCCTAGATGGGCCATCTTCTGTTTTTCTTTTACGGTGGTTTTTTTAAAGCAAGTAGTTTTTCGTTTTTGTTTTTTTTTAAGCAAGTAGTATTTTTCAGCAATATTTTTTTCTCTTCTATTATTTATGGTCATTCTCAGACAATTTTTATACGGTGCTGGATTTATCTATGTCTATGTGTAAATTTAGCTTCTCCAGTCATATTATAAACTTGTCGAAGGCAAGGATTCTGATCTAAACTTTCTACCTCATTGCCTCAGCATCTTGATAGAATTGGTAACCTAAATGCTTCCTGTTGATTGAGTCAAAAGAAAGATCTGGGTAGGCTGCAAATTAAAAATGTGAAGCCCCTTGTTCAAAAAGGGCCATTAAAGTCACTAAAATACAGTTTTTTCCTTCTTACTGGGTCTCTTGATCAACCTGTCATGGTGTTTACTTGCTCTTTAACATTGTTCTAAGTACAGAAAAATTAAAATTTTAAGTTGTTAGCATGAATTTTTCTGTTCATCTTCAGATTGTGCAATGCCAATTTTAAATACAAATGTAAAAGCATTTCACTTGCATGGGAATCACCGCAGTGACCCAATTTCATTCTTACCAGAAGAGTGGAAATGCCACACAAAACTAACAACTGTTTTTACTTCACTTCTTAGTACACGCACATTCTACCAACACTAACAGAACAGTACCAGCAGTTCAGAGCCTACTGGACCCTTTAGGAAGCCTGGCCTCCCCACCTGCCTTCAGGGAATGTGGCCAAAGGCAGGGCTGGGCCTGTTTGGTGCCTGTCCGCAAGGCTCGTGACCTCTAGGTGAGCATGTTTCAAAATATTACTAGAAGGCAAGGTGTGAAAAAGAAACTTGAACAGCTTAACTCTTTGCTGCATGTCAATAAACAAGTGAGTGAAAGAAAAAAGCATCAGATATAATGAAACATTTGTATAAAAACTAGTGACAGGTATCTGTTAGGTCTGATAGAATTGTTTGAAAATTTTGACAATAGTTTCACAGAAAAAATGCGAGTGAAAAATCTCTGGGAAAATCTAAGTTGTATCAAAAAGAGAACATAATCTTACTGTGGTACTTTCCTTGTGGGCAAAATATGTAGTCAAAAGATTGTAAACACTGATTTCAAAATGTGGTGATATACCTATTTGGGGAGACTTAAAGAGGTATGTGTAAGGGAGATAAGCTATTATCTATCATAGTACAAAGTCAAGAGAATATGTTTAATATCGATGAATCAGCAAATAGAAGAAAAAACATATTCTTTAGAAACATGAAGGTAATTACCAAAATAAAGGGCTAAAGGAATTAAAATAAATTGTGCCTGAGCAGGTTTTGAAAGTGGGAATGGATGGAGAAAAAGAAATATAAATTGATTTGTATTATTTTTAAATAGGCTATGTATTACTTTGAGAAAAATTTTAATAATCACAAAATATTGAAAATAGTGAAGTAGTGATAAAGATCTATGTAGAGGGATATTGAAAGTTTTCCAAAATATGTTGCTAAGTGAAAAAGAAAGTATGGCTCCATTATGATTAGATATATTTATCTCCAAAAGGAAAAATAATACACTGAGCAGATAATGGTGGTGTTTCAAAGGAATGTGATCACTGGGACTTTCACTTTCCATATTGTCTATCCTGCAATGTTTGAATTTTTTTGGCAGTGAATTCTTATATATTAGTTCTATGAACAGAAAAAGAATAAAATAACCTTTAAAATATTTTAAAGAATAGAAAAAATTAAATATGAGCATATGAATAGGTCTGGGATTGGCTCAGGTATGCTATCATGCTTTAGTGTCCACCGCATTGGTGGGTTATCCATTCCCAGCACCAGCAAGTGTTTTATGAAATGAACTACTAATCTCCTGAACAGTTACAAGTAGCTGTTTGAGAAGCAGCTTTTATTAACATTTGATGAACACAAATAAGCTTCATTTCCAGGCAGGTGGTGTGCTTGGTTCAGTGGAAGTACTAGGATGCATCAGAGATGATCTCCGTTAGTATTAAATGGGGCTTGGTGTTATGGAGGAAACTCTCTTCTCTTCTCAGTATCAGAACACAATTTAATTCAGGATGACACAATTTAATTCAGGATAACAACATACCTAAAAGATCCCATTTTCCAGCCTTTCTTGAAGCTAGGTGAGGGAAGATTGCTTTAAGAGAGCTCATTTAGCCCAGAGACAAAACTTTTCCTCCTTTGTTTCTCCTGTACCAATCTGGAACATGAGTGTGATGGCTGGTGCTCCATAAGTCATTTTAGACCATGAGCATATCTTGTGTCCAGAAGCCACAGACTGAAGGAGTCAGAGGGAAAAGACAGGACTCTTGTGTGTCTGATGACACTGTGGACCTGCTCTGATTAGTAACCCAATCTTTTTATTTTATTTTATTATTTTTGCTTGAGAAATTCGCTTTCATCATGTTTGTGATATTTCATGTAGTAGGAGTTTTTGTTATGTGCAGACAAGTTTTGGCCTAAGTGACACTGTACCTTCAATATCTGACTCTCATGATAATAATCAGCGACAGTCATTTTTCTGAAGGTAGAGAGGCATATAGAAATGCCTCATAAGAAACCGTTTGCAGCTTTCTGAAAAAATAAATAAATACAAATAAAAAATAAAAAAATTTGCTTGAATTAGAGATTTGAATTGAGACAGGCATAATATCATATTGTACTCCAGGTTCCCATCCTGCAAAATAAAGAGTAAGTAGTAGAATGAATCCTCCTTTATTTTCAGCATGGTACATTATTCTGAAAGTATTTAGTCCCACTGGTTTCTTCTTCTTGTCTCATAATTTTTTACTGCTTACCCTCTGTAGCTCACCCACACTGCAGTGAGGCAGGGTATGTGTGCAGGAAATGCTAATTTAAACGTCACCCTAGGCAAAGGGAGATTAGGAAAGTAAATCTCTTGTAAATGCCAGTTATGATGTTCTTTACAAGTCAATGTAAAAATTATCTCTGAATCACCTTCAGGCAGTACCATGCTCACATCATCCACAGATAACAGGACCTAGTTACTGATAGCCCCTGGAATCCGCACAGCACCTAATCTGTGCTCAGGGTGAACTACATATGGAAGAGCTAAACAAGCTGCAAAAGGACACAATTCCACTCTTCCTCTAACAAATTTATAATCTCCATGGAAATGGCTATTCAACATAATATGAGTCCTAATGTAATATCTGGATTCTAATGTAATATCCTCAGGCCTCAGAAGGCCAAGGTATAAATGAAGTTCTTTCACACCCACATCTGTTTGGAATTTATTCCTCCTACCTGGATATACAACCCAATGTCTCCCTGCCCACTCCTGTTTTCTTGGGCTCAGGGATAAAGCCAGCGCATGGATCCACTTCGGCTCCTAGGCTGGGACCCAGGCCACATGGCACATAGCATGGCTGCATAGCCTCAGTAGACTGCTGCTCCATCATTGCAGGCATCTCCCCCTGAGCACAACCCTTAGAGTGATGAGGCAGAATGGATGAGGGTGAATGGAGTGAAGAATGGGCACACAGGCCTGAGGGCTAAGGGTCTACTTCATTGCTGCCAAGAGTCCCAAGTTGTCAACTGGGCCTTGAGGTGACACTGCTTATACCTTAAGACTTACAGAAAATGGTACCTTTTATACCTCTTTTCTCCATGGAGATCAAACCTGGTGCCTGGAGCTGGTTGGGGCAATAGACTCAAACCCAAGTCGTTATTTTTCTGCCTGTTCTCCCTGTGTCTCTCAGACCCTTGTCTGCAAAACTCCTCCTTCCTCTAACAACAAACAAAGCTCCTCATTGTCAGCCCTAAATTATGACTGGAGGAAGTTGGAGCAACACCGACCTCATAAATGCTGTCTTGCTGGGGCTCGTCCCCACACTACTTGCAGCATATAAATACACATACTTTGATTTCTCTCTCACTGGCCCAGAGCAGACCACTCCACATCAGGGGTGATGACTATGTTTTGTTCCTGTGTGTTCTTCCTGTCTAACATAATACTTCTCACACAGCTAACGTGAAAGGGAGGAGGGAAGAAGGAAGGAAGGAAGGAGAAAGGGGGAAGGAGGGAAAGAAGTGGGAGAGAAGAAAGAGGGAGGGAGAAGGGAACAAAGGAGGGAAGGAGGGGAAAGAAGGGGAGTCTTGCCCCTTCAGGACTTGGACACATGCTGTTTCCTCTGCCAGGAATATTTTCTCTCCTCTACCCAGCACTTTCTCATCTATCTCACCTCATATTAACTGTTACCTCCTCTGAGGCTGTCTCTGTCAGTCTAAAGTAGATGTCCTGGTACATTGGTCTTTCTCTGCATTATCTTCTCTCTTCTTTCTAGTCCTTAGAGAGTTGTGAGGAACCCACAAGTGACTTGTGTGTGGCTGTGTGTGGTTGTGTCATTTCTTGAGTGTTCACAGGGTCTGAGACAGACCATAATGAGCAAGGGCAGCCCCCTACCTGCGCCTGCCCTCTCTCTCCTCACTCCTTACCCACCACCACCATAAATTCCCTGTGGCTGAAGAGTGACCCCCTCTACAGTGACACGAGCTGGAGGTCAGGGAGTGCTGATAGGGCAAAGTGAGGATCACCGATTCCCCAGTAACTTTCCTGAGGTATCTGCATTGTAAGAGGGGGTATATTACCCCAATGAATCTAATGGTTTAGGGCTTCTGGTCCATAACGAGGAGAAGAATTTTAAGGCAGGCTAAGAAAGATGTAATAAACTAAATAATGTCCTCAAAACATCCAAATCCTAATCTCCAGTACCTGTGAGTGTCACCTTCCATGGAGAAAGAGACTTTGCAGGTGTGATTAAGTAAAAGATATTAAGATGGGGAGATTATCCTGTATTATAAAGGTGGGCCATAAATGCCATAAAAAATGTCCTTATAAGAGGAGGACAGAGGGAGATTTGACACTAGAATACTAGAATAAGAGAAGGCAAGGTGGCCACTGAAGCAAGATGCTCCACCTCTGGCTTTGAAGATAGAGGAAGGGACCACAAGCTAAGGAATGCAGCTCTAGAAGCTGGAAAAGGCAAGGAAAAACACTCTTCTCTAGGCTCTCTGGGAGGAGCAAGACCCTGCCAACACCTTGATTTTGACCCAGTGAGACTTACTCTGGACTTCTGATCTCCATAACTTTGAGAGAATAAATATGTGTTGTTTTAAGCCACTGAGTTTGTGGTAATTTGTTACAGTAGCCACAGGGAGCTAATATAGAAGCGTGCCAGGAGCTGATACTAGCCCCTGCAAACCATCACCAGAGACCCTTCTCGTCTTCTTCTCTTCTCCACCCTCCTCTTCCCTCAACTCCTCTCTCCCTTTTCTTCTATGCACTCCTCTCCATGTGTCTCTTTTTTCTCCCTCTCTGTCTGTCTCCATCGTTCTTTTTCTCTCTTCCTCTTCCTCATGTGTCTCTCCCTCTTTCTCCCTCTCCTTCTCCTTATCTCTTCCTCTCTCCCTTTCTCTTCTGCCCTCCATCATCTTCTCCCTGCCCCAAAAAGCTTGCCTTGCTCCTGCCAAGAAAGGGCACTTGGCATCATCTGTGAAGTAGCTGATGGAGGCCATCTGCCAGTTCACTGCCAAATCAGGTTGCACACTAGCAGTGGTCACAGCTGAACAAGACAGCCTTAAACAGACATTTGGATTTCCAATCTCAGAGACTGACAGACCCAGGCAAATAGCTACTAGTACTGAGAACATCTCAAACCTTCCTAGAACAACAGGAGGGTGACTAACCCAGGGTACTTAGTGGCCAGGCTCATGTTGTCGCAGTAGCTTCAGCAGACAGGGTTTGGCCTCTGTTTTACAGAAAAGGAAATTGAACCTCAGGGAAATTAAGTAATTTGCCCAAGATTATACCGTTTAAGCTCAGTGATTGGCAAAATCAACATTTAAACATATATTTATCAGATCCTCAGGCCCATACATCAGCTTCCAGCTAAATGTTTTCTTCCAGGGGAAGGGATTCTGGCTACACAAATCAAATGCATGCATCAACTTTAAGGAGACAGGCAAGAGCAAAATTCAGAAGGGCCAAAGGAATTAGGGGGATTGCTGTTTCATACAGAAAGAGGCCTAAAAAGCAGAATTCAAAGTCATGAAAACACATTTAGAGAAACTGAATTGGGAACAACTTAATACTAGATTCCCTTAAGCATGAGCATTTTACTGGGAAGTAACAAAAGGAAACAGGAAGGTATACATAGTGATAAAGGGAATATTAATCTGAATCCTTCTAAGTGTAATTTTAAAAAGTTAAAAAGATGATTCTCATTCAAATATAGAATGAACAAGTGTCAAAGATTTTTTATAACTCATCCATGAGTAAACTAGTAAGATAAAAACATTAAAATGGGTTTGAGAGCATTCGAAAAATAAAGATTAATATTGTCCATCAAAAAAAGCATTTAAAAAAGGAATCTCAGAATAAGATTGCTGATTACAGGCAGAGTTGGCTAACGTCCTATAGGGACAGAGTCCTCCTCTACAAGGGAGGTTTGAATATCTTCTCTACTGGGTAGAAAATCTATAAGTTCACATGCAACTGCACATTAAACAAAAGAGCAAAGTCAAACACAGGTTCATTCCCCTAGATTATTAAATAATAATCACCTATTATTATTGAATGAGCTGTTCAACAATGCCCCAAGATCATGTTGAAAGTTTGTTACCCACCTTTTTACTTTATTGCCAAATTTTAAATAATTTTTCCTAACACTTCTATATTCTGACTTTTTCTTGTTCATCTCAGACCACTTAATTGGCAGGTTCCTGTTCTCTTTTGTTCTAGATGTTGGTGTAATCAGTCTATGGAGTAAAACAGTCTGATCAGGGCACAAGCACAAAACAGCTTTATTCTTTCTTACCACCCTCTATTAGATTTGCTCTCTCAAACAGTACTTCTTGCCTTTAGCTGAAATATGACAAACCCTAAAGTTTTCCAGGCACACTTATTTAAAACAAAAAATCCATTCTAAAACTCCAAAATCTCATATCATTTAAAACTTCTTGCTTCTCCCAGCTGGTTTCTGCCTCAGGCTTAAAATCTTACAGTGGTTTCTCCCATGGACACTCAAGAACACATGTGTCACTATTAATCTCCTGCCAAGAAGTAGATGCAAAACATGAGGCATGTTGAGCTTATCCCTTGGTAGAGGAAATCAATTCAAGGCTTGTTGGAAGAACTTCATCTTGTTAAAGAAACTCATCACCTTGCTTTATTATTTTTTTAAAAAGTGGTCAAAATAAGACAATATCATTTGGAATTTATTCAGTAAAATCAGGGAAGATGGTTGACAGCATTAGTTAATTCTAACTTACCATTATTTTTATGGAGGATGCATTGACCTGACCATCCTAATTTAGATATGAGAGATGCCTTTGTGTGAACAGAGTGTCTTGTACCTATTCTAGCTAATTACATTAACGCATTAATAATGGGGGCAAAATTTCTCTGATTTAATCAGGACAAGCAACGTCTCTGGAACCCCATGATTGTGCCTAGGAGACAGTGGTCATTCTAGATCCTACTGGATCACTGAGAAGGAACAACTAAGTGTGCTCTTAGCAGGTCAGAGAAGGCTTCCAAGAAGGGGGTTAGAGTCCATTGATCTTGAAGGATGAACAAGGATTCACCATAAGCAAAGAAGTTCATTCTAGTCTGAGAGACACGAGGGCACCAGAGCATGAAAAGCATGATAGATCCAGGCCAGGAGCAGCATGGACCCGCGGAAACACTGGGCTTCAGGGCAGTGAAGGAAGATCATACAGGTGGCTGTCAAGGTAAATGGAGGGCATATTCTGGTGGGCCCTAGAATGCCAAGCTCCAGCTTTAAGTGACAAAAAATAGGAGCCAAGAAAGAGTGTAGAGAAAGGAAGAGACATAGCCAAGCATGGGTGGTGTGCTTATTCTTGCATCTGACCAGCCTTCTGCAAGCAAGAAGTTTAGATGGATCATGAGTCTCTCATGTCCCACAGGGAAACTTCCAAGATCTGAAGAATTTACAGCACTCTGTCCAAACTGTGTCCTGGTACAGATGACTCCACATATTATATCACACTAATTATCCACAGGCTAAAGCCAATCTAAATTCCTTGTGTCTAAAAAATCTTTGGCCTTCCTGGTTTAATTTAAAAAAATAAAATAAAATAAAATAAAATAAAATAAAATAAAATAAAATAAAATAAAATAAAATAAAATAAAATAAAATAAAACAAACAAATAAACAAAACAAACAGCAAAGATTTTGAAACAACACTGCCAGCCAACTCAGATAAAGTCATGCATAAAATCAATAAATTATAATCCTTTATAAGTAACAAATCCTTTCTGCAAATCAGGTTAAAGAAGAGTTGGTGAGAAGCTTTGAGTCTAGTATTAGGCTAAGAACATAAAAATGGCTGTAGTGAAATGGCTACTCCACGCAAGAATAGTTATAGAATTGCAAATGTCCACTGAAAAGCAAACAAGTAATTTCACTTATCCTTTCCGTCCTGTGATATTGCCACATGTTTTATATTTCAGGATTCTGTGAAGCTTCCATTTAAAACATCTTGCTCCTGAAGAAATGAAAAAGAACCAGCAGGTTTCTTGCCACTGGAATAGTTTAGGTCAGAGATAGCAGGCAGCCTTTGGCACTCACGCAAAACCAGTCCATCGGACTGTGTGGAAAAGAATTCTCGGACCAGGCCAGGGTCAGAGGGAAGGAGTTGGGATGGATTAGAGGTGCTGCCACAAGATTTGAACTCAGGTCCATCCAGCTGCAAAGCCAGGCTTTTAACCACTTCAATCTGCTTCTTGAATTGGGGCAGTAACAGCTGCTTAACTCATTGGGGAAAACACATTTAAAAGAATTAAAGTTAGATGTCTTCTTTCATAGCACATAACTTAAGTATATCCTACTTAGATGTGGAATCTTTTAGAGTGTAAGGCAGTACTTTGCCTCGTTCCCAAGGTATCCCAGTCACTAGAAGAGAACCTGACACAGAGTATGTACATTCTACTAGGGCAAAGAACTCTTAGACCCAACTGTTCCCCTGGTGTGATTTGCTTCCTTTAGCTGAGAACATATTTACAGACAACATGACATTTGGTCAGTTTTATCCCTTGTCAGTCTTTGATTTAATTACTGGAAACTGTGTAGATAAGTTCCACAGAAAATTTTCTGGTTTAAAAACAAAACAACAGCAACACAAATGCTTCACATAATCTAGCCAGGATCAGAGTGTGGGTAGTCAGAACAGATTCTACCCCCTTTACTTTGAAAATATATATAATTGAAACAATTTAGAATATAGACTAAATACCTGAGGTGGGCAGTGCACACCCATAGCAACCAGGAAGGTGTATTTTGCTGGCAAGTTCTATTATCCTAAACCTGGGATAGTCAGAAAACCCAGAGCAGCTTAACCTGTTAGCAATCTTATGTGGCAGAATGCTGCAATAAAACTAAATTTTTGGACGCTGGCAATCATTCTCATCACAGACAGCACCTGCAGCTCAGGGCACTGGGACAGGATACAGGGAGAGAGGGAGAAAAATGGAGGACAGTGGGGAGTAATGTGTCTGTGCTATGTGAAAGAGTGTTGTTGGGGCTGGGTTTAGAAACCATGGATGACAGTAAGGAAAGGAGAGAGTTCCACCGTGCAGACCCGGTGGCTCTGATAACAGCTTGCTTCTGAACCAGCACTTGATTCAGTCTGACCTCCTTACCCAACACTGCTCTCGGGTACAATTTCATTGTTTTAAGCCCAAATCCTTCACATGCACACGCCCTTGCCTCAAACCTCTCCCCAGTCAGATCAGAGACTGATTTGGAACAGGACATTTGGCTCTTGCTGTATGAAAGGTGGTAGGATGCAGTATAGAGAGCAGGGGCTTAGACAGAAGAGTGACAGCTCTTACCTGTGTGGGCCAAAGGGCCTGCAGCTTTTCTAGATGAGTGATTTAGAGCCCACCTCTCTGGTCTCAATTTCCTTTTCGGTAAAACAGGGTTGTTTTGAGAATTAATAGACAAAGAATCATCACTAATTGTGTGATTTTTGGACAAATAGTTTGACTTCTGTGCCTCAGTTTTACCATCTGTGCAATGGGGACAATGATAATGGCCTCAGCTGGCTCACAGCATGTTGTGAGATTAAAAACTGGATATATGTATAAAGGAGCCTTGAAATCATGGAGCATTGTAGCATTACAGTGATTGATCCTTCCACTAAGAATCCCAGGAGATGAAGCTCATTTCTATGACCTTGGCTCTTCTTATCCAAGGTTTCAGCCCCCAAAACTTTTCCCCATGCATTCCCTCAACTTCTGTTGTACAGCTAAGTGGTGTGGGTCCTGCACCAACCCCCATATCCTGAGCTATCCCTTCACACATCACTCATACCTGTCCACAGCTGACTTGCCTGATGTGCCCAGGGAGCAGAGAGTGGATGGCCATGTTCCACAAAGACTTCTTTGACGGGGAAGTATGGCGGGGAGACTGGGACCCTGAGCCCTGGTGTAAGAGAACCAAACCAAGGAAGGACAAAGGCTCTCCTGGCCACTGAGGGGCTGTGTCAGGATGTTTGTCCTCTAATAATTGTGAAAGTGCCTGAATGGAGAGGCATGAGTGAGTGAGAGAGTGACTACAGTGTCAATGAAGACACCTATAGGACCCACGTGGCTGATATTGATGCACCCCAGAGGGCTAATGAAAGAAGGGAAAAGCTCACTTGGCTTAGCATAAAAATGTCAATAAAATCCCTACCATTTATGAAGTCAGCTTACCACTTACGGCTACTTACCATGTGCAAAGAGCTGTTATCACGAAATGTGGGTCAAATTAATGATGGCTTAAGTTTATTTCACTATAGCACTAAATTCTATGATTGTCGTGCCCTATGATCTCTTACTCAACAGTCATTTGCTTATCACTTAAAACATTCAAGAGATATATGTAACCTTGAATTAATTAATAGATCTAAACCAGTGTTTCTCCACTATGTTCATTATTGCCCTTCTAAGGAGCTTTTTCAGAAATTTTATTCCTAATTACCTGCCCATTCCTAGGTGAAAATTTAGTGAATACAATTTTCTTCATCTCGTTACAGAGGATGATTATGAGGATTCAATTAGACTGAATGATTGTAAAGTACTTACTATGTTGTATGTTCTCAGGAAATTGTTATGAGAAAGCATATCTTGTCTATTCAGTATATGTGGAAAACCCAGCTTAGTTGCAAGAACGGCTTTGCTAGGGTTTTGGTTGGAAGTGAGTTCGTGACAAGCTCTAGGTTCCTGACTCCTAGGCCTGTGCTTCCACTGCCACATGAGACTTATGTGATATTGAGTAATTCAGAGATGGCCCCTTCCAAACAAGAAGGAAGGAGGCTTTTTGTTTAGGGTGAAAGTAAACAGAGCTCTTTAAATCAATGAGGATGAACTTTTCTAATGTTAATTCTGCTCACTTCACCCTGTGAGTAAACATGAAAGCAAGTCTAGATAGTGAGCGCTATCTGCCTTTTGCAAGCTTCAATGTAAACTGTGCCTTTCTGGGCTCAAACCCATGACTGCCCGAGACTTACTGGGGCTTGCCATGGTCAGGCGCAACATTTGTTTTGCCGGAGCTTCTGGTTTCCACTTGACTCTTTTCTTTGAGATATCTTACCTACCTACTGATAAACTGATGGCACAATTTCAACCCTTTCAAAAGCAATTACTCTTCAGGATCCTCTTTTCAAGGCTACTATCAAACCCTATGGATCACACTACGAAGGGAGCTTACTTCTAACCTTTATAAAGACTTTACCACAGAGTGCTCCCTCCTTTTCTGGCTTCATCTTCATCCTTCCCCTTCATGCTAACAAGTGATTTTATTCCTATGGGGAAGTTGCCAAATAGCGAACATAAAAAGGAGGTGGCAGATCACTCCACAACCAGAGCTGGACCAGGCTGCCGAGAAAGGCTGAGGCTTTAGAGATATGCAAGATTACTGTCACTTTGTGACTCATTTCTCTGACAAGAATGCAAATTGTGAAAAACAAAACAAAACAGAAAACAAAGAAACTATGTTTCCTCTTCTATTGTTTTTGTCATAATTAGGGACTTTTAAAAATTAGGAACACTCAGCATTTAAAACTATAACATGCTTATATTCCCTTCTTCCTGACACCTGCCTACAACTCAGTATCTTCTTAGTTAAAAAAAAAGTTTTAATGTGTTCTGCTATTTTTCGAGAGCAATTTTTGGCCAGGCCATAGCCTGGCAGTTCTGCTGCCTGTGATGATGTAGATCAGCTACTCTCATAGGGCTTTAAAACATGGCTTCAAAGGCCGATCATCATACTGTACCAGCCAGCCCCCACAGATGGCATTAACTGACCTTAAGCTGGGAGCAAAATTCAAAGGAGTCTTCCCTCTGTGGGTAAGCTCTCACTGTGGCTAATTGTAGGCCTCTCTACAGGGGAAGAACAGCAAGCCCAAGGATCAGGGCTAGAGGAGCTGGGTCTTGTCCAACCTTGACCTATCAAGGGAAAGGATGTGGCAACAAGGAGTCCCACAGTGACCCAGCATCTTTAGAAAATGCATCACCTCAGATTGGAGATCAGAAGATTCTGAGACATTAAAGGACCTCTGGTCTCACAATTCACATTCCATTTGCCATCCCACAATTTGAGTAGGGTAAATGCTTTGTCTTAACTTATACAATGCCAAGGAGTTGAGATAAAAGTTCAGGTCGCTAAACTAGCTCCCTAGTATTGATGCCTACAGAACCTGAGAGGACCTCAGGGATATCTAGGAGTATGCTTGGAACAGTAGTATTGACAGTGATATGAAGAATAGTGCTAATAGTGGTAATATCAACACCTGATATTTATGTAGAGATTGGGAGACATAGAGGAGGCAGCGAATATCCTCTCTGTAGGCCCACTGCTCTGTGTTTACAGCTATTACTCACTCAAGGGAGGTGGCAGAGAGGCAAGAGACAGGAAGAATAGCTATGTAGAAAGCAATGTGGATGAATTACTTATTATTTCTAAGACTATTTCCTCATCTGTGAAATAGAGCAATGACAATCTAATAGGGCTTTTCGGATAATGAGATATGTGAGTATGCATTCATCTAACAACTTATTGACCCATCTGTTATGGGCCAGGCACTGTTCTGTCACTAAAGAAGTTATAGGCCTGGGGCATGAGTTCATTGGTTTAGCAGTGAACAGAACACACTAAGCCCCTGCCCTCATGAAAGCCATGTTCTAATAGGAATAAATAGATAACTCATCAGGGAAGCATAAGTGTGAAGAAACTGAATGTTAAAATATAGACAGAAATGAAAGGAGAAGTAGAAAAACCCATAGTTATGTTATAAAATTTAAGCATCTTTTCCAATAATTGACAAAAGAAACATTTTTTTAAAAAATAGGGCTTAATGACAAGATTTTAACATTATCAACCAAATTAACCTAATCAATATTTACTCTCTATATTTTTTTCTTTCAAGTGTACATGGAAGATCCTCCCAGTCAGAACATATGCCAGTCTATTAAATAAGTCTCAAAAATTATCAAAATTTTGAAATCTTACAAGATATGGTCTCTGACTACCATATAATTAAATTAGAAACAAAAATAATAAAATATCTAGAATATCCTCCCAAATATTTGAAAATTAAAAATATATCAAAATAACTCATCAGTCAAAGAAAAAAAAATCACAAGAAAACAGCTTCTCACTAAATGATAATGAAAACACAAGATCGCAAAATGTTGCTAATGTAGTAGAGGGAATTTTATTGCTTTTAAAGCCTATATTAGAAAAGATTTAAAATCATGATCTATGTTTCCACATTAAGAACAAGAAAAGCAAGTTAAACAAAAAGTTAAGTAGAAAGAAAGAATTGGGAAAATAGCAGAAATTGATGAAACAGAAAATAAATAGTAGAGCAAATTAACAAAGTCAAAGTTGATTTTTTATGAAAAACAATCTGGAGATTTCTCAAAAAATTAAAAATGGATATATCTTTTGACTCAGCATTGCACTTTTGGATATTTCTCCAAAGAAAGCCAAAACAATAATTTGTAAATATCTATGCACACCTATGTTCATGGCAGCACAATTTACAATAGCCAAGATATGAAAGCAACCTAAATGCCCATCAACAGATGACTGGATAAAGAAGTTATGGTTCATATATACAATGAAATATTACTCAGCCATTAAAAAAATGAAATCCTACCATTCTCAAGACATGGATGGACCTAGAGGGGATTATGTTGAAATAAGTCAGATAGAGAAAGATAAATACCATATGATTTCACTTTCATGTGGAATCTAAGGGAAAAAAAAGAACAAACTAATCAAAAACAGACTCACAAATACAGAGGACAATTTGATGTTGGCCAGAGGGGAGGGAGGTTGAGGAGTTGGGAGAAAGGGGTGAAGGGTTAAATAAGTACAAATTAGTAGTTGATAGATGGTCACAGGGATGGGGAGCACGGCATAGTGAATGCTGTTAACATTAATGTAACGGCTATTAGGTGTAGAGACAGAGGAGAGAAAGAGCAATCAGGGGGATTGTTTCATAAACTATGTAAATGTCTAACCAATGTACTATATACTTGAAACTAATAATAAAATAAAATTTAAAAAGATTAAAGAAATCGATAAGGCCTTAGGAAGACCAATCAAGAAGAAAAAACACAAATGATCAACATCAGAAATGAAAAAAAGAATATCGCTACTGATTTTACAGATATGAAAATGATGATAAGATATAATGAACACCTATATACAATAAAGTACATATCTTAAAAAAATTAAAACTTTTCTTAAAAGACACAACTAAAACAAACTGTCTCACAAAGAAATTGCATATCTTAATACTCTATATCTGTTAGATAAATTTAATTTACAATCAAAAACCTCTCCTGAGAGAAAACTCTCAACTCAGACGAATTCACTGGTGAATTATGTCAAATGTTAAAAAATAGATAATACCCTTCCTACACCATCTCTTTTAGAAAATTGGAAGGAAATACATTCAATCACATATTATGAACCTGAAATAACTCTGATACAAAATACAGAAAAGGCACTACAAGGAGACTATAGACCGATATCCCTCATGAACACAGATGCAAAAATCCTCAATAAAACATTAACAAATTAAATCTGGCAATACATAAAAAAGGATAATATGTCATGACCAAGCGGGACTTACCTGAGAACACAAGATTATTATAACATTTGGAAATCAATCCATGTAATTGATCACTTTACCAGAATAAAGGAGAAAAATGGTATCATCTCAAAACATGAAAAATTTAGTATCAATTCATGATATATAAAACTATCAAAAACAAACAATTTTTAGCAAAAGAGGAACAGAAGAGTACTCCCCCAAACAATTTTTAGCAAAAGAGGAACAGAAGTAGTCCCCCAACTTGATAAAGAGCATCTTTCAAAAATCTATAGCTATCTTCATATTTAACAGTAAAATATTGAGTAGATTCTCCTAAGATCAGAAATAAGGTAAGAATATCTGTTTCTACTTCTATTTGATATTGTACTGGAGGTCTTAGGACCTCCAGCAATGCAACAAGGGGAAAAAAGACAGAGAAAAGGAAAAAGTAAAGCCATATTTTTGGAGATAACATAATTGTATCTAGGTCAATATACAAAAATAAATTGTATTTCTATGTTCGAGTAATAAATATTGAAAAAATAATTTTAAAATAATATTTATAATAGCATCAAAAACATAAACTAGGAATAAATTTAACAAAATATGTACAAGACTTCTATGTAGAAAACTATTAAACATTTCTGAGAAAGTTTATTTTTATTTTCACTTTTTTTAATATTTGATTTATTTTTAAATTTATCTATTTATTTATTTATTATTTTTATTATGGTGACATTCGTTAATGAAATCCAGTAGAGAAAATTTAAAATATCTAAATAAGTAGAGAGATATATATGATATTCATCAACTACTCGATGTCTATTCTCCCCACACTGATTTATAGATTCAACATAATCCCAGTTGCCTTTTGCCCCCCTAGAAATTGACAAGTAGACCTTAAAATTTATATGAAAATCCAAAAGACCTACAATAGTCAGGACTGTTTTGAAAAACATGAACAAAATTGAAGAACTTATACTTCCTTATTTTTAAGATTTATATAAAGCTATAGTAATCAGTATAGTGTGGCACTGGAAGGATAGAGATATAAATTAATGGATTGGAATAGATTCAGAAATGGACCCACACATTTATGGTCAATTAATTTTTGATAAAGGTGCTAAGGTAATTCAATGGGGAAAGAATAGTCTTTCCAACTGTTGCTGGAAAAACTGGATATTCTTTTATTAAAAATTGAACTACAATTTTGTTTTCACATCAGACAAAAAACTAATTTGATTTAGATTATAGGCCAAAAAGTGAAAGATAAAACACCTAAAATAAAAACATTAGATAAAAATCTTTGCAACTTGGGAGTAAGTGAAAATCTTATACCAAGATGCAAAAATTACTAATCATATAAGAAAAGAAATGGATAAATTTGGCTTTATTAAAGTTAAAAATCTGTTTTTCTTAAATACACTGTTAAGAATATAAAAAGTCAAGCTACATAGCAGAGAAAATATTGAAAATATGTATATCAGAAAAAACTTGTATACATAATGTATAAAGAACTCTTACAACTCAATAAGACAACTAATTTTTAAAAATGGACAAAAGACTCTACAGACACTGTATGAAAAGAGACAAACAGCCAATATGGACAAGAAAAAATGCTCAATAAAACTAGTCATCCAGGAGGTGAAAATTAAAACCACAATGAGATATCACTTCACCCCCGATAGTATGGCTAAAATTAAAAAGACTGACAAAATCAACTGTTAGTGGGATGTGGAGCATATGGAACTCCTACTGAGAAAGATGTAGACTTCAGGGTGAGTTTTAAGGTGTTCTAGAGGCATAGAAAGGAGCTGGCCCTGAAAGAGGAGACTTGACTTTATTTTGCCTTCACACTAACTAAAAGAGATAAGTGGCCTTATCATCCCCTTGTTTTTCAGATCAAGAAGCTAAAGACAAAAAGCTTAAGCAATTGCCAGCTAGTGAGTGGCAGAGCTGCAAAGTAATCAGTCTTTTACTCCAAACTGTTCTATTAACATCAAGGCTAAAATCCTTGAGTTATGTTTTCTTTTCCTAAAATTTGTGTTGCGTAGTAAGCAGCACACTCACTCGTTGAGTGTTGATATTTGATCACTGGACTACAGTTTTGAGGCTGAAGCTCCATTCTGATAAAGTGTGACCCTACTTAAGAGATAATGATTTCAAAACACGCCTTAACTGGGGCCTGATATAGGTCATGCCCTGTACTAGGAGCTAGAAGAAATACCAGAATGGTCTTTGCTCGTAGCAGGGTGTTTACATTTTATGTAACGTAGACAGATAATGTAAACAAACATTAAAAATGAGTCAGAACATATCAAAAGATAGATTGAGTCAACACTGTCTAATGGTTCTCACACTTGAGTGTGCACTGCATTCATTCAAAGGGGAATTCTAAAACACATACTGCTAGGCTCTACTCCAGAGCTTCTGATTTAGTAGGTCTGGAGTGAGGCCTAAGAATTTGCATTTCTAACATATTCCCAGGTAAGGATGCTGCTGCTGGTCCAGAGACCTTGTTTTGAGAAACACTGGTATAGAGGGAATGATTATCTCCACTGAGATCTTCATCTATAGTGGAGTGAGTTTAAGTGAGGAAGATTTAAAAATTATACTTAGATAAGTATGTCATATTTGTCAGACACAGCTAATTACCAACCTGATATCCATTCTCTCTTCAAAATGACACTGATTCTCATCTGTGTGTCTATATGCCTAACCAAAACAAAAACAAACAAAACGCCCTTTCTTATCCAGCCTCCCTTGCAGCTAGTGGAATGGGGATTTCTGAAAGATTCTTGCTTGCTTGACATAGATGCTTCTCCATATTTCTTGTCATTTACTTAGTCCACTTCCTGTCTGGAATCTGGACCTGTGGCTAGAGGTGACGCAGCAACCACAAGTATGAAAGGATGGCATAGAGAAAAAAGATAGAAAGAGCCTGGAATATTTATGACAGCACGAAGCAGTCACCAGCCCTGGACTACTATCTTTGGTCTTCCTGTTAATCGTCAAATATAAATCCCTATTTGGCTAAGCTACTGCTGTTGAGTTTCTATTACAAGAAGCCAAACACAACATATATGAACACCATGGCTTCATCTAAGTCATTAATTTAATCATGGTAAGCTTAGCACTAGAGACCAACTATCTTCAGCTAGATATTTATAAATTTATACTCTTTGTGTACTAAATTCACTAACCATGATCTCAACCATTCCTTAAAATTCTACTGTGTCCACAAACACATAATGAAAAGTTTTGTCTTCTGGAAATCCAAATACGTTGTGCCTATGTCACTCCTCTGATCTATCACTTGAATAATGTTATCCAAAAAAAGGTCAGTAGTTTGTCTTGCCTTCCTTATCCTCCAGTGAATCCATGTTGGTTGCCTGTGGTCTCCTCTTCTAAGAATTCATGGAACACTTATTTGATTGTGCCGGCATTTTCCCCAAGATCCACATCAAGCCCACTGGTCTATAATTGAAGAATCTGCATTCTTCTTATTACTTAAAATAAGCACCACATCTGTCCACCTTCAATCTCTGGCTCCTCTCCCACTTTCCATAACTTCTCAAAGATCATCTCACTGAGCCGGAATGTGGTTCAGCCTGGCCAGGCATTTCAATTATGTAATGCAGCTGGCAGCTCCTCTACAGTCTCCTCAATTAACTTGGCCATCACTTCCCTCAAACATTGCTCCTTCTACCCCCACTCTCAAAATGGCTCAGCTGATTTTGTGTTGTTTGTCAAAATCACACCATCTACCATTCTTATTTCTGTTCTAATTCTAAATATAACACAGATGCTTCCTTCTTGGCTTGGCAGGTGGTGGCACATTCCTTACAGATCACAGCTCTCTCATCTTCATCCTGGAATATGTCCTTCCTATATTTTCCTTCATTTTCTTTAATAACCATTTGGAATATTTTAGGTTTACAAAGAAGTTGCAACCTTAGTAAATTGAGTTTCCATACACTCTCTCACCCAGTGTCCCCTAAAATTAACATCTTATGTAACCATGGCACACTTATTAAAACTAAGAAATTAACATTGGTCCATTAGCGTTAACTGAGTGACAGACTTTATTCAGATTTCATCTGCTTTCCCGCTAATGTTCTTTTGCTGTTCTGGAATCCAGACTAGGACCTCACATTTCATTTAGTCTGTGTTTTTAAATGTCAGTTATCAAAGTCCCTTTAACAATATTTTCCTTTTTTATCAAGATGATTTGATTTGAACTAAAGGGATGACTTTTAACTTATTTTGTTTAATTTTCCAAGCAATAGATTTTTTTTTTTCTTGAGCTGTCTTCCCTTCAAGGAGCTTATGCCATTGAATGAGACCCAGAAATCAGCTGTTCAGCAACTAGAATACCCACCTCCTCAGTGATTGGTGAAATGATCACCGTATCTCAAGGTTCTTTTCAACTCTATTTCACCAACAGTTTCTTTTTGTTGGCCCAGAGTAGGTCCTGAGTAGGCATTTCTCTTAGCAATTCCTCCTAAACTTCTGATAAATTGTGCCTAAGATTAATTACTCCAAGTGGCAACTCTAAAAGGTGTGGCACCCTGCCTACCTGTGACTGAGGGGAGGCTCCTGTTAGAGCCCCAAGGAGAAGGTGTTTGTTCTGAGAGGTCTGTGATGACAGAGGCAGCTATTTCAGACACCAGCATGTGCTTCCTTTGGCAGCGGGCTGATTGTCACTGAAAGAAAAATCTTTAGCCTTATTAAGTTAATAAATCTTTAACTAGGTTAAAAAGTAAACAAAGTGGTGATGAGCACAGTTGGAAATCTGATCCTGTCAGACTTATGGAGCCTCCCACCTGGACAAGCAAGTCTGTGATTGAATAGGACAGTCTGCCTGCATGATGGTTTTAACAGAAGCATAGTTCTAAGAAGTTAGTGCAAAATAGAAACCAGTATAGTTATTAGATAACTTCGGTGTTATTTAGAGATTCTCTGGTCATTTCATATGACATTTCTTTTTTAATTTTTTAATATTATTAATGTAGAAATAGTTGAATGTTTGTTTAAGTGTTTTCTATTTAATAATATCACTATACATTGGGATAACTGAAATTTTGAACTGGTCAAAACTCATCTAAAAACTACATGTAGTCTTGGATTGAACTGAACTGAATTGAATTTCTAGCACCTGCAATAAAATCTAAGATTCTTGTTTGTGACTTTTAAAGGCCTAGTTAAGAGTTACCATAGAACCTTAATGATATATTTTTTTTTAAAATGAGAGTGAATGTCGCTTAGTGACCAAAAGTGGCCACAGTAACAATATCAGAAAACAAGGGCTAAGTAGTGGATAATATACCTTACTTGGCATACGTGTTGAACACTCATACTATTAAAGTTCTATATATTTTTAGTTCAATTAATCAGTCTATAACCATAAACAGTTGTTTCAGGAGCCTTATTTATTTTAAAATAAAAGATTATGATATAAATAAAGATGATAGAAAAATTTCAGAATTTTGCCCTTGGAGTTGGGTCCATGTAAAGCTGTGTAGATTTGCATCTTGTTTTGAAAGACAGGAACCAGGACATATCTGAATTCAATGAGGGTTACTAGACCACCCAAATAAAGGAGATGGCTCCTGGCACCCTGGAAACACCATTTGGGATTAGTCATGAGCCTCTAGGTGTAAATGATGAGACAGCCCTCTGCTTTAGCAATGTTGCTGAAAAATTACCATGAAGAATATTTTTCCTAGAGGCAGACATATCAAGTAGCTGTTACCTTCAAGGAACCTTCAATTATTTGTTATGTCAGCCTCTAAGAACTTTACTCTCAAAATTTAGGCACTTATCTTAGAGAATAAGTTGGAGAAGTTATACAGTAAGAATGAAAATAATGATAGCTATAATACTAATTTTTTTAGCTACCATGTCAAAATTAGTATAGTTATTTGCTTGAAACATAAAAAGGTTGACATATTTATTGAGATATTAAATTATTCATGACATGACTATTTAACAGTATTAAGAAATTCCCACAAAGAAAGAGATATTTGGCTAGGACTCTGCACACTACTTGGAATGGCTCAAGGAATTTCAACAATAGTAATAACAACAAAACTCCCTTTATTTTCATAGAAAAAATTGATGTGGAAAGTTTCTGCAGGCAGGTGAATGTGATGACTGCACAATCAGTTTGACAGGTAGAAATTCATAATCTGTAATTGAGAAATATTCACATTCAAGTATTCATAATGGCTTTCTATTCTAATTCTGCAGATATTGCTCATTCCTACTTATCAAATTATAATATTTAACATTTATTAAGCACTTATAATGTGCTAGATGCTGGGCTAAACGCTTTACATGGATTATCTTATTTTATTCTCACACAATCCTATGAGCTTCAGCTTAGTATCCCCATTTCGCAGACTGGGAAACTAAATCTTGAGGTGTTAATTCATTCAAGATCACATGAAAGTAGATCTGAGCCAAGATCCGACAAATGAGATGGATACTCCAATTATAGCAAATGCCAAGTCATGTGTGTGAACTGTTTAAAAACAAAGGCACTCCTACAAAGGCAAGGCTAAATATAAACTTTGGTTTGTAAAAAGCTTTTACATATATTGTTTAATTAAATAGACTTGTAAATTATATATTTGTACCCAGTGAATTTCTTTTGGTTTCAACAAAACCGAATGACCGCTAGCTTATGCATAAAAAAAGAAAATTTGGAAAGGATATTTGTGCCACTCATAGAATCCAAGACAGAAATTAAAAACTCAAGCCTTAGGAAGAGCTAGAACTAGCTCCTTGAATCCCAACAGTAGGAGATCATGAAAATGGCCTTGAATATAAGCCAGTTCCAATAATCCTCAATTTCTGATTCAAATTCCCATGAGACATCATATGATTGGCTCAGCCTGTGCCAAGACCCACTTCACAAAAGTCAGTCATGGCCAGAGGGGCAGGACTATGTAGCACAGTTGGGAAAACTGGGGCCACCTCCAGGATCAGAACCTTCCAGAACAGAGATAATCCATGTGTGCTTTGCAATATAAACATCTTTTTTCTTTTTTCCTTTTTTTCTTTTTCTTTCTTTTTTTTTTTTTTATTTTTTTTTTTTTTTTTTTTTTTGCATAAAAAAGGGACATTCTATCCCAGAGGTAAAATCTGGTTGCAACTTTTAATGTTTTCTCCTCCAAGGCTTGAAAAAGCCAAAAGATTGTCCAAGGGCACTCAACTCGTTAGTCCAGAGTAAGAGCTCTTCTCTATGTCTTATGACCACAACCCTTGTAGGATCTAGCACTGTTTACCTCTGATATATTGCATTGGACATCCAGACCAAGTAAATGAGGAAAGGGACCGCATAAGGGTATAAATGCCCAGATGGGTGCCATCTTGGAAGGTAGCTAACACAAGAGATAACTCTGAACAGATGTATTTACTTAGACATTGTACCTGATTCTGGGGTGTATTCTGTTTGAATGAAATTTAATGTGACTAAATCTGCTGAAAACATTAAAATATCACAGTGGCTTTTAATATGACAAATTTCTGGTTAGTGGTAGGATGAATATAGTTGCTATACATCATATTCATCTCCATGTATTTATTTACATGTCACAGATTTTTTTCACTCGGACAGTTCCTTAGTTACCATGGCAACAGTTCAGAGGTAAATTTCACTCAAGCACAAATGCAGTGTGAAAAACAAAATTTAGGAGACTTGGAACAAAGAACAGAAAAACTGTCTTTGTTTTCACAAATGAACCTGGTCAATTTTAAATTATGCAATAAAGTCTAATGAAAGAGCCTCAAAAAGAGGTTATGCATGGCTTCTCAGGAATATAATAGAAACATTTTTAAAAATTAGAATCTTTACAGAAACCACTCAGAACATCCACATGTTATAAAAAACAAATGTGAATAAGAGGCTGGGATGGAGTGGGAAATGGAGAAGGAGTAAGAGATGGTGAGTGGAGTAAAGGGTGAGGAGACATGAAAAGGAACTGGTCCCAGACCAGCTCCCTTAAATTAATTTGGTCCAGTGTTTGGTTACTGGTGTGGTCTGTAGTTTCAGCTAAGTCAGTTGACCTCTCAGTGTCATAGACATTATCTCTCTATCTTCTTCCCAGAGCTGCTTTGAACAATGTGAAACCAGCATTTTGAGGCTCTCAAAAGAAAAACATTCAGCCAGTGGAGGACATTACAACCTCTGAGCAGAACTCCAAGTGCTTCTCTCTCTCTGCCTGTTTATTTCATATTATAAGGAAAGAAAGAGATCAACACAGGCCATGTAGAACAGGCTCATTAAGAAACAATTTTTGCCATGTATAAATTTAAAAATATGTCTCAAGAAATCTAGGTAGGAACTTCTAAATGCCAGCCTTCCAGATTCCTCTGCAACCTTAAAATGATGTTCTGTTCGCAAGTAAGAAAAGGACAACTAACAATGTCTGACATGTTCATTAAAATTTCCAGCTATCATTGAGAGTTTGTCAATTTCTCCTGGTAGTTCTTTCACCTTTTGCTTTGTACACTTTGAAGCTATATTAAAAGGCATACAAATTCACCGCTTTTATACATTCTTAGAGCATTTTTTTATCATTAATAATTTTCCTTATCACTATTAGTGCTCTTATTCCTATTTTTTCTGATACTAATTTTGCTATATTTCCTTTCTCTTAGCAATAGTCATTTTGGATTATTAAATTTTAGATATCTTTCTTGTAAAATCAATTACTGAATTTTGTTTTTTTTATCTAATTTGAGAGTCTCTGTTTTGAAATAAATGAGTTTGATCCATTTATATTGATTGGGTTACTGATATATTTGGACTTATTTGATCATCTTCTTTTGTTTTCTTTTTACTGTGCTTTATTCCTTTTCTTATTTTGTTCTCCTTTTCTGCCTTCTCTTGGATTAAGGATTTTTTTATTCCTTTTTTTCTTCTATAATTTTTGAAGTTGAACAATTAATTTTGATTTTTTTGTTATCTAATTTTTGACGCACATTCATAATTTATATTTTAAATAAAGCAAAAATACTAATTAATGCTTGTCTTTTCCCCCAAAAAATGCAAAGATATCTAACACCTCTTCTATCTTCTATTCTTGTTGTAGTAAAATTTTATGTTTTTAAACTTCTTTCCAGAGTGAGTTATGATTAAAATTTGAAGGGCCAATTTTTATGTAAATCTACCAGCAGGTCATTCTAAGGCCTTTGTGCAACATTGCTTTCTGCACTTTACTACAGTTTTCTGGATTTGGTTTTCTTCTTGATAAAGTGCATCCTTTAGTGGTTCTTTGAGTAAGAGATCAGTAGGCAGTAAAACCTCTTAGATTTTTTTTCATTTGACCATGTATTCATTTTACCCTGTCTTCTGAATGATAGATTTGCTAGTTAGAAAAGTCTAGGTTTTCAATTAATCTCTCTTATCACTTTGAAGATATCATTCTGTTGCTTGTCATTATTAGTGAGAAATCTGGTTGTCGTTTCTTCATAAATAATCTATATTTTTTCTTCAGTAATTTTTCTTCTTGGCTCCTAGAAAACAATAACATATTTTTTCTTTTTCAATTACAGTTGACTTACTGTATTATATTAGTTTCAGGTGTACAACACAACAATTTGACATTTATATAATTTACAAAGTGATCTCCCCAATAAATCCAGTACCCATCTGACATCATACACAGTTATTACAATACTAGTGACCCTATTCCTCATGCTATACTCTAAATCCCCATGACTATTTTGTAACTACCAATTTGTAACTCTTAATCCCTTGCACACTTTACCCATCCTCCCAACCCTCCCCTCAATCTGGCAACCATCAAAATGCAATCTGTATCTATAAATTTGTTTCTGTTTTGTTTGTTCATTTATCCTGTTCTCTAGATTCCACATATAAGTGAAACCATATGACATTTGTCTTTCTCTGTCCGACTTACTCCACTCAGCTCAGTACCCTTTAGGTCCATCCATGTTGTTGCAGATGGCAAGATTTCAGTCTTTTTTATAGCTGAGTAATATTTCGTTATATATATGTACCACCTCTTTTTGATCCATTCACTCATTGATGGATACCCAGCTTACCTCCATAACTTGGCTATTGTAAATAATGTTGCAATTAATATATGAATGCACATGTCCTTTTCAAATAGTGTTTTGGTTTTTTTCAGAAAAATACCCAGAAGTTTTTTGGGTTCTTTGTTTCTTCTTATAGCCTTGTTTTAAAGTCTATTTTGTCTGGTACAAGTATTGCTACCCCAGCTTTTTGTTTGCTTGTTTCCATTTTTACAAAGTATTTTTTTCCTAGCTCTTTACTTTCAGTCTATGTGTAACTTTTGATCTGAAGTGAGTCTCTTGTAAGCAGTATATGCAAGGATTTTGGTTTCTTATGCATTCAGCCACCCTATGTCTTTTGATTAGGACATTTAATCCATTTATATTTTAAAGATATGTAGTTATTGCCATTTTATTATTCTTATTTTTAATCTTTTTTTTTTTCTTCTTATTCTATTTAAAGAACTTCCTTTAAGATTTCTTACAATACAGGTTTGGTAGTGATAAACTCCTTAAGCCTTTTCCTATCAGGGAAGCTCTTTACCTCACCTTCAGTTGTAAGCGATTGCCTTGTTGGCTAGAGTAATCTTGGTTTAGGTCCTTGGTTTTCATCACTTTGAATATTTTGTGCCAATCGCTTGCGGCCTGCAACGTTTCTGTTGAGAACTCATCTAAAAGTCTTATGAGAGCTCCCTTGTACGTTACTGATTGCTTTTCTCTTGCTGCCTTTAAGAGTCTTTCTTTGTCTTTAACCTGTGGCATTTTAATTATTATGTATCTTGGTGCAGGGCCTTTGGGTTCATCTTGTTTGGGATTCTCTGCACTTCCTGGGCTTATATGTCTATTTCCTTTGCCACGTTATGGCAGTTTTCTGTCACTATTTCTTCAAATAGTTTCTCAATCCCTTGCTCTCTCTCTTCTCCTTCTGGTACCCCTATTATAAGAGTGTCGGTATGCTTGATGCTGCCCCTGAAGTCCCTTAAACTATCTTAATTTTTTCAGATTCTTTTTGTTTTTGGTGTTCTCATTGGGTGTTTTTTGCTACCTTATCTCCCAAATCACTTATTCAAGTGTCTGCTTCATCTAATCTACTACTGATTCCCTTTATTGTATTCTTAATTTCAGTTATTGCATTCTTCATTTCTGACTGGTTCTTTTTATGTTTCAATCTCCGTTTTTATATTTCCTATCTCTTTGTTGAAGTTCACACCGAGTTCACTGAGCATCCTTATAATCAGTATTTTGAACTCTGCATCTGTTAGACTGCTTGTCTACTTTTTTTTAGTTTTTTTTTTCTGAATCTTTGTTCTGTTCTTTCATTTGTGACATTTTTCTTTGTCTCCCCATTTTGGCTGTCTCCTTATGTTTGTTTCTATTTATTAGGTAGATCTTCTATGTCTCCTAGTCTTAGCAAGGTGACCTTATGTAGTAAGTGTTTTCCTTGTGTGTGTTGTGTGTGCTCTCTTGCTATAGTTGAATATTGGTTGCTGTTTGCATGTCAGTGGGAGGGTCAGGCTGATTGGTTGTGAAGACTGGCTGTGACTTATAGTGGAGGAGCTGCTGTGTAGGGGCTGACCCTATGGAGCAGGATTTGCTTTTAGGGGGCTCTGGTGTCTCCTTAGTATGCCTTTTGTGTGTGTCTTTTGTAAAGGTGGTTGGGTGGTGCTCTGGTGTGGTCTGAAGCTGGCCACCAGATGTATTAGTTCTAGGACCTCTTGGGAGGAGCTCTATTGCAGGCCAAGCTTAGCCACTGCCTGTGCCCTGCTTAGGTGCACTTGGTATGAGCTACAAAGTGATTTGCACATGGTTGCCACTTGTCTTGGGTTCAGAGGTGCCTGGAAGAGGTTAAGCTGTGAACAGAGAATGGCTGCCACTAGTGCCAGGCTTGGGACTGCTTAGCAAGAGGTATAGGGCATGCTGAGGCCGGATACTGCTTGTTTGGGGTTTGTGAACCTTTGTGAGATTTAAGAAAAGTCTGCAGCATGAACCAAGACAGGCCGTTGGTACAGAAAAGCCACTGGAAGTGGCTTGGGTGGACCCATGAGTTGGGTAGAGCAAAGTCCAAAGGAATTACCAGGACAGGGAGAACAGTGTTAGCCAGGTTGATGGAGAATCAGATATGGTGCCTGCCTATATCTTCACACTGGAAGTGGGGAGGCTCGTAAATGAACAATGGCTTCTGCCAGCACTTATGTCTGGGAGAAAGCTGCTCCTCTAGCCCTTTCCCTGAAACCATACAATTCAGTTCCTCTCTGTATGTTTCTGGCACCTTTCAAGCTGCTGCCCCAGTGCTGGCACTCAGAGCTAGTGAGTCCATCATCAGGTAAGTCTGTAGGCAGGCCCTTTAAGAAGATACCTGGGCATCTCACAGCCTTTCATCTCAGTCACAAATGTCCACTGATTTTCACAGTAAGAAAGTGTGGGGACTTCTATTCCTGGCACTGAAACTCTGGAGCCTGGTGTGGGGCTGGTACCCCTTACTCCTCAGGGGGGAACCTACACAGCCAAGATATCACTTCTGATTTTTAATTGTCACACATTGGTGTGGCACAAGCCTCCTCTATATCTCCACCCTTCTTACCAGTTTCAGTGTGAGTTCTTCTGTACATCCTTAGTTATAGGACTTTTGTTCAGCTAGGTGATTCTCAATGATGATTGTTCTTTAGTTTGGTTGTAATTTTGATGTGGTCTTGAGAGGAGGCAAGCACAGTGTTCACTTACTCTGTCATCTTGAGTAGAACTTATTCAATAATAATTAAGATATCTCTTTGCCTTGGCTTTTTATAACTGCATCTGTGTTATTTTGTTTGGTGTTTGTTTTTCTTCAGATTTGGCATAGTTTCAATATAAAAAGCTCTGTCTTCAATTCTAGAATCTCATCTATTTTCTATTTGACTATAGTCCCTCCCATTTTTATCTTTTTTCATCTCCTAGAATCTTATAGATCTATCTCAGGGCTTTCCATTCTACTATGTCTTTCATCTACATTTCTGTATTTTACATTGTATTTACATCACAGATATACTCTATTTTGGATGATTTCTTCAGCTATATCTTCCTGTTAGTCATGTATTGTTTAAGCTATCTAGTAAAGATTATTATTCCAATGACCACATTTTTCCCTTCTAAAATTTCTGTTTTGTTAATTTCCAAGTCCAATGTTCTTTTTATATTTTAAAATAAGATCCTATTACTGCTTTATATGTTCTATTACTTCCTTAATTAAAAGCTATCATTAAAACAAACAAACAAATAAACCAAGCTCATAAAAACAAAGAACAGATTGGTGGTTGCAGAGGTGGGGTGGGGGATGGGCAAAATGGGTGAAGGGAGTCAAAAGGTACAAACTTTAGCTATAAAATAAATGTCATGGGGATATAATGTATATAGTATGGTGACTATAGTTAATACTGTATTGCATATTTGAAAGTTGCTAAGAGAGTAAAGCTTAAAGGCTCTCATCACAAGAAAAAATTTTGTAACTATATATGGTGATAAATGTTAACTAGACTTAATCATTTTGCAACATATACAAATATTGAATTATTGTTATACATCTGAAACTAATATAATGTATGTCAATTGTATTTCAATAAAAAAAATAAATGTGATTCTAAAAAGACATATCATTAGATCGCTGTTATCTATAGTTCTTTGCATATTTCTCCCATTTATTGTACAGTTTAGTCAATAGTATTATAATCATTTGATTGGATTTCTTATCTTCTTTGTAATTTTTGTCTGAGAGTTCATGTTCAATGGGAATACCCTATAGCAGGTAAATACCTTGGTTTCCTGAGGGGTTCCTATGGAAATGTTTCCCAATTGCTTTCAAAACTATTTCAAAACTTTTAGAAATTTTGACCCTGCATGAGTAGTGTTAAGAATTCTGTCTGGACATCAACGCACATTATAAGTTATGGATTTTTGTTTCTCTCAACTGATTTTATTTCCACCCACAGCCCAGGGGCAGAGACCTGATTCCTGTTCATGTCTGTAGGGCATGGGCAGTTCTATTAGACTTAGTTCACGCACAAAATAACACTTCCCTGGCTCCAGGCTTTGTGAAAGAGCCAAGTTCCAAGTGTTCCTAAAACTCCCAGCCTCTGCAATATGTTTTCAGTTTAGTTACTTTAGGTGCCACACAATTTTGACTTTTACTCATTGGAGTAGATTTTTAATATTTTTCTAGAACTTGGCTTTTTTTTTTACTTGCTTTCAGCCTTAAAATTTTTCAAGGATAAGTTTATGGAATAAAAAAAGAGGTTTCTCGCAGCAAGTTTAGTTTGCCATCTTGACTTTGAATCCCAAGAACAATGTTTTCACTTAGAAAAACATGTTTATCTAAGTTGACTTTGGGAGGTCATAAGGGGGATTTAAAGTCCCATCAAATTACTCCTTGTGGTTGCCACTATTGGAAGCGAGACATAGTGTGGATCAGAGAAAGAAATAATCAACATGTTATATTGATTTATTTTTCCCATCCTCTTCATCATTTTGTTATAAAAAGTGAATTTATGACCAAATATCCACCAAAGAGGTTGTGAAGAAATTACTTTGATATACTCTTTATACTTTATGATCTTTAAAATGTGTCTTTAAGTTTATGTGCTTAAAAACCTGACTTCTATAATTTTGCAACTCCAAGCCCTTAAAAAATAGGGTAAAGGTAATCTGATGCCTGCCAAGGAAATGACTAGAAGCATATATAACCAATACTACACAAAGTTAAACTACTAAACAGGAAGGAGAGGTAACATGGATCATAGATCAGTTATAATAATATAAAAAAAAAGTTTACAAATAAGGAAAGGGAGAAGGTGAAGATAAACCCTGTGGTATGGATTTATAGGAGGTATTGGTATAAACTCATAGTCTTTCAATATAAAGATGATAGACAGATAGATGATAGATGATAGATAGATAGATAGATAGATAGATAGATAGATAGATAGATAGATAGATAAAGATAGATAAATGATATATGATAGATAGATGTGAATATGCATGGGTTAGTGTACATACATTTATTTCCTATTTCTGTCTGCATTAAGGGCTTAGAAGCAATGATACCCTCAAAGTAATGAACACAGATCTTTGTTTCTAAATAGCACTCTTCAATAAAAGGAACCAAGTATTCATGGAGAAGTGGTTGATTCTAGCACTGGGGAAGGAAAAATATGATGAAACATGCCTGAAACATCTTGCAGTGACAGAAAGAAAATATTAAAAAAGAATGGAAATTGTCAAAAGAGCACAGAAATCAGCCTAAAGGAACAACCAATAGCCAATGCTGAAACAATTTTAGCAACTAAGTAATGTTAGTATTGGTTATAACTCACAAAATCAAGTCAATTTTCATGAGACTATATTCATAAATACATAATTGAATAAATAGATATTATAGGGAGAAAGGACAATTCTTCTTTACAAAAGAATTACAATTGGGAAATATATAAGGAAGAAGGAAAATTTAAAAACCATCATTAAAACACCACAGTAATAATTGCAGATAAGATCATCTGATGAATACCAACATTAGTGACTCAAAGTTTGAGGAGAAATGGGATATTTGCAGTCTCAAAATACCTCGCTTAAGATCTTATTATGTACAAAGGGAAACCTAGTAACTTTAGAATGGAAAACCCCAGCAGACTCCACCCTTTCACCAAGTGATCAAGGTTGATAGCAATAATAAGACATAGTGACATAACATACACCTTAATATGATGCATTTAAAAGGGAACATCACTTCTGTGATATTCTTGTCAAAAATGTATTACAGTAATCTAATTATAAGGAAACATTAGGCAAACCCAGACTCAGGGGGCATGCTACAAAAATAACTGACTAATATTCTTAAAAAATGCAAGGTTATGAAAGACAAAGAAAGACTGAGGAACCATCAGGAAGTGAAGGAGACCAAGGAGACATGATGACAAATGTGAGGTGGGATCTTGGATAGGATCATAGACTAGAAAAAAGGACAATAGTAGGAAAATATAAATACAGTTTCGTTTAGTATTATATTATATTAATGCTAATTTCTTAGTTGTAAGCAATGAACTCTAGTTCTATAAGATGTGAACATTAGGGAATTTAAGTTCCCCTAATTCTCTAAATTATTTTTGAAACATTTCTGTAAATCTAAAATTATCTTACACTAAGATTTTTTTTTAATGGAGGCAGAGTTTGTAGTTGTGAAGAGACGTATAGTAGAGAAGAAGCTAATTATAGGGGTTCAGGATGCTGGTAAAAGAACACTGTGATTGTCATCTTCCTCTTCCTGCAGCTACTCAAGCAGGACAGTTCCTTCTTGAGCTAGGGAACACGGTGAGGAGTTACCAAGGGAAAAGCACAATTAATATAGAGTGAACGAGAGAGCTGTGGGATTTAGACTCTTTTGTTTCGAGTGTTAATATGGAACAAGAAAGTCTAGGTGTGTGATGAACTTCTGAAAGTTTCATCACCTCACACAGGCCAGGTGGGGAGTAGGAAAGAAAGAAGCAATAAAGGAGGGGAAAAAAAAGAGAGAAGCACATTCATGGGAAGCTAGAGCTAAGTGATTTGGAAGAGCTCTTCAAGGGCAGAGATACCATGAGAAAATTAAACTGCTTGGTAATTACTGAGTTATAGATGATAATGTAGAGTTTTTAAATAAACTGTTTATATATTAGTATTCAAAACTTTTAAAATCTTGCTCTAAATTCATTGCTATATTTTCATTTCACAGCATAAAAATGTTCATATTTAATTATTGTACTAAAAGCTTCTGTTTCTAGTTTGTAATAAAAATATGATTGAACTGAAAAGCACTCTAAACTTATTTAACTGCACGTTGCTTTTGCACAATGCACCCTTAGTCAAAGCCTTCTCACCATTCTCCTGGTGGGGGCATACTGTAAGAGCAGACAAAACATTACAGAAAATGAGCAATTTCATGCAAGTTGGTTTTGTGAACTTGCAGCTATAACAAAGACAACCAACAGCACAGACCAGAAAGCCCGAGTAGAAAGAAGAGTTTGCCATCTACTCGGTCATGGAAAAGGTTCTGCTCTTTAACTGTACAATTTTGTTTGCTCACACTGAGGAAAGCAGAATTGAGAAAAGAAGCAGTGGGAAGTCCAATCTTCTCTCATTAGCACCAGCAGCTTGGGAGGATTGAGCGTTGCACAGAATTCCCCTCTTTACTAAGGATTCTTGAGGCAGGCTCTTCAACATCCATGGAATCTAGAGAGGGTATTTCCACCCTCCCTCACCTCCAAAAAAGAAGACATGCCTATACACAGATATCTGGTCTTCACCTAACTCCAGCTAAGAATGGACCCTCAATGCAGACAGGGCTTAAAGAGAAAAGAATCAAGAAGATCAAACCGGGACCCCCGGTTCATGAGATGGCTTGTCTTTCGTCTCTGGAATAAAATAAGTAATTCCATGGGTCCAGAAGATGCATTTTCCTGATTACTTTGGCATAAAGGAATCTTATAAGAAAAATCTTTAAGTTCTTCATTTGGCCAGGGTTTAAGTAGTGCCTGCAGCATTGGGACAGGCTCTTATGAAAATAACCAGCTGTTTAGTATTGTTCAGCAGAAATATTGAAAAAGAATTTCTTGAAGGAAAGTTTTCAGTGCTAATGAAGTCATACACACCTCAAGGAGCACCCACAAGAGAGCAAGTAGCAGAAGTCTGGATGGTTGTCTTCAGCAGGGGTGAGTTAGAAGGTGAGATGGAAGGAAAGAAAGAAGTAAATAGAAAAACAGTGTGGCAATGATAAACCATGGGATGGGGAAAGAGGAGAGAGATATCGTAGCTGTCCCTAATATGAACTTTGGACAGGAATAACATTGAGAGAAAGTTTCTGAGAGGCTTACTCCATGGTACACTGGGAAAAACCCTTGGCGGAGGTGGGGTGGGGACACTCATTTAAAAACAACAACAAGCCTATTGCAAAGTTCTTCATTATTCCTCTAGGCTTATGAATTCTATTCCATGCAGAGACTGAGCCTGAGGGGCCCTGGCAATCAATATACTAGGGTTACAAATGATGGCTTCTGAGGTTTCTTCTAAATCTAATATTCAATGATTATATAATTTCTAGAGAACGAAGCTAAGACCATGCAGATAAAGTGAAGAACAGAGACCTTTACCTGAATATTTAAAGGCCCTCAAATTCTGCTCTGGAAAGAGGCAGGTGCATTGGATGGTTTAGTTTAGACAGGTAGCCCATCTCTATACCATGACATCATCAATCTCCCATTTCACTATTTGCTACTTTCATGAATAAACGTCATTTAAAAATTTTTTGCCTGTGGCTTGGCCATTAGCAGGGGATGATGAAAGTATGTGAATTGAACCTTTAAGGCATCCATCAATTCCTACTAGAGAACCTAGATTCCTCTTCTCAGAGTCTCTCCATCTCTTTCAATGTCCAATGACACTCACTAAGGCTTGAGCGTCCAGTTCCTCAGTAGGAACCAGAGTTTGTCTCCCCACTTCTCATCTAATGGGCCAAGCATTATTATTATTTTTTAATCTCTTTTCAGAATGGTAAACATGAAATACCATGTTTTGTATTTTTGGCCCCTTTTCCTTGTCTTAGAGATAAGTTCACAGTCCTTATTGCAATTAATTGTTGAGTCATACATTCCTCTCACCCCCTTCTTCCCAGACTTTATAATATTCATATTGCAAATGAGCTTCGATGGAGCCAAAGCAGGCCTGAATGGTTTTACAATCCTTCCCAGCAATGTTTTTCCAGAACTTACCGAAATGAAATGTGAGAAATGCTCAAAATATTTAAAGCCATACAGCACTTAAGACCTTCTACAATCTGGTCCCAATATAGCTTTGTAGTATTATTTCCTCCATTACTTATTTACTTTGTAAATATCTATTAAGTGATTCTAGATGCCAGGCATTGACCTACATGCTAAGATTACAGTGGAATAGGAACAACTAAATCCCTTCCTTCATGAAGCTATAATCTAATGGGAGAAATAAACATTAAACATTAAGTTGAATAATTTCAGTCATGCACAGTGCTGTAAGAAATGTGACATAATAAAACTATATTTGGTCTTTGTCTCAATTCCTGGCACAGAGTTTCAAAAAACCTTGGAATTTCCTTTAGTGACAGGAGTCTTTTTGTTACACTAATGAGGTGATTCTTAGTGGATCCCTAGATAGCTTTAGAATGGGGGGTAGTGGTCACCAGAAACACCAACCAGGTAATTAAGCATCTGGAATTTTCAGCTGCTCAACCTCCAGAGAAGGGAGGAGGATTAGAAATTGAGTTCAATTGTCTGGCCAATCATTTAATCAGCCATGCCCATGTAATGAAACTCCAGTAAAAACCCTGGACACTGAAACAACAAGACTCAGTGGAGCTTCCTGGTTGATGAACACATTGATGAGCTGGGGGGTGCGATGCGCCCAGATTCCACGAGAATAGGGTATGGAAGCTCTGTGTCTCCCCTCTTCACCCTGTACTTTCCGTATGCATCTCTTCATTTGGCACATCCTGATATGTATCCTTTATAATAAAATTGTAATCATTAGTGTAGCACTTTCCTGAGTTTTGTGAATCACTCTAGCAAATTATTAAACCTAAAGAGAGGTGGTAGAAACCCCTGAATCTGTAGCTAATTCAGACAGAAGTGTGGGTAGCTTGGGGATCCCCAAAGAGCAGCTGCCATATAAAGTGAGATTGTGTCCTCTAATGTGTGGGATTTGACACTAATTCCAGGTAATTAGTGTCAGTATTGCAGGACACTCGGTGTCAAAGAATTGGCATCAGAACAAGAGGAACTGGTCTGATGGAGAGGTTAAGAAAGGCTAGAGACATGGCATTTAAGCTGAGACCCATGGATGAGGTAGAGAGATCAGGGAACACCTACTTCTTCAGTGCTCACTCATGCAGGCCTTGCACTTGGAATTATTCTTCCTCTCAGTCTATCTAACATCTACCTATCCCTCCAGATCCAGCTCAGGCTCACTTTCCATATGATTTTCCTAGCTAAGTTTCCCTTGATCAATGTAGAAGGATCATAGTTGAGAGACTCTAGCCCACAAAGAATGGAGAAGAAGAGAAGGGTAGATGTAAATAGGTCTGTGCATTTGGTAGCAGGAGCTTCCTTATGATGGTTTGTTTCTTCAATGGAGTATGAAACAAAGTCATCAGCTGGAAAAGAATGTGGAGAAGTGATGTTTTGGAAAACATGAAGAAGGTAAGAAATAATCATTTTGGAGAGTGGAAAGTCAGCTACTGGAAAAAACTGTAGGCTTATAGGGCAGTTATGAGTATTCATTTGTGATAATGATTATAAATTTGTAGTGGCACCAGTGTGCCATTTTTTTCTGAAATATTCTACTGAAATAAGAAGATTAAATGTGCTCACTCATTTATAACTGTGTCAGGCTCATCGCAAGCACTCAGTGTGTATCAATTGTTATTATTATCATAATGATAGCAGCGACAAGGGTAGCAATAATTGTTGTTGTAGTAGTGCATTAGTTCAGGTAGACGGAGAAGAAAAGGAAGTTGATTTGGTACCCACGCTTGTGTGAAAAAAAGAGAAAGGAACAAGAGAGTTGAAAATACTTGCAAGAAAGCAGTAATAATAATGGACCACGGAAAAGAACTTGAAGAAGAAGGTTAATAGATTGGAAGAACTCTATAAGTCGAAAAATTTTGCAAATAGAAAAACCCATCTTAAAATTTATATGGAATCTTAAGGAATCCTGGATAGCAAAGACAACCTTGAAAGAGAAGAACAAAGTTGGAGGTTTCACACTCTCTGATTTCAAAACTTAGAAAGCTGCAGTAATCAATGTACTATGATAGTGGCATAAAGACAGATATATAGATTGATGTAGTAGAATCCTCGCATATATGGTCAAATAATTTTTGGCAAACATGCCAAGGCCATTCAAAGGGAAAAGGACAGTTTATCAACAAATGGTTTTGGGAAAATTGGATATTTACATACAAAAGTATCCAGACTATATATACCAATCCTTTATCAGAGATATTACTTCAAGTATTTTCTTTCATTCTGTGGGCTGCTTTTTCACTCTGTTGATTGCATTCTTTGATGTACAAAAGTTATATATACATATATATATATATATATGTATATATATATATATATATATATATATATATATATATATATATATCCCTCAACCCAACAACAAAAAAGACAACCCAACTGAAATATGGGCAAAGTGTTCTTTACTGCATCTACTGTGAGAATGAAGGCCATTCTTAGCAATCAGATTGTCAATATTCCAGAAAATGTTGACATCACTCTGAAGGGACACTCAGTTATTGTGAAGGGCCCCAAGGGCACCTTGCAAGGGAGCTTTAATTACATCAGTGTAGAACTCAGTCTCTTTGGAAAGAAAAAGAAGAGGCTCCAGGTTGACAGATGGTAGGGAAATAGAAAGGAAATGGCTACTGTTCGCACTATCTGTAGTCATGTACAGAACATGATCAAGGGTATTACACTGGGCTTCGGTTATAAGATGAGGTCTGTGTATGCTCATTTCCCCCTCAAAGTCATTATTCAGGAGAATGGTTCTCCTGTTGAAAGCCAAAATTTCGTGGGTGAAAAATACATCTGCAGGGTTCAGATGAAGTTAGACATTGCTTGTTCAATATCTCAGGCCCAGAAAGATGAGTTAATTCTTTAAGGAAATGACATTGAACTTGTATCAAATTCAGCTGTTTTGATTCAAGAAGCCACAAAAATTAAAAACAAAGATAGAAAAATTTTGGATAGTATCTATGTTTCTGAAAAAGAAACTGTTCAGCAGGCTGATGAATAAGATCTAAATTGTCCAACTACGGAAACAAGCTGTTGGATGATTCCTCAGACTTATGTGCGATATCTTAAAGATACAACAAAAGTCATATATAAAGTAGGGCTGAAAAAAGACAAAGGACTTGGATAGGTCTTTCTCCAAAAAAGATATACAAACAAATGTTCAGTAAGCACATAAAAAAATGCTCAATCTCATTAGCCATTAGGGAAATGGAAATCAAAACCAGAGTGAGAGACCATTTCAAACCCTTTAGGGTGGCTATTATGAATGAATGAATAAATGAATGAATGAATGAATGAATAATATGGAAAGAAGGAAGGAAAGAAGGAAGAAAAAAGGAAGAAAAATAACAAGTGTTTGTGAGGATATAGAGAAATTGGAAACTTTATGCATTATTGGTGGGAATGTAAGTGGTGCAGCCACTGTGGAAAACATTTTAGTGGTTCCTCAAAAAGTTAAGCATAGCGTGACTATGTGATTCAGCAATTCTACTCCTAAATATATACCCATAAGAATTGAAAGCAAGATACTTTTACATTCATGTTTATAGCACTGTTATTCACAGTAGCCAAAAGGTGGGAAAAACTCAAGTGTCCGTCAACTGATGAATGGATAAACCAAATGTGGTGCATGCATACAATGAATATTATTCAGCCTTAAAAAGGAAGGAATTCTGACACAATATGAATAAACTGTTTTTTTAATTTAAAATTTTATTTTCAATTACAGTTGACATTCAATATTATATTAGTTTCAGGTGTACAGCATAATGGTTAGATATTTATATAATTTACAAAATGGTCCCTCCAGTAAGTCTTGCACCCACCTGACACCATGTATAGTTATTACAATATTATTGACCATATTCCCTAAGTTGTACTTTTTATCTCCATAACTTTTTTGTAACTGCCACTTAATTCCTTCACCTTTTTCACCCAGCCCCCCGAATCGCCTCCCATCTGGTAACCATCAGTTTGTTCTCTGCATCTATGAGTTTGCTTTTGTCTTAGTTGTTCATTTATTTTGTTTTTTTGTTTTTTTTAGATTCCACATATAAGTGAAATAATTTGGTATTTGTTTTTCTCTGTCCAACTATTTCACTTAGCACAATACTCTCTAGGTCCATCTATGTTTTTGCAAATGGTAAGACTTCATTTTTTTTGGCCTAGTAATATTTCACTGTATGTATGTACCACTTCTTCTTTATCCATTTGTCTTTGATTATAGCACTTATTCCATTTACATTTAAAGTAATTATTGACAAGTATATAGCTATTACCATTTTATTAATTGTCTTCTGATTGTTTTTGTAGTTATTTGCAGCTCCTTTCTTATTTTCTTGTTCTCTTCTTCTGTATGTTAACTCTCTGTAGCATTATGTTTGGATTCCTTTTTCTTTATTTATTGTGTATCTCTTGTATACTTCTTGGTTTGTGCTTTTTGTATGCCAAATTATATTTATAGCAGTCTATTTTAAGTTGATGGTCACTTAAGTTTAAACACATTCTATAATCAGTACCATTTTCACTCACCTCCTCCATGTATACATTTTTGTCATTATCTTTTCTTTTAATGTGTGTGTTTGTGTGTACTCCTTAATTTAATATTTTAATTACACAATTGTCTACTTTTAATTTTTAACCTTCATATTAGCTTTACTAGTGTTGGCTGATCAATGCTTTTATTTTGTTTGCCTTTGTCAGTGAGAACATTTTTATTTTGTACTATTTTCTTATTCATATTTTTAATTTTTTTATTTCTTCTTTAAGAAGTTCCTTTAACATTTCTTGTAATATAGATTTGGTTATGATGAACTCCTTCAGCTTTATCTTGGGGAAGCTCTTTTTCTCTCTTTCGATTCTAAATGATAGCCTTGCTGAGTAGAGCAATTTTGGTTTTAGGTCCTTCCTTTTCATCACTTTGAATATTTCATGCCAATCCCTTCTGGCCTGAAAAGTTTCTGTTGAAAAATCAATTGATGGTCTTATGGGTCCTTTCTTATAGGTAACTAGTTGCCTTTCTCCTGCTGCTTTTAAGATTCTCTCTTTGTCTTTAACCTTTGGCATTTTAATTATTATGTATCTTGATGTGAGCCTCTTTGGGTTCAACTTATTTGGGACTTTCTGTGCTTCCTGAGCTTATGTCTTCACCGGGTTAGGGAAGTTTTCCATCATTATTTCTTCAAATTGGTTTTCAATTCCTTGCTCTTTCTCTTCTTCTTCTGGTACCCCTATGATGAAAATGTTGTTTACCTTGTTGTTATCACATGGGCCCCTTAAACCAATCTCATTTTTTGGATTTTTTTCTTCTTGGTGTTCTAATTTGGTGCTTTCTGCTACCTTATCTTTCAAATAACTGATTCAATCCTCTGCTTCATCTAATCTCCTTTTAATGTATTCTTCATTTAAGTTATTGTATTCTTCATTTCTGACTGGTTCTTTTTTTTAATGTTTTCTATCTCCTTTTTTACATTTCCTATCTCTTTGTTGAAGTTCTCACTGAGATTATCTATTCTTCCCCTAAGTTCATTGAGCATCTTTCTAACCAGTGTTTTGAATTCTGTGTCAGGTAGATTGCTTGTCTCCATTTTGTTTAGTTCTTTTTCTAAAGTTTTGTCCTAGTTTTTCATTTAGGACATGTTTCTTTGTCTCTCATTGTGGCTGCCTCCTTGTATTTGTGTCTATGTATTAAGTAAATCTGCTACATTGCTCAGTCTTGGCAGGGTGGCCTTATGTAATAGGTGTCCTGTGGGGCTCAGTGGCACAGTCTCCTTAATCACCTGAGCCAGATGCTCTGGGAGTATCCCTTGTGTGGGTTGTGTGTTCTCATGGTGTAGTTGAGCCTTGATCGCTGCTGGCATGTCAGTGTGTGGGGTTGACTTGGTTGTGAGGACTGGCCATGACTTCAACAGACAAGCTGTTGTGTGGTGTCTGATTTGCAGATCGAATTTCACTTTAGCGAGTCTCAGGTGCCTGCTGAGTCTATTATTTGAGTATGTCATTTGTGGCACTAATTGGGTGGTGCTCTGGTATAGTCTGAAGCCAGCCACTGGGTGTATTGGTTCTGGGACCTCTCAGGAAGGTCTCTGGTGCAGGCCAAGATCAGCTGCTGCCTGTGTCCAGCCTGGGCCACCTGGCAAAAGCTACAAAATGACCTGCTTTGGGTAGCTGCCTATGCTTGGCCTGTAGGCTTCTGGGAGTTGTTATGTTGTGAACTGAGCCTGGCTACCACTGGTGCCAGGCTTGGGGCTACCGAGTAAGAGGTACGAGGCACGCCAAGGCCAATTGCTTCTAGTTTGGGGTTTGTGGAACTTTGAGGGATTTTAGGAAAGTCTGCAGCTCAGGACCAAGCTGGCCTCTGTGTAAGTTAGCCTCAGAAATGTTCTTGCTGGGTACATGAGTTGAGTGGGGCAGGGTCTCAGAGATTCACCAGAGTGGAGAAAGAGTGGTGTTAGCCAAGTTAATGGAGCCTTGGTGCCTGCCTGTGCCTGTATGCTGGAAAAGGCAATGCTCCACAAAGAAACATAGGAAAGCACTGGAGAGAGCTGCCTCTCTCTCCAGCCCTTGCCCTGAAGCCAGATGATTTAGTTCTTCCCTGTATGTTCCTGGAGCTTTTTTGAACTACTGTCCCTTCACTGAAGTTGGGGGTGAGTGAGTCCATCAGCAAGGCAGTTCATGCACAAGCTCTTTAAGAGGACACTTGGGACTCCAGCTGCCCCTTCTCTCTCACCTGGACTGAGTCCTTGCTGATTTTCACAGCCATCTGGTGGGGGGACTCCTTCCTGGTGCTGGTACTCTGGGCTGGGGAGCCCAGTGTGGGGCTGGAACCCTTCACTCCTCAGTGGGAACCTCGGCATCAAAGATATTCCTCTGGATTCTTAATTGCCGTGTGTGGGTGTAGGACCATCCCTTCCTTCTGCGTCTTTGCCTCTCCTACCAGTCTCTACATGGCTTCTTCTTTATATCCTTCATTATAGGAGTTCTGTTCAGCTAGTCTTCAGATGGTTCTCAAGGGTGGTTGTTCTATAATTTGGTTGTAATTTTGATGTAGTAATGACAGGAAGCAAGCTCAGTGTTTTTCTACTCTACCATCTTGACTGGCAGTCAACATGAATGAATCTTGAGGACACTGTGCTAAGTAAAATAAGCCAGTCACGAAAGTACAAACACTGTATGATTCTACTTGTACGAGGTTCCTAGGGTAGTCAAACTTATAGAGACACAGTAGAATGGTGGTTACCAGGTTTTGGAGTTGGGGGAATGGAGATTTAGCATTCAGTGGGTAGAATTTCCATTTGAGACATTGAAAAGTTCTGGAGATGGTTAGGGTGATGGTTATACAACAATGTGAACATACTTAATGCCACTGAACTCACACGTAAAAATGGTTAAAATGGTAAATTTTATGTTGTGTATATTTTACCACAATATTTATTTATTTATTTACTTATGTACTGTTAGAATCAATATGCGAATGAGCTTGTAAGAACTGGAAGTTGCATCCAGAGGGTGGTATCTTTGGTTTAACTATTTGGAGCTGGTACAGTTTCAGATAATTAGAGTCAAAGGTGTGACCACGGGAGTGGGTGGCTGAAAAGGAGGAGAACAAAATGTTATTGGAGGGAAAGAGATCACACTGTTAATTAACATCTCTGTGACTGAGAAAAGGGATGGTGAGGAATACTGATGGCCCTGAAGGACAGAAATGATCATGTGGTAGAGCAGTACCAGCCTTGTTTACAAGCGGGGAGAGCTTATGGTCTGCCAGAGGTAACATGCAAACCTTGGAGTACATAGGCTATCCAAAAACGAGCACCCTCCCTCCACTGAAAGGGGTGCAAAAAAATGTTGAGTCCTGGGGCAGGGCCAAGGCTTTGTTAGGGTAAGGGGTGATGTTGGGCAGGAGGGCAGGAGACAGGCACAGGGACCCAGAGAGACTGCTTTGATCATCCTGTTGGGATATATAAGAAAGTCCCATCTACTTGTCAGCAGAAGGGTTCCACATTCGTCTTGGGATTGAGTTCCCTTTCCTTAGCTCTGTCAATTTTCAATATCACACATTGAACACTGGGACAAGAATTTGTGCCAAAGATCTGTTTCACGACTATTAAATGAACACATTTCACAACAAACGATGAAGAATACAAACACATAAGAAATCTTGGCAAAGCTTCCACCAATTTGAGATCAAATATAATCTGGTCCCATGTCTTCATCTCCCTGCCCTAAAGGTACTGGCAAAATCACTCTTCACACTAGCAGAGAGATGCATCTTGAGCCAATGTAAACCATCAATGAATGAATCCCTCTGCCCATCAACAAGATAGCGAGGCCTTGTCTCTTCTGCCAAATGGTGTTCACACAGTCTCTTGTTTACTAGTAAACCCACACTGCACACCAATTTATCATCTTGAATAATTAACCCAGCACATATGAATAATTAAGGCTCAGTTGAGACCTATCACTGGGAAATCATACAGCCATTTGGCTTTTTCATACAGTATGACAGAGAAATCAAGAATTCTTTGACAAAGCTTCTATGACAGAATAGGAAACACTCATCTAGGTAGCCAGTCCCACAGGGAGCCAGATCAGGCAACTACTTACCTGTTGGCTAAATTATGCAATTTTACTCCTTTATTATTTTACTGTTTTTCTTTAGCACGTGAGCCAGACACAGAAAAAGCATCATTTACACTTCTTCACCCTTTTTGAATTTTCTTTCTGGTGAGTGGGAAGAAAAATTATTTTCAGTGAGGGACAGATACAAACTACACACCCCCATCCCACTGGGACTGAATATCAAGTTGAGCCAGATTCTCAGGGAAAGTAAATATTCCCTGGGGGCACTGAAGGTGTTTTGGGAAAAGATATTAATCTATTCCGGCCATGGTGACATGCTCTCTCAATACATCCTTGCATGAATAAGGCATCTTTCGAGGGCTGGAGTGATGGTGGTGAGCAGGACACACTAGGTCTCTGAGCTCATTTAATCAGATCCAAGGGGCCTGGAAGGAGTTCCTGGGACTCTGAAACTGCTCAGTTCTTGTCTGGATGCTAATCACATACAAGTGGAGTCTAGCTCTAAAAAAAGAAGCTCCTGGGCCACAGAATTTTAACTTCCAAATCTGCGCTGGGAGCGCAGACAGACTCAAGGATAAAGGCCACATGGGCCTGAGCATCCTGCTCTATGATTAGGAGTGAATTTAAAGCTCACACTGTTCTGTGAGTTGACTGCTATCTTGAAACTAACCAGAGACTGAGATAGTCAGTTCTTTCTATAATGGTTAAAGAAAACCTTTAAATGCCCTTTCAGGTAGTTTGTCTTTACCACCCCTTCTCTCTATCCTTACCTTACTGTAATTGCTTTTTCTTTCTTTTCCTGCTTTTCCTTTTTACCTATCTCTTTTTCCTTCTCCTTGTTCCCTTTCACATATTTTTTCGCTGTTGTTTGTTTGTTTGTTTATTTTTTCCACATACAGGCCAATGTCTACTCAGGACTGAGACAACACTTTACATATCTCTGTACTCTCAGTGTCTTGCACAGTGCCTGGGACAGTAACAGATGTTATGGAAACAGATTTGAAAAGCATTTGCTACTGAGTCTTGTTGTCTTTCTGCCCTTGGATTTGTGAGCTGCAGTGTGAAGAAGCCCAGGCTAGCCAGGTGGAACAGAAGATAGCGTATAGAATAGAGACAATGAACCATCCACTGAGCTTTCCTATACCAGCTCTCCCCCAGTGAGCCCAGCCAAGATCAGCCAGTGCCAACTAGTAGAATGACCCAGTTAAGCCTGATCCACACTGCTGACCCACAGAACTGGAAGCTAAATAATAGCCATTCGGTCACTAAGTTTGGAGCTTGTGTTATGCAGCAAAAGCTCAGTGATACAAAGGTTAATGTCCTTCATAAAAAGAACTTCTACATACCTTTCACACATTAAAAAAAAAAAAATCTCCTATTAATAAGCGCCTGATTCCACAAATATATCCTTATTCATGAGAAATTTTATATGTTTAGGTATATCCTCTGCTTATTTTACAGTGATAAAATATTTGAAACAATCTTATTTTCTATGAAGAGAGGCCTATCTATATTCACATGCATTGTTGTAGGGCATATAGACCTGTATAACTCCTCTGGAAGGCAATATGGCAATATCTACCAAATTAGAAATTAACTTACCCTTCAACCTAGCAACCTCACTTTGGGGGTATTGCCTTACAGATAAACCTACAATTTACATGGGTGTTGTGAAAAGATTATTCTCTACAGGATTGTTTGTAATAAGAAAAGATTAGAAGCAACCCACATGTCTATTAACAGAGGACTACTGGTCAGAGAACATTCCACAATGAAATGTTGCGCAGATACCAATCAAGAATGAGGAATCTCCTTCAGAACAAAGAGCCTCAGGATATGTTAAGTAAAAAAGTGAGGTGTGCATAGTATGCTAACTTTTGAGTTAAAAAAAATGGAGGATAAGGAAAAAATATATAAACATATATTTGCGTATGTGCATAAAAACTTGATCTACAGATAAAAAAAGAAAAGTGATATTTGGTTGTGGGGTGTGCTCGGGAAAATGACATATGGTTGACAGGAGCATCAAGAAGGAAAAATTTTACTGTATATCTTTTATTCCAAACAAATTCAAGTCTTTGCCCTCATCAGTCCATCAAAATTGCTCTTGTCAAGGTCAACAGTGACTTCTGCTATGTTAAAATGCAATGTTCTTTTCTCCACCTTCATCACACTTAATTATCAGGAGTACTGGACACGCTTGATACCTTTCTGTTCTTTGAAACTCCTTCTCGGTTTAGCTTCCTGGACTTTACATTCTCTAGGTTTCTTTCTTACCTCACTGGCCCTTCTCACTCTCGTTTGCTGGTTCCTTCTCTTCTCTCTTCATGCTAGAGAGCCCTGAGGCTCAATCCTGGGAACTCTTTTTTGTCAATGCCTGTTCTTGTGGTGATCAAATCCAGTCTCACAGCTTTCAATAGTTTCTCTTTTATTTTGATAATTCCAAAATCTCCACCTTTAGATTGGCTCTCTCTCCTGAACTCCAAACCCAAATAACAGTAATAGTCACCTAAAATTTAACATCTCCGAAACAGATTTTCTGCTCTCCTTTCCAAAATCTGCTCTGCCTTCAGAATTTCAGTTCAGAGAGACCAAATGATCTGGTGCTCAGGCCCAAAATCTTTTAGTCACCCTTGTGTCCTCTTCTCTCACACCCCACACAAATCTGATCACTGTTTACTACTTGCGGTGTTATCACCACAATCTACCACCATCTCCTGCCTGGATCCCTACAATACCCTTTAACTAGTCTCCCTGCTTCCACTCTGGCCCCTGAAACATAGTGTCCACCCAGCAGCCAGAACGACCCGTATATACGTCACATCCTGGTACTCCTCTGTTTAAAACCTCCAGTGTTTCTCATCTCAGAGTAAAACCAATGCCTTACAATGGCCTGCTCCCTCACCTTTATTCGAATTTCACCTCAGGTGCACCCGCATAACCACCTTCAACCATTCTCAGACTCTTCACCAATGTTTATTTTTCTCCACGTCATCCCATTTACCTTCTAATATTCTATATAATTCACTTATTCTGTCTATTGCTGGCTCCCTCCATTAGAAATAAGCTTCATTGTTTGCTACTATTTCCCTTGTATCTAGGACAGTGGTATGTAGTAGGTGCTCAATAAGTATTTCTTGAATAAATAGTGAGTACAGATTGATATTTTGAAATATGTGAATGGTTTATCCATATACAAAATAAAATTGAAAGAGAAACAGAAAAAGAGGATTTAAGGAAATAAAAGAAAAAGGAAAAAGTTACTTAGCTAAATAAATGCATTTAGGTAAAAAAAAAAAAAAAAAAAAAAGAGAGAGACAGTTCCGTAAATTTCTCCAAGCTAAATCATTAAGTGAGAAAGCCAGGTGCATATATTTAGAAAAGTTTTATTCATATATGCTTCTGAAGTGTACTAAAGAAACTGCTTCTAATGATTGGGTCGGGGAACTGGATAGCTAGAGGACAAGCGTGGGCAGGCACTTGCTTTTCAAAGAGCATCCCTTTGTGTTTTAAAAAATGTTGTAACATATGCAAACAATACCTACTCAAAAAATAAAATAACAAGATTGTCATTGTGAGTTATACTCCAAACTTAACTCTTAACTGATTAGAACTGAAACATGCAAATTCTCTTTAAATGGGAAGAATGGATCCCAAGACTTACCTGTAAGACATGTCTGAATGTATTCAAGTCTCCGAAGAAATAATGTGTCTAGGTAAAGGCCAGTCAGCCACAGTAGCATTGCAAACTTGTTCAGTGTCTACCAAGCACCACTCTGTGGAGAAGCTTACCAACCCAACCAACTTTGAGTGCTTAGTACAGTAGCAAGCCATAATTGTTCCATCTAAAAGGACGTAGTTAGAAAAGGGAAACATGTGCCCCATCCCCCTACAAAGACACTCTTCTTGGAAAAGTATTTACCTGTTGAGCAAGGATGCTACAAGACCAAGAAGAGGGTACTCCCCACCACACCCAGCCCTGCCTTTGGACATGTTAGTGTTTGGATTTCCATTGGTGTGGTCGACTCTCCTGTCTCTTCATTCAACTTGGGTTTCCAGTAAACTCATTGCCTGTCTATAATAAATCTTCACCTGTCTGCAGAGAAATGAGAAAAAAAAACACAGAATAGTCACTTTCCCGCCCCAGATATGTGGATATATTTTCTTGGAAATATCACTTTTTTAAACTGTTACTTTGTTGACTTTTTGTGGTGTATAATGCTTTCCATTAAAACTCAGAAGTCTTGGTACCAATGGTATTTCCAGGTATTTAATGAATTCTCTTTTCCAATTTTCATATTCCCGGAGCCAGCTTTAGATTATTTGACTTCTCTCACTTGAAATTCTTCACTGGAAGTGAATGCACTGGCCAGCCACAACTTCTAAGTATTCTGATTTCTGGGTCAGTTGTTTCGATTGTAAATAAATAAATGGCCAGGCATTATGGTGTTTGGACATCTGCCTCAAGGTCGTTTAGTGTGAATACACCCACAGGAGAAAGATTTGCTCTCAGAATTTACTAATGGTAGCCCAAGAGCGTCCCCTAGCTTACGGCAAAATCACAACCCTCTGCCAGCTCCCAAAACCTCTATTCTCACCTCAAGCCCCAAGACAGACAGGAGCAAGTGATAGAAATTCTAACACTTTGCCCAGAAACTTAATGAAGTTAAGTATGTCTAAGATTTGATACACTGCACATCAGCCAGCCCTTTACTCATTCACTTTTTGCTTAGAAGCAAACCTTACCAGGTTTGAGTAGATCATCTATTTCTAAAATGCTTCAAGACACATTATTATTGACCATGAATGCTAAATTATGTAGAGGAATTCTTTTAGTTATTCTCTAAAAAGTGTATGCTCATATTTGTTTGGTATTTGTATAAAGAAATAGAAGGATATACTAAAACTAATCAATGTTAGAAATAGAATGGGGACAGGAAAGGGAATGGTACTTTCTGTGGAAAACCTTTTAAATCATTTTGATTTTGGGACTACAGGAACATATTACACATTCAGATTTTAAAAAAGTAACATCTATATCTATGTAGAGCCTTGTTCCTGTTGGAATTTTTTTTTTTGCATGAGGCATAAAGACATGCCACACTTTTGGTGTTCTCTATACCCTCTGCAGGGGATAAAATCAGATCCTTCCACAGACCAAGGATTCATAGGGATAATATGTGTCATAATTCCATTTTCTAGTTTCCGTATTTGAAGCTTAGACATCTTGGGATCTTGCCCCTCTCAGGATAAGCCAATTCCTAGAGATAGTAAACAACTTGCCTTTGAGCATGCTTTTCAAATGCAAACCAACCAATTCAGAGCCCTCACCCCCCAACCTCCAACACTCAAACTGAACCATTGTCCACCTGCCCTACTCACCCCAGGGCCAGGTACCAAACTAGTTACAGCTCCTGTGCCCCAGAGCCCACTGAAATTATTCAGTCTGGCCAATCTTAAACCTGCTTCCCCTGCTTCACCTGTTCCTCCTTGTAGAAGCCACAGTGAAGGCTCTTGCCCACAGCTCTCTCACCCCCTTTTGTCTCCTGACAGCCCTGCAGCTCCCCAGTGTGGTGGTGCTGCAGTGTAGTGTGATCCACTTTTCTTGGGATCTGTGAGTAACAAACCATCTTTTCAATGGCAATCTTTCTGATTTGTTGGCCTTGCCATACTCATATGATAGTAAAATCTACATTTTAAAACTGTATGAGCTTAGAGTAGAATATTGGTCTGCAGGAGTATATTAGCACAACTGACAAGGGACAGAAATTTCACTTGCAATAAAAATGCTTGTAATTTGAGAGAATGCCCTCTTAAATGAAGACCAAGAATGCTTTTGATCCCCAGGGGAGGAAGTGGTGAGGATTAGGACATATCTATCACTCGCAGCAGTTTGGTTGCCAACACCCCTGCATATATTCCTATTAATGAATGTTATATCCATGAGAGCTGTTTTTATTAATGAGCCCCCAGTCTGCTCGATTAGCAGGTATCTTAAACTTGTCTACTGTCCCATAAGGACAAGTAATGCCCAGCATGTCAATTCTGCCAGCATCATCACAAGGCAGACCTAGATCACGTCCACATTGTGCATCCTACATGTCAAGCAAAGGTCATCTGTGAAATCCAGTATCTATTTATAAAAAAGAGGACATGATTTCTCTGCCTATAAATAGAATTTGCTGAAAGTTCATTTCAAATAGCAAACTTAGGTGATTTAAATGATTTGATTTGCCAAAGTTTGTGTTTAAGTTCTATCACTTAGCCTATCTAATGCAGTAAATTTCACAACACTAGTTTTCACAATTGTTAGTGATAACGGGGAGTGCCCAGGCCACTGCTGCCAAGGGTCTTCTGGTTATCAGGACAGCATGAGGGACATGTCACAGAGCAAATAACAAGATAAGCAGATCGTTCTAAAGCTGTCTCTGGAGAAATGTCTGGGTAAGATGCAGCATCATGCATGAAGAACCTGCACTCCTCTGGTATTTCTCTGAACTGAAAGTTTGAAGCCTGAAATTTTCCGATTCTTATACTTGGTTAAATTTATTGTTACTGTTGTTTTTTGCAACACTATAAAATTGAGATATTTCGCATGAAAAATTCAGATTTCCAGCTTCTATTGAAAAACTCGGAGAAATGGCTGCATTAGACCCATACTATCCAGTAGTAACCGCTCCCTTTACATAGTGAATGCATCCTCACCACTCCATATGGCCCTGCCCACAGTGATGCTGAGTGCTGGTAACCATTTATCGCTGCACTTAAATATTTATCTGTGTTTCTGGCACTTTCCAATGTGGAAACATGAAGAACGGGCCTAGAAGATCGTGTTTTCCAGAACAAAATGTTAACCAGATAATGTACTGTTGTGTTTTATAAGAAAACAAATATCCAAACATTTGACCCCTATTTTAAAGAACTCATTGTGTACTAACCGGAAACAGTGAAACTTCTCAAGTGAAAACTGAGAGAGAGCTTGGGGAGCCAACCACGGGCCCCGATGGGAAATACAATCCAAATAAGCAGACGAGCTCAGGGAGCTGCCATCGCACAGGCCAGACAGCTGGGGAGCAGTTCCCCATGGCACGTGGGTAATGAAGAAATTCCAGGAATCGGTTATTGAAACTTGGATGATAATTAACCAAACATGGTGATTGAGTTTAACCTTAACTGCTAAGCAAGTAGCCCTATCCTTGAGCAGAACTGAATTTTACCCCTCAAGAGAAGAAATGTGGCCTGGTCAACCCACATCAGCAAACTAACAGTGAATTTGAAAGCAAGATGCATGAAAATGAACACAGCTGGAAGGCAGAAGGGAAACGGAAAATCCACGGAAATCCCATATGCTGTGCAGCTGGGTCACAGGAGAGGTTTCCTGTACAGCCAAAAAGAAACAAGGAGAAGGGGAAAACCCTAAACAAAGAGAAAATCTGTTTGTTCACTTCTCATTTGGACAGATTACTCCCTCTGGTGAGAACAAAACACATTCCTAAATAACAAAGAGAGGACAGTGCTCAGGGGCAGTGTTTGGTTTCTACCCCTTCCCTGTCAGGGATTAAAAAGAGTCACACCTTTATACACAAACACATTAAATCCATAAAAGTAGAATAATATATTTTGTTTAATTAAAATAGATTAAAAAACAGACTGTAAAAGAATTAGGATTCTCAATAATTTACTATTATTTACATTAGCAAATGTTGGTCATTAGTAGACACTGTGAGATAAGCACGAAGAACCCAGCCCCTCCCCAAGAGCAAAGGGAGATGGGGAGACTCACTGCTTTCCTCTCATTCCCACCCTTTCATGTTAATATGGCAATTACAACAACGAGAGCTGGGTAAACAGCAGGAGAGGTGAACCTCAGATGCCCAGGGTGGTTAAAGCACTGTCACCCTGAAGAGATGCTGGCAGGGCAGGCAGGATTTCTTTTCTTCTTGGGGAGAATCATTAACCCAGTCCCAACTCATACAGGCACCTGACTGTCAATGATTTCCCCTGTGCCTGTTCCTATTCACAACTGAACTTCTGTAAACAGCCCCTTTGCTGACACAAAGCCACAGTTTCCTGATAGAAGATGAAAAACAGAAATGAAAGCCGCACATCCTGGTTCCCAGGGAAATCCTGATTACTTAACATACCATGCCTATGTTGTCCAGAACTTGGCAACTCAATAAAATCTCACACGGATTGTTTTGTGCGCTTGTCATGTGAGGGGTGGTGAGGGTAAAGAGGGCCGGGTGGCCCTTAGCCACTGTACCAAGAGGAAGATTTCCTTTCCAGGAAGCAGTAACAGCAGAGGAAGAACCCAGCAAAGCCCTGGATGTCTTGCCCTTGCATATGGATGTCCTGCCCTTGTATATCAATGTCTTGCAGGCACTTGTGGCTCCTCCACACACAGGTGGGGAGCGAGCCCTAGGAATGCAGAAACAGGCTGGCAGTACGGAATGGAGAGAGAAGACCCCTCAGCAGCAGCGGCAGGCTCCACAGGGCAATCAAAATCTGACTTCTGGTTGTTGGAGACCCTGGGGTCAGCCTTAACCCAGGAAACCCTGGATGCCTCACTCACAGGACACCAGGCCTCACTGGTGAAGGCTGCTGGGTGGGGCGTGGCAGCCATGCCTGGTCACCGCGGGCATGGCCTATCCCCGGCTTGAAGCTTGTGCAGTGGACACCAGCAGAACCAGCAGTCAAGTGCTGAGGGAGGAGGGGATCCAAAGGAGACTCAGTCCAAAATGTCTGTCTCGAAGGGGACCAGGTGGTAATAAGACAGGTTGGTGACATAAGCTGCTGGGTCCTCGCCATCCTCCAGCTCTGAGGTAAACTCACCACCATTCTCAAATCTGAAATGGGAAGGACAGAAGTAAGGGGTTAGGCTGGCTCACTGCCCCCCGCCCCGAAGAAATGGAGAAAGGGCAGAAGGTCGCTTGCAGCGGGGCACTTAGGAATCAATGTCAAAAAGTACGGAGGGCTTTCCACGATGCTCTTAGTGCACAGGTCATCGGACCAGTGGGCATAGCCTTTTCAATGCACGTTGAGGAAATGTGGACAAAACCATGGTTACAAATTAGTTAGGTTAAATAGAGCCTATTTTAAAGACTGTTACGGCTCTGGTTTTTACTGCCTTAGAGACTGCTACCTATATTTATTAGCCAATAGTTATTGAGGCATTCATTCATTCATTCATTCACAGAGTAATGATTTTTCTCCATTTAGAGACTATTCTCTATCAAGCTCTGGGAACACGGCAGTGAACAGAACAGGTGGCCTGTCTTTGGGAACAGGAGCCTACCATGTGCAAGGCCCTGCAGATAACAGCAATGATGAGTGATAAAAGCCATCGTGGTCACAGGCTCACAATTTAACTGTAACCTCGGGTCACATGCACACATGAAGAAGGAGACTGGGAAGCAGGAGGAGCCCACAGAGGTGCTGGGTGAGGGTGGTGACATCAGCAGAGGGAGGGCTCCCTTTAGAGCAGGGATCCTCAACACCGGGGCCACAGCCTAGTACCAGTCTGTGGCCTGTTAGGAACCAGGCCGCACAGCAGGAGGTGAGCAGGGGGTGAGCCAGCAAAATTTCATCTGTGTTTGCAGCTGCTCCCCAGTGCTGGCATCACCGCCTCAGCTCCACCTCAGATCATCAGGCATTCGATTCTCATAGAAGCACCGGTCCCTGGTACCAAAAAGGTTGAGGACTGTTGCTCTCAAGGGAAGCCTTCATTTGAGGGGAGAGGAGGTACATGTATCCCAAATGTGAGATGACATAAATAGCTTCTTCATACTGATTCCCCTATGAATTGAAACCATTTTCTCTCCTTGTCTAATCCAGACATGGCTTCCTAAACCAGAAAAACAATAAGACTCTAATCTTTAAAAAATGATTGTACAGGAAATATATTCTCCCCAAGAAAGAATACTGAGATGCTGCTTATGCTTTTTCAGAAACATTTTCCTCAACTAAGAATCAGTCTAAGCACGATAGGACCTGGCAGAGGAGGGTGGGGCAGCTCTTTCCTGGCTCTCACAGGAAAGTGGGAAGGATGAGCCACAGTGCACACCCTGTCTCTGCATTGGTTCCTAGCGCTTGAAGGCGTCACTAACTAGTAGACCCTTATAGAAGCTCAACTATACCTGGAAAACTTTGGAAGACTGGGAAGAACACAAACTGACCAAACTACACAATAATGAGTGTCTGACTTGGTTACACTGGCTGGGGAGCTAAACTGTTGCAGAGATGTGGGCCCTACCTTTGCATCAAGAGCACACAATGCATTCAAGCCACTGCTGCTGTTACCGAAAAAATAAAAATAAAAAAGAGTACATAATGCAGAATCATGCTAGCTTCAAACATGGGGCTCGAAGGGCAGCCACAGAGCTGGGTTTTTCTTCAACTTCATAGTAAGGGGTGTACAGAGATGCAGGAGAAGGACTTAGGGCCCAGCTCCTCCTCCTCCTCATGCCCTGCCTGGGAGTGCAGGCTGCTCGCAAAGAGAAAGAGATGGAGTTTAGCAGAAAAGTGAGTGTGGCCTGTGAGGCAGCGTGTCTCACAAAGGCATGGCCACCTCTCAAGCTTTATTATAAGATGGTATATCTCTTCCTTCAAATCAGCATTGCAATTAACCAAAAGGGAACTCTTGGGTACAGGGAAATGCTCAAGCCAGGAGAGAGACAAGGTCACCACAGCGAAGGCCAAGATGCAGCCCTGCTCAGCTTCCTACCCTCCTTTCACTTCTTGCCCTCATGTCAGATGACCCTGAGGGAAGGAGAACTGGGATGAATGCATCACCTCAGCCCTGGGCAGGCCTGGCAAACACCTGGGCTCCTAACCTGAGGACAGATGAGGGCCATCCCAGTCTGGGGGAGAATTTTCTAGAAGTCTGGCAACCGCTCCAGCAGAGGCTCAGCTGTCCTGCTGACTCAAATCTCCATCAGGCACACACACTCATTCCTGAGTGCAGTGGGGTCTCTGGTCCTGGGTACTGATACCTGCTCTCCCCAGGGGACAGGTGGGAGCTACCTACTTGGCTCCATGGCACAAGTCCTAATGAGCAGGCTGGACAGCATTGAATTCACAGCCCTGGGGCCAAATGATCGTCCTGAAGCACCACTGACAACAGCTGTAGCCAGGAGGTAAAGCCTCCAGTTACTCGAATGCCATCTCTTCGTGACCTCCCATCCCCAGACACACCACCTGCCTGACAGCCCTGTGCAGTGTGAAAACAGACCACTCCCAAGAGACAGACAGCAGCAGACCATCAACTTAGCTGTGCTGCCCTAGATTAGGTACCTGGCAAGCTCCAGGCAGAAATTCCCTCTAAGGGCTCCCCTGAGCTGCTTGGGGACGGACATTTCCTTGTTGAGCTTTCCTAGGATAACAGGTTTCCCTTGCTCTCTCTCCTTGCTGGCCAGGTGTCCTGGAACAGGTGGCCATACACTGAGGCTGTGTCAACCCCGTCCACTCGAAGATCCGAGATAGCTGGGAAAGTCATGTTACCACTCTTGCTTTCTCTCTGTGCTTCTCCTCAGCAAAACTCTTCACAGCTGAACTTACTTCTAAAATCTGGCTTCATGCCAGGGTGCAGAAGGCCTCTAGAGATAGAAAAGGTTGCTCCAGGAACATTGTGGAGCCAGAGCTAGGACCCAGGTGTGTGTGTGAGTCTGTCCTAGCCCATTTTTATTTTTGGCTGAGTGGATGGGCCAGGATCTGGGACACCAAGAGGCCCCTCCACCCATGGATTGTGCTTCTCGTGTGCCCACAGGGAGACTGTGCATGCAGAGCTACCTCTGGGAGCTCCTGAGCCAGGCATTTCAAACTCCGTCTCTGAGGTCTTCACAACACCTGACCTTGTGAGATCATAAGGGTCCCGATGGTTAAGAGAAGCTGGGAGAGGTTAAATAACTTCTGGACACTCACAAAATCAATAAGAGCCCTGGGCTTGACCTTGACAGTCAACAGAAGCCAAGTTGTGATGCCCTGTCAAACTGCTGCCCCATAATTCCCAAGGAGATGGCCGGAAGCATACCAAGGATAGAGGTGGCTGTGCTTTCCTAGAGCACTTGCCATGGTCAAAGTTGTTACCAGAAGAAAGGAGAAGGAAGAAGTGGTGTGTTTGGCTGCCCCACCTTTGCTAATCAGACACAGGCTCGCTCCCTTCAGACTGGGCCCACTGGGCCAGGCCCCAGCCACCTAGGAATCTGGAGAACCTCCAGCCCTACGAAGTGAGGCCAATATGCAGATGACACTTCTCCCCATCCCAGGAGGCCAGGCCTTATGAGCGAGACTTGTGGCCCCGGTACCCTCTCAGGGCCCAACATGGACCAAACCCTGAACTGAAGCCTGGCAACTTCTCCCTGATGGTCCCTCACAGCCAGCCACTTGAGCAAAGGAACTCTGTTCCCACAAGGTTTGTGAATCAAGGTCTCACTGTTCTCTAGAAAAGGCAAACTCTTTAAATAAATGTTCAAATATAGGCAGCATGGCTCGGCATTTCTGGCCACATCTACTTCCTGCCTATGGAGCTCTGTATGGCAGTGAACCCCAGCCTCTGGCACTAGCCAACAGCTCAGAGATCCCATCTGTAAAACTAAATTCAAATCAGTGGACTTACAAATGTTCTGGTGAATCCACACCCAGGTGTTGCTCTTTTCCGTTTGGTATACTGTGGTCAATAACAATAGTTTCTGTATTTGCTAGACAAAATCCATTGGACCTCATGATTTCTGAAAATAAAGCAATAAGGTAAACATTCAGGAAGGGTCAGGTTTTGAAGTTTGGAACGTATACCAATCTCCATACTTCCCCCTCCACCTACTGCCATCTCCCTGACCCATTAAGAGAATACTCTGTGCCCCAGCAGCCCATTCTGGAGCTCCGCCACACAGATTCAGAGACTGACACCAACCTCCACAGGAGCCACACCTGCTGACCCTAAGCAAGTGGAGAGCCATCTCTCACTCCCAGAGAGAGGCTGGTTGTCTGAGTACCCTCCCCATATGTCCTTCCTCGTGGGTTTAAAGCCGGGGCAGAAAGAACACTGAGCTTGCTCTTTCAGGTCCATCGCACACTGCTGGAGGTCTTCATATAGGTTTCCTGATCTTTCTAAGCAATCACCTGTGTCTGAGGTAGGATAACATCATCTACCACCCTGGGGTGCCACGAGGATCAAATGAGATCAGCGTGCATTTTAAAACAAATGGGTGACTTCGTTTTTTTACTTTATATAATTCTGTATATAAATTGATTTTTTTTTCAACAAGTAAAATTTTGACAATTTAAAAAGGCCAGCAAAGAAAACATCTTCACATGTCTATATTGGCTGTATGGTGTTAGCTTTTTGAGGACGCAGGTCTGGTATTTGTCATGTGCTAGAAGAGGTAGGAATGGGGATGCCTGAGGGTGTGGCAGCTGAAATAGTACAGGCTGGAGCTTGGACACTGCACCTCAGCCCAACAATGAGCTACACAATCTTGAGACTCAGTCATCTTCCCATTTAGGGCCTAATACAAGGAAACATGTAGCTCAAAATAGCCCTTCCTCTTTCCTGGCATGGCACAGACAATAAGAACACGCCTATTGCCCAATCTCATTGGGTATCTGATGCTATTGATTGAGAGATCGTTTTATTTTTTTCCTTACATCTCGCCATAATTTAGATTATTTTATTCCCATATATAGATTTGTTTTTTTTTATAAGTGAAATTGTAACTCCACGTTTATTTTTAATCTTTATAGGTATTTGGTTCTCAGTTCTCTGAATTTCTCTCCATATGAAGAGTATTAAGGAAAATATACAAAAATGAAGGAAGAAAAATAGAAGATTTCCTGCTCACTCCCACAGGATTTAAATGACTATTCATCAATCATATCTGCCAGGTAATTGCTAAAATTTCCACTTGACTTTCTGGAGAAATGACAGCTCTTGTTTCACTGGTTTTCTGCAACACCAGCTCAGTTAGTCACACTCCAAGTGACATCAGCACAGCTCCCTGCCCTCCTGGAGCCCACCTGCTTTCCCTGTTCTAGAACCAGCATGGACAGCCTGCAAGTCGTCAGAAAAAGCACCGAAAGCTAATGAAAAGTCGGTGCTTGGAACCGCTAGGGTCAACTACATTTCTAGGTGCAAGAAGAGTAAAAAGATGTTTACCAAAGTCTGAGTGACTCTGAAGATGAGTAAATCTTAACAAGAAAGATTAAGTTTCTTTCATCTTTCAATTTTAGACATATGGCAGCAGTAATAAATAATAATAATAATAATAATAATAATAAAGGAACCATTTTCTTTATTGCTTTAACTCTGATTCAAATCTGTCTTGAAGCATATAAAACCTCAAAATGACCTCAGTACAGTCGTCAGACAGTTCCCAGCCCCTTTCTCCCAACCTTTTACCAAGGGAATTTGGTGGGGGGAACCCTACAAGTGACAACAAATGTTAGTGCCTCAAAACATTTCTGAACCGTTATAAAGAGATACCTTGTATAGGAGCTTCCTATTCTTTCTTAAAGGTGAAATTCGGAGCTCTACAAAGTGGAATCTTTATCAGTCTCTGAAAACAGATCTGTAACAAATCATTCCTTGGTTGCCTATGCTAAGCCTTTGTGCACAGAAATGTGTTTTAATTTTTTGCAAGGCCATCTGGGCCCTTGAGGAAACTCTAGATCTGCTACTTATGCCTGGGGAGCAGGTTACTTCTTGCTCGGTTTCGTCGTCAGTAAAACAGGAACAACAGTATCCATCCCAAAAGGCACAGGTGTAGATTAAATGAGAGGGTATTTGTAAAGAATTTATCAAGTGTCTGGAGCTCGATAAATGGTCGTTATTACTATTGTTAATGTTTTCATATCTGTTGTGTTGTGCAAATGAAAAGGAAATATGATGATTACAGATAAATTATAGCATCTGAAATCTATCTTCGAATATACTTAAAATATGAATTTTTTAGAAATCAATTTAGTACCTACGGCAAAAATCACTGGTTGATTTAATAATTTTAATCACATATATGACTAATTCCATGAAAGAGTTCATTTTCAAGCTACGATTTTTTGTATTAACAATTTTTTCACATGAAGTAGAATCCTGCTTTGGCATTTCTTCTTTTTAAAAATGTTTTATTTTGAGCTAATTTGAGAATTACAGAAAAGTCGTAAAAACAATAAGAGTACTCACATAGCCATCACTAGTTTCTAATGCTAACATTTTAGGTAACTATGGTATAATGATCAAATTTAAGAAATTAACTAAACATCTTCCTCACTTGAGTTTCACTGGCTTTTCTACTGATGTCCTTTTTTGTTTTCTGTTCCAGATCCAATCTAGGATCCCTTGTTGCATCAAGTTGTTGTCTTAGTTTCCTATGACCTCTGACAATTAGTGCCTCAGTCTATTTTCACCTCTCATTACCACAACACTTTTGAAGAGGACTGATGAGTTATTTTATTGACTGTCCTTCAATTCGCCTGATGTTTCATGAACTTTGACTGAGGTGGTGCATTCCGGGCAGGAGTCATGCAGAGTGATGCTGTGTTCTCCTCTGCACATCATATCTGAGGGCGTGTGATGTCAACAGGCCTTACTCCTGGGACATCAGCCTGGATCACTTGGGTAAAGAGGTTTCTGCCACTTTCTCCAAAATAAGGTCACTATCTTTCTCTTGGTAGTTAAGAAATATCTTTGGGGAGATGCACTGAGAATCTGTAAATCCTATTTCTCCTCAAACTTTTGCCCACTAATCATAGCATCTACCAATGGATCTTTTCTGCAACAATTACTTCTGTGGTGTTTGCCTAGTGGTGATTTTCCTTTTTTTTTTTTTTAACTACAGCCATATTTTCATATGTCCTATATGCCATCAGTTCTTCAGTTCATTAATTGATATACTCCTTTTTTTTCAGCATTTAGTCTCGACCCTTACAGCATTCATAGTGTAGCTTTCCTCCCTTTCAAGTCCTCTCTCTCATTATATTTTCGACATACTCCAGCAACAGAACAAAACCTAAGGCAATGCCTTTTTATTAATTGGCTAACTGGGCTATCCCTGTACAGTGAAAAGTAAGGCTGAAGTTATACAGATAGCTGGTTAATAAAAAAATTATTATAATTCATTTCCAGGCCCCCCAAACTTGAATAATTCGATTTCTGTGACTGATATTTGATTAGTTCAACCCCCAGATCAAGGCTGAGGTTTACGTTTCCTTTAAGGCTGCACAGACACAGCTACACTGTGAAAAGGTAAATTTAAGTTTTATTATATTTTATAAGCATTTAGATTAACATGGGATGAAGAATGTTTAAGGTTGTATTGACCCAAACCATCACCGGAGAGACCACAGTGCTCCCTGACTGTCCTTGCTGTGGGTCCAGGACATCACTTAGTTGTCACACCAATAGCGCCTGGTGCCACCTAGTGGAGCCCATGACTACTACACAGTCTCAACATTTGAGAGAAGAAGCTGAGCATTCAGAGGCTGGATGCAAGTCATGAGTGTGAAGAGAAGCCTCTGACAGCCAGGGAGGCCAGTACCCCCTAAATGTCACATTAGTGGCATGAGAAGGCATTAAGAATCTGTGGGGAGAAGAGGGGTTGGAGTGAGTCATGGCAGGTCCAGGCGTTTTCACAAGTGAATGGAATTTAGCAGGATAGGAGTAGACAAGCAGGCTTTGTGTGAACAGAGAGGAGACGGCTATAACACACAGAAAGCCAAGGTAGGAGGAAGCTAAGGGTCTGCAATGGAGGGTTCTACGGTGACGAAATCAGAAAGCTAAAGTGAGCCAGACTCTGACGTGCCTAGAAGGATGAGGGGAGAGAGGCTTTATTGTGAGCTTAATTAAGGTTTTGAGAAAATTAAAGGGCCCAGGAACTCAGAGTTCTGGGATGACCGATGTCAGTGCCAGGGCGTATCCTGGGGAAAGGTGAGGCTGACAGAGAGAGATATGTGGATGTCCTCAGGGGTGCCAGTGATCTCCAGGTCCTGAGGCTCAGAGCCTGGGGATCCCCAGACCCAGCAACACATTAAATATGGGACCAAGACTGAATGACATGGCCTGCCCATGTGTGGACTAGTTCTTCAAGGAGACATCGGTGCTACTGCAATAATGGTTTCATTAAAAGGTATTTTTGAATTTACCATAGTTCGTTGTCTGACTGTACTTATTTCCTCACTCAGTGAATAATGAGAGCGCATCTTACATCCCATGGGACCATCCCCTCATGCCTGCATGCCTATATACCAACTTATCTTGGAAAGTATTCGCTCAGACACGGTGAGGTCCAGCTAGTCCAGGAGCAAAGAAGGAAAGGTTGGAAAGTTTCAAAGGGAGGATCCCAAGACTTGCTGCCCAGTGGATTTGAGCAGGAAGAAGAGAAAACTTCCTGGAGTCAGAGAATCTTAGCTCTGCAAGGGTGGGAGAGGAGCTCCCCCAGCCTGCCTCCTCCTGCACGGACACCTCAGACAGGCTCCCTGACTTGAGGCTTTTGGGGACAGACCTGCAATAGATGTTTACAAACTCCAATGTTAGGCAGCCCTATTTGTTGCAAAGTGTTCTATGATGAGCCAAAATTGGCAATAGTCACTTCCACCCACTGCTATGTCCCAGAGGTAGAGCATGCTGCACAGATAACTTAATTCTTGGCTGGCATAAGAACGTCAACATCCGTGCCTTCCTAGACCTGGATGCTGTGCCCCTAGTCATGGATACAAGGCCTCACTGAGGCCCATGTTCAGTCCTCGCAAAAAGACATGGAGAACCTATTTCAAACCTCAGCATGGGGCTTTACAGTTACTCCTGTTAAACTTCATCTCTACTCTCAGCCCTTTAGGATACACATAGTCATGCATTTCTTCAAGTCACTGATAAAGCCCAAGCCCAGACAGAGGGCTGGGGACGTTCCGGTTGTTGCACTCTAGATGATACTCAGAGGCAACTCCCCGCAGCTTGAGTCTGTCCTTCTCACACTCTGGAGCCCAACCTGAAGCAACAGTCCAGCTCCTGCTACCAACACAGGCCTTGAAAGGATTGTGCTGCTCTTTGCTCTCCCATTTGCTCAAAACAAGAAAGTAAAACAGAGACACCAGTTTTGAGACTCTTCCACTGTGTACTAAAGGACAGATGCTTGCCTCACTCCAGGTGACAGCATGCAAAATCCAACACGACTGACAATTAGTGTCCCAGAGGGCTCTCTGAGCCTATAAGACTAGGGTCCACAGATATCCAACAGGATAAATAACGGCCATTTTCACTCTCCTACAAAGGAAATTCTGGATACTAGGTGCCAGCTGAGGTGGGTTCCTGAACTCCTCTGTTCTTTCTAGAATGCACAGTAAGCTACTGTGGGTAGATATCAAAAGCAGCAGAGAGACAAATCCATTCTGCTCACACACAGTCATATCTAGAAGCACCTTTTCCATTCCAGGTCCCCAGAACTTGCCCACCCTGTCCACCACACCCAGCACACAATTAGAATTCTCATCCCTGCTGTGGTGCAGAACTCAACAAGGACACTTTTATACCAATGACATCTTCCCAATTTGTCCTTCTCTGTCTCCCCATCGCCATGACTAATTTCTTCTTAGGAACCAGCTCTAGGCTCAGATCCCCTCTCATTTCCTGACTCTTTCTCCATCAGCTCCCTTCTGAGTCCTTCTCCTCCTTCCCTCCTCTTCTTTCCTTCCTCCTCCATTCAGAAATGGAGTGCTAGATACAGCCTCCTTTCTTCTCTCCTTTCTACAGATCGAGATGTTCTGTAGGCTTTCACCTTTAGCTGAGCTGCATCTCCTCTTACATCTGCCTTCCCTCACTTTCCACCCAGCAGACTCCTGTAAGACCTCACTCAAATGCTATCTTTTAGGCCAAAACAAGTTGACTGCCTGTTGCCTGTGGAAGCCCAGTACCAGAGACCACCCGGGACAGAGCTCTTTTCCCTCCAGAATGCTCCTTAGCAGCCTTCACTAAAACAGTACTGCAAAAATAATAGTGTTCTAATGACACATACAATGCAGATCTTAGAAGGCTACCAAAAGGGGTGAAGTCAGCCTCCCCTTTCCTTTCTACCTGACTCGCAGGTGAGCTGACCAGCAGCTCTGCTCAGCTGATGATTTCCTCTTACTACTGCTGACTTTGCCTCTTTAGTTAAATTTTTAGTTAATTTATCAATGCTAGTGATATCTAAATTGTGTCCCCTTTGGTCTTTGATGCCCTAAAACCAAGAACCAAATTTAATGCCACATTATGCGAACTATCTTATTTTAGCAAGCTAGACTGTTGATTCCAGTAGTTTGCTTCAAATTGCCTCGTTAATGTTTTCATCATTATATTATTTCTTAAGTAAGTTCCAATTTGTATGCTAAATAACTCCCTTTGAAGTAGGGAGAGTGTATGTAAACTTAAAAAACAGCTTACATGAAGTTGTGGTTAACAGCCTCTCACCCACTATTATCAGCATTCTGTTGGACGGTCTTTCTGGATCCCAAGGGTGGAAGATGTGCCCAATCATGCAGGCAATGCACGGGGAGGATTTCTAGAAAACTCCACAGTCCACAGCAGCACTTTCCCTCCTGGCCTTCCCTGCAGCTCTTACCTGATATTTTCACTGGACTTTGAAAGCTGGGTTGAATTTTATGTACATTGTCATTTTTTAACACCTGATCCAGAGGAGATCTTTCAAAGAAGGTGAGCACGACTTCTGACCTAGAATACTAGGAAGAAATATGTTCATTACTAAAAATTAATCCTCTGCAAGGTGGCTCCATCTGATGCTAATGCCCCTGAGTTGTTCAGAGAGCCCGTGGGACTGAGTACACCAAAAAGGCGATCACTGAAGTTTTGTTTATTTATGGCCCCAGGTGGCTAAAATGCAAGGCCCCAGGATAGGTAGGATGTGCTTAATAGAAATAGCTAGTTTTTCTGAGTGCTTGGTTCCTGCCAGCTTTTTGCACACATCCCCCTTCATTTCTCAGTAAACTGTGAGCATGCGCTCCCTCCCCATCCACAGAGGAGGAAACAGAAGCTTATAACACCTAGGCGGTCTGCCCGACTCAAGACCAAGTTCTTAATCACTACTGCACACAAAGCTTGCAAACTTCGCTTAAAGGCCACCTGCCAATGTTAATGCTGACATTCCCTTTGGCTCTCACAGGCCCTCTTCTCAAATGACCTCAGTAAGACCAGTGTGTTTCTACAGAGGCAAGAAAGCGAACACCACCATGGTAGAGGGACCGTGTCCCTTCCTACTTAACACCTCCTTGGCCCCTCAATTCCACCTCTCCCTCTGGGAGAAAAACAGAGCTGCTGGAGCCCACAGAAGTCTCCCTTTCCCCGGTTATATCCATCCACCTCCCCAAGCCTGATACTTCCAACCACTGGGAGCAAGCAGGTTGGTTATCTAGAAGCTGGCAGGATGTGCCGAAGCCTCCCACCCGGCCTGGCCCTGATGACACTTACTTTACATGGCATGCTTATGACGGTCTTCAGCAGCTTCTCCACCTCATTGAGCCTGGTCTCTATATCATGAGCATCCTTTATGGCGACCAGTCCTAGAATTGAGACAGAAATGCCTAAAGTCAGAAAAACAGACCAGGAAATGTACTTCTAAATTAAATGCAGGCAGTAGGCATCCTATGATGAGGATGCCATCCCCCAGTGTCATCGTCCACCAAAGATGTCTGAGAATATCTGCTCAGTCTCACTCATGTACATACCTCCTTACCCTGAAACCCCTGCTCTATGTCTCATGTTAACTTTCAAAAGTCAATGATTTATATGTGTACTGGAGTGGACATTGCCCATTCAAAAGGAGAAGTCTGGCAGGCTGGAGACAGTGGAATGAGTAGAGCAGATTGGCATATGAGGGGACTATCCAAGACCCCTCTGAGCAGGATAGTCTGGTTCAGCTCCATAAATGCCCTGGACTCAGTCAGCGCTCAGCCGGTGCTCAGACAGGGACCACTCAGCCTCTGCCAGTGTGGTAGCTGTAGCCAGGGAAGTTTGCTCAAGATCCACCCACTCCCAAAATCACAAAGGAAAGACTCATTTTGCTGGCCACCATGACCTGATCACAGGGCCCATATAAATGTAGCCCATATTTAGACGAGTCATTTAAATGCAGGGTTTGGAAGGGAAAAATTCAGACCTCTACCCAGAGAAAAACAAAGTGGGCATGACTCATAGCACTCTTCAGGAATCTGTCTATCCTTGTTACAGTTACCAGAAGTCTCAAGTGGCTGTTAAAAAGTACAGTATTTTGTTTTTAAAATACTATAGCTTGCAGTACGGAGATTCGGGGTATGTTTCTGTCTCCCCATGCAGAGTGCAGAACACAAATCTTCCCATTATAGTTTCTATACACTGGCTTCCTATAGATGGGTAGAATTAGATTCCTTAGGAAACTGGCCTCTTCTCTGTACTTCCTATGACCTAGGATGACTGTCCCTGTGAGCTATGACCAAACCACAGGGACCGAAATCACAGAACTATTATCAGTTACTGAATCTAAGTTCTCCAGAAGTTCTGGTTCCATTTTGTTTTATAGAAGAAAAGTAGTTCATTTTTCAAGGCAACTCATTGACTGAGAGTCTGCCTAAGTGATAAAATTAATTTCCTAAACTACATGATTGAAATGAAGAGGTCCAGAACATATGGTGCTTAGACACCAGACATAGGGCGAGGGCATTTCTGAAAGCATGGGCTACAGCAGGGGGATCCTCCAAATGTCAGCTGGAGTCAAGGCCAGGAGTCATTCTCTTGACTTCCTAAGGCATAGGCCACTTTGGGTACCGGTGTCCTTGCTTGTTTCTGCCTACCCTCCTCAGCCACACTGGCCCAGATGGCCAGCTAGCAGCTGTCCAGGGAACAGGAGCCCCAGAAGTGGCAGGGTGGGCAGTGGCTTGCCCACTGGGAAACCCCAGGCCTCTATCACACAGCTCATGCACATACTTGAGCACACTGCCTAAGCTGTCACCACAAAAATGGACCAGGCCACCTCCTCTTCCTCTTCCCTAGGTTGCCACCACCACCCCACCACCCTGCATGGTGGGGAAAGTAGGGAGGAGAAGGAAGAAAATACCAGAGTGCCAGACTCTCGGGATGCCTCTTCAGACTCTGAATTCCTTGCACAGAATTTCAAACACACACACATACACACACACGCTGCACCAAAATGCTTTGATCTGCTTGCTACAGGGAATTCTACAGAAGGAAAGAGGGCCAGTGCAAAATCCTCTGAGAAGCTGTTTTGAAAGAGAGGACAATTATGTAAATCATTACCACAAAATGCTTCATTATTCCAAGAGAAGCGAAGCTATTATTATATTTCAACTTTTATTACAGTTAGAATACGAGTTTTAAATCAATCAAGTTTATGAGACAGTAATAGTATTTTATGTTCTGTGGTACATTTGTAGGAAGGTTAGCCTCTTGTATGGTGAGTACATACAGCAAATTTACACCCATTTTATAGGTTGTAAAGTACATTTTAATAATCTTAAATCAGTATAGAGGTTTATAATTCTTGTATCATGCATTAGGAACATGTTTTGTTACATCTAAGATGTAAGTAATGTTCAACCCATGGCTGAGTTAATAACTTTCAGGGGTAAGATTCAGGTAAATACATTCTGCTCTATACTGATCTTTTAAGGTGGCCAGATTTAGCAACTAAATCACGGGATGCCTAGTTAAAGATGAATTGCAGATAAACAATGAATAATGCAATAGGATGGATAGACTTCTAAAAAATTATTTGTTATTTATGTGGTGTTCTGTATTTTATCTGACAACCCTATCTTCTTGGTAACTCATTTTCTAGAATGAACTAGAGAAAGGCAAGAAGTATGTGGTCAGGCCTCTGGAAACAGTATCAGTGTTTTAACTCAGTGCACAGACCTACCCCGACCTGACCCCAGCCCACCTTACTGGCCATGTGCCCTGTGACTCCCCCACACCCTAACGCCAACCTCCAAGGAACAGGTTCATTCTATCCAAACACAACCCCTGACTCTCATGCAGCACTGCTGCTGGAGGAATCATTCCTGCTGACCTTACCCCACCTCCAGGCTCCTGTATGAGAAAATCCCACCCATCCCTTAAGGGAGCAGACATGCTCTCTGCTCTGTGAAGCCTTCCCCACACTAGAGAATGAGACTTGGTGTGCCTCTAGGCTCCCAGGGAACTCTCTCCTGACCTCTGCAGCATTCACTACGCTGCACTATAACTGCTCCTTCACCTACAAGTCTCCCCAAGCCCGCCCTGCAAACTTGAGGGGAGGAGGTACTTTTGGTTCATCTCACTTTTATCAGCAACCAGGACAGGGCCCGACACATGCACGGAATTCAATGTCTGCTAGCTGCTTATTGACTCAATAAAGTTGCCTAAGAGAGCACAAAAGTCAAGTATTACTTATCTCCTGTGAGTGTGCTCCATCTTGCTCGTGGGGTGGTAATTTAGTTAACACTTCTCCACATCACACACAGCCAGACAGCAGCCAGAACCAACTGGCCAGCCAGCACCAAGTCATGGGCACCACAGGAGAGCTGCCTGAAGAGGGCAAGGTGGCATTAAGTGTACCAAGCCATGGGCCATCCTCATTAGATTTTATTTGTGGAAGTGTGCAGAACCACATTGCTTCTTTTTTCCTGTCTTTCTGTTTCTGAATGGAAGTCAAATGGTACTCCTTGGGAACAGAATCATGCTTCAAAACAAAGGAAGGCGGAGGAAATTTAAATGGAGAAAAAAAAAAGATGCTGGAATCTCTCTCTGCTAGAAATGACAAATGATTTTTGTTTAAGCTCTGGGCTTTTAGCTGGGGACACTTTTTTTTTTTTTAAATCATTTACTCCCCCATCATGGCTTCCTGGGTAACAGTGACATTGGCAATCTGGATCAGCTTTCTTAAGGTGCTGTCCTCATTTCTCTGAGAAAATTTATGTGTGTGAATGACAACGAGCACTGGTCTATCCACCAGGAGGGGCCCCAGCTGATTAAAGGTGGATTTATGAAGTGATGGATTCAGTTGAACTTACCAAAACCCACCTAACAGCAGCAGACCTGGGCTAAATGATGCTGTGTCACCACCACCAGAGCTGGGAACACAGTGGTGAGGAGCACAGACTGGCAGGGCTGGCCCATAGTGGCTTCCTTGTTCTAGCAGAGCCCCAGATGAGGATGTGAAGGGGTCACCACCGTCCAAATGGCTTCCAACAGCCTGGTCCTCTTAAAACTCCAATGTTCACATCTCTGTCCTCTCCTGGACCCAGGAAATAACCCTACTTTAATTGTTTTAAGTATTTCCCATCAAATGAAGGGTACATTAAGTGTGTTAGAAAAATATTTTTAAAAGGCAAACAATCCCAAAACTACTCTCTGGGGCCACAGTTTAGAAATAAAATAATCTTCATTTTTAAATTTCGAATTGTTTCATGCTCACTGGGGTTCCTTCCTTCAGGTTTCTCAATTTCACAATTGGTGGAAACACCCAAAATTATTATAAATTCTAAAATGATACAGAGCTGAAAGGTAAAGTTGTGAGAAGAACCCATATTTGGGACACTGAACTATTTTTTAAGAACAGATAAGAACTATGAGCCCACTAAGTATTTCTACCCCAAACAAACTAATTATAGGCATTTGGGTTGCTTTCTAGCTTATCTGTTATATTCTGATCCTATTTTTCCTTTCTGAACCAATAGATTTGGCTTTTAATGGCTGGTACAGCCTTTTTCAAATATCAATTGTTTACAGTAAATAATTTTAAACTTTACTTTCCAAAATATGCTTAAATATAATAATTTAGTATTATACAAAATTTTGGATTTCATGTTCCAAATATTATCAATGGAATGAGGATTTTATGGAAATCTTGTTTAACTCAGTTTTACTATCTGAGATTATAATAATAAATACTGCAGGTGGGAAAATGGTTGTGAATTTGCACAGTTGAGCAGAGAAACTCAAACCTTTTGGTTACGAGACTGGCATTCCAGGAATGGCCAGCAGGGAGTGATAACACTCTACAGAAAACATGAGATTTAGCTCAGTGAAGACACAGGAAGGAACAATCCTCTACCAGGCACATTTAGCTTCCATCAGGAAGAAGATGTCTCAGCAGACTTCACAGTTCCTGGAAAATTTTCCAATTTCTTATAAAAGCATAATCACTAATGTAACCTCAATTTTTAAGATTTCATTATACACAATTTATGATGTGAAATTTTTATCCAGATTTAGCCCAAATCAGTTAAAAATTTGAAACTGAAAGATAACACAATTATACATAAATTTCAGTGTGCCAATTTTATATACATTTGAGGGCTAAAATCAGCCTAAAGCAGCCAGGGTGCCCTTTCCTTCTAAACTTGTTTAGCCTTGAAAATTGAGAATGCAGACGTGTTCTGTCACTTTCAGGATTAGCTTCTTTATGCAAACACAAACACCTGATTTATTCTTAGAAACCAAACTGAACATGCTGATATCAGCACAAAGATCCATCAGTGAGAGCAAACATAAACAAACCAGTTTCCTCATCTCAGAAACCTGAGTCCAAAGTCTCACTTTTTCAGGTTTGCACAGAACACCTCTGGGAATTGTCCCAGGCTTCCTCCAAGAATGGACCCTGGAGATCTGAACCTAACCTGAGTGCCTTCTACTGCTATAATTCTGGAAATAAAGACAAGCAGCTTCTTGGGTTAATTGGAAGGAAGACTATTCTTTCCAAAGTACATGAAGGACTGCGTGTTCATTGCCCAAATAACACAAGAGGAGACTGCACCATAGAGCCCCAGTGTAATTTTCTGTAAAGTGGACTTTCACATCCAGTCAACAGACCACGTGGGTGAGGCGAGGAATGCGGCATCATCTACATGAGAGATACATATTCTTTGAAGCAGGCGTCTCCAACCCCTGGGCCTCAGACCCATAAAGGTCCCGGGCCTGCGGGGGGGGCACAGCAGGAGGTGAGTGGCTAGCAAGCCTGTGAAGCTTCATCTGTATTTGCAACCGCTCCCCAGCGCTAGCATCGCCTCCTCAGCGCCACCTCAGATTACCAGACATTAGATTCTCATAGGAGCACTGGTCACTGGTGTCAAAATGGTTGACTTCATGGTTGCTTTCATGGTTGAGTGTAATACAAATTTTGAAAACAAAATACTTTACATTTTCTAGGAAATATTTTTAGGCTTATTTCCTAAGTACCTATTTTCTGAATAGGTAGCCAACATTTAAGAAATGGAGAGTAAGACATGATGAGCTAGAGAACATAATGGAGTTGGTTAATCTTTGCATATTTAAGCATCCCAATGGAAGTCTCAACTCTCTTGAAACCTGAGGCCTACTCTGCATCTCCTGTGCTACCATCTGCAAGGTATCATGCAGCATTTATGAAAGGATAAGAAACCTGTCTGTCCCTCGCTCCCATCTGCTACACTCAAAGTGGTGTCTGGGTGGTTCACCCTTTGCGCAATCGCTGCCCTGGCTCAGTGATGCTCGCACCCGACTGTAAGAGTTTAGAATGCTGATTAAGTTCTCCTTCCCATCTTTCCAAGAACGAAAAGCAGGGCAGAGACAGTAGGAAGAGGAGAAGGAAGAGGCAGAGACAAAACACTTTCTAGGGCCCGAAAAGGGGTTGAGAGATGTTCTTTTTTCCTCTGCTTCTTCCTGCACATGTGAGATACTCCCTTGAGTGAATGTTATTTTATCACTTGATTCACTTAGCCAGTCTGTCTTAAAATATCGAAGTATTTAGGGAACACCTCCCCATTCTAGGCTCTCAAAAGAGGAAGCAGTTATCACCCACTCCTGCCAAAGACTGCCTGTGCTTCTGCTCCATGCCAGCCACCCTCCCAGGCATGGGAGGTACTGGGGCCAACAAGCTGGGCAGGACCCCTGCCTCCCCAGTGCTTTCATGTTAGCCAGGAGGATGGATGTGAGGTGAACATTGGCCAGAGTGAGCGGGGTGTCACCAGGGAAGATAGGAAATCTCACAGCAGGAGACCCACCTTCTCAGAGTAGGAGGCCTGAAGGTGAGCAAGAGCGGGAACAGAACAGGGCATGGGATCAGGAAATGTGGAGGCCCTAAGGAGCCCGGAAGGTAAAATAGGGGCGGGGAGGGCTGAGACAAGCGGCGCCTTACAAACCACGTGAAGGGGTTTGCCCATGGCAAAGGGCAGCCATGACTTCCCATGAAGTCTCTGGCCACAAGAACTAGGCCCAGATAGCAAATGGTAATATGCACAACAGCCCTGGGTATTCCACAGTAATCTGTCCCTTGTGAAACTGCTCCCTGGAGCACAGTCCCTGGGCCTGAGCCACACCAAGCACCAAATCTTAGTCTCTGGCCCAGCAAAGCCACAGGCCTGGTCTGCAGGGGCCTCACTGAGATGATGGAGGGGATCCCTTTGCGGGTTCTTTCTTTGGCCCAGACAGGGGCTATCACTGTCCCTGCCTCTCCAGGACAGAAGGACAGAGGGCCACACCTGGAGAAGGTGCTGTCAGGAGCAGTGGGCAGGGCACTGGTACCCGCATTCGCCATCTGGATGATTTTCGCTGAAGACACACTGTATCAGATAGCAAAGGGCAAAAGCTCCAGGGCCACATGTTCCTAAGTCTAAAGCCAACTGCTATGTGTCCAGCATGGTGCTGTGTGCTCTGTGGATGTCACAACAACCCCACCGTGCCGGTATCGTTGCTGACTTTTTATCAATCATGAATCCAGGGCTTGAAGGAATAAGCAGGTTGCCTGAAGTCTCTAGGCAAGTGGCAGGTGATAGAGCCAGAATCTGAAACCCCACCTTTCTGGTTCCAAAGCCAGTACTTTCAGCCACTTTGCCTGAACCCCTCCCACCATGACCTTGTGTCCACAGGTAGGACATCTAATCTTGCAGGGGTCTCGATTTTCTCACTAGGCAAACAGGGCGGGTTTCTGGTGGGATTAAAGATATAGTTTGTAAAAGTTTTAATTACACGTTCATTCCTTCCCTCCTCCCTCTGTCCAACTGATGCTCAGCGTGTTTTCCCCACTGATTCTAAGTTACATATCAGCAAAGGATGATTAAGGTGTCTTGTTCTTAAAACAAACATGAAGTAAAACTTGCCAGTGTAAGTTAGGAAAAGAGCTCTGTGGTTGTATCCACTGTCATGACTCAGTTTAGGGGGTGAGGTAAGGAGGAGGATGGATTGAAGGTGTCTGTTTGGAGAGTAACATCCCAGCAAGTGAGTGTGTGCTCCCACATGACACCTGCATTTCAGGGAGGCCAAAGCTGGACCAGAAAAGAATGGAGAGCAGACCCTTTGCCTCTGCTTCCTCGCTGCCCTCCCACCAAGGACGAGATCCGATCAAAGGGTCCTGGGGAGCTTCTTGGGCCTGTCCTGAGATAAGGGGACAACTTTTTTAGTGGTGACAACCAAAAGTGGCCAGTGGATGTCTACCATCACCCAAGAAAGTAAAAGTGAACAAAAATACCAATAAAAAAGGGATTTCAGTGGGACATGAATGCCAACCACTCACTGATAACGATGATGTATTGTCCTATTGACTGTCTCCACTGCCCAGAGTCCAGCACTTCCTAGGACGCCCCACCCAGAGGAGGCCATTGCCTGGGGCATTTGTTACTGGTACCATGAGGGGTAAAATGCATATTGGGTTCATAATTCACTACGAGCTTCTTCTTAGCCTCCCGAATCCCCTGAGCATTATGCAACTCCAAGCTGAGCTTTATCCACAAGTGGCAAAACGATCAAATGCCTAACCTTCTATTAGTTTTGTGTGGCACAATCACCTTAAACTGGCACTTGAATCTTTCCTTACCTTGACTGTTCACAATGCAGAAATAACTTTCACCTTTTGGAAAAGTGTTCACAAAAACAGAAAGCAGAGAAACATGAGCCCTAGACTTGTTTTAAAAAGGAAAGGGAACCCATTTTCCTGGGGGCCAGCCTGAGGGTGGCCCAGGATGCTACCAGTGGGTGCATGATGCTGTTTGATCTAGAAGCGGAACCAAGTTTCCCCTTTGAAACTTGGTGGAAAGTACCAGGACCTAGATGCCCACTAACGAACCACCTGTGTATACTTCTGGCTGGCTCCTTCTCTAGCTAAGAGGTTAGCTCAGGTCACCTGGGGCCCATGGCACAATCTGAAATGGGATGCGATCACAGGACCACAAACCAAACTCAGCCATGTAACCACTTACAGAGAAAGGAAAAAATACTAGGAGCACTGGAACAAGGAAGCCACAATGAAGTCTGGGCAGCAAGAGGGTACAGATTTGAGAAAGAGAGATAAAACAGAAGGGGGAGAGAGAAAGCAGGTTACATGGATGGTCCTGCACCTGACTGGCCTGGCAGAGCATGCTGCCCATGCTGCCCTCGGGGCCTGGGAAAAGCACCCAGTCTGGGAGCTCTATATGTGGAAGAGATTCAAAATAGGTCTGTCAATCAGAAAGGATATCCCAAATCCCCCAGAAAAATAAAAACTGCCCCTGTTAGGAGGGGCAGGATACCCTAAAGTGAAGCTATGCATGAGGGTGGGGGCTGTGTCAAAAGTGAGGGGCAGGCTCACCCAAGAACCCAACAGGCTGGGCAGGGATTGGGCTTTGTGTCCCTGATCTGCCGCCCAGGACCCATGTGGCCTCCACTCTTTTTTCAGCCACTTTCACTAAGAAAGTAAACTTGGTGGCTCTGCAGTTCGCCCCTGTGTCAGGACCCCTGCTGGTTCAGAGGTAGCACAGAGTTTCTCCCCACTTCTGCCCCTGTGAGAATAAGTGGCCAGGCTCAGGGCCTGGCAGCAAAGTACATGCCTTGCTAGAGCTATCAGAGCTGTGAGAGTCTAGTGAGCGTATCTGTGTCCACACCTTCCCAGTATTAGCCTGGATGCCTTAACTTCCATTTCTCAGGTCTCAAATCTAAGAATAGACAGTCTACAAAAGCTCAGGGAGATTAATGTCCTCAGTGATACAGGTGAGCACAGATGTGTGCACTTGCACCACACAGGCTCTCCATGGCAGGCCTTATTTGGAGAAAATACTAAAATACTGCATCCAAAGCTGGACCCCTACACCAGCATCTCCTGCAGGCTTGCCATCTCAGTGAATGACAATTATACTTCTCAGGCTTAAAGCTCTGCTGTCAGCCCTAATACTCCTTTACACCCGACATCTGGTCTCTCAGTCAATGCTGTGCCTCTCCCTTCCAGACATATCAGTGCTTGACCACTTCCCACACCTACTCTGCTATCCCTGGCACAACGCCCCAGTAGTTCTCTCCAGTCTCCCAGCCTTGCCTAGTCTTTCTCAGCACAGCAGCTGGGGTGCATGTCAGATTAAGTCATTCCTTCGCTCAAAACTCTCCACTTCTGAATAGAAGCCCAAATCTGAGCATGATCTGCCCACTCCCTGCCTCCCTGATCTCCTATTACGCTCCGCGTCTTTCTTTCCACTTAACCACAATGGCCTCCTCACTACTCAAAGCCACCAGGCACGCGCAGGCCTCAGGGCTTTTGCACGTGTTCTTGCCCATGCCTGGAATGCTTTTTCCTCCCCAGGTATTGACCTGGATTGCTCCATCCATTCCTTTGGGTCTCTACTCAAAGCTCACTTCCTTTGAGACCTTCTCAATTACCCTACCTGAAAGTTAATCCCTCCCCTCCCAAGTTATAGCCCCTTTCCTTGCTCACTTTTCCTTCTAAACATTTATCACTAACATATTTATTTATTTATCTTGTTTTTTATTGGATTTCTCCCATAATATATGAATCATGAGGGTGGGAAACTTTTTGTCTATTTTGTTCACTGCTGTGTCCCTAGCACCTAGGATGATGCCTGGCACATGGTAGGCATTCAGCAGATACTTGCTGAATGAATGAACGAATGAATGAATGAATGAATATAAAACAAAAATGGTAATTCTACAGTAATCAGGAATCAAAGATCACCTGACTACTTTGGAACTAGAATCTGTTGCCGCAGTGGTGACCAGGTCAGCTCAGACTTCAAAAGGCCTAAAATAAGCGCTATATAAAAGGATCAAAATAATCTAAGAGTCCCAAACAATGGGGAAATTCTGCATGTTTATGTTTTAAAATGTAAACCTTGACAGATGTGAGAGATGTAATAGGCAGGAGACCTTGGTCTCAGGTCAGGAAACACTGAACCACATTAAGTATTGCATAGAGGGGATTTCAATTACAGACTCAGTATCTCTGGTGTCGGAGCATGGAAAAAGCGAAAAGGGACACCTTGGTCACCCAGAGCTAATAACCAACAGGAAGTATCCATCTTTGTCCCTTCAAGTTAGGGCATAAGAAAGAAACGGGTGGCTACATCAGACTCAGATGAAGAAGAGGACAAGTCAAGAGACCAAGATTCCAAGGAGAAAAGATGGAGAACAGAAGCAGGACAAGTCCTGAGGCTAGACTCGCCTAAACAGAAGGCCAGGAAGGTAAGCTAGTGAGCACTGTGCCTCAACTCCATGCAGCGGTTTAAGTATCTCTGCACATGTGTCACCATGCAGCATACAAGGCCCACTGACAGTCGTCCAAGCCTAACATCAGTGTATGTGCAGAAGGGAGAAAAATCGTCTTCTCTCCCCTCTGCAGAATAAATATCTCCCCCATTACAATACTTGAGGGATTAATAGAAAGTGCCCTGCATCCCTTCAACTGTATGCAGATTCAAAGTAAATAGGGGTCAAGGCTTTCACACCCTCTGAGGGTGTTCAATCGTACATTTACAAGAGCTACCAGCATGCTGCCAACAAGAGCTCTGAAATCCAGATTTCCTCACAAAGACTTTTAATGAAACTAGAGAACACAAAACTAACCCAGACAATAAATATTTCAATAAATTTAAACCAAGGAAATCTGATGGGAAATTATACTGAAAAAAAAAACAACTGGTATTTCCAATACAACACACACATCTCGTTGCCTTTTGTATTGTTTGTATATCCAGGCAATCTTTTTATGCAAATAATAAACCTGCATGGAAATAAGGTGGATTCTTCTTTTGCATTACTGTGATGTATTTTACTAGCAAATGATCTTCCTTTCCTGAGAAAGGAAAAGGACTTTCCTTGGATTGTATAACAAAACTCAGGTAGTGGGGGTGGGGAAGGACCAGCCTGCCTCCATGCAGAGAATCAAGGTCTAGATGGAGAATTAAGGTCACACCTCCTCTGGTCCCAGGCCTCCATTTCCCCTCCAGGAAGCACTGAGCCTGCCCTTGCAGTCCAGCCAAAGGTGCCAACAGTTCCATCGTGGGCCATTTATAAAGTCCCTTACACCCAGCTACTGGTCCTTATTTACACCATCCCTGCTGCCCCTACCACTACCACCATGTCTAATACCCAGTTCGAATTTTTCTCCTTTTTAGATAATTGAAAGCAGCTATCATATCCCTTCTGAGTCTTTTCTCCCCAGTGATCACCTTCTTCCTAAACCTTTCTTCACTTGAGGTGGTCCACACTTCAGAGGTACTCTCTGTGTGTCTACAGCTCAGAAACCCAGAAATGACCTAGCACGAATCGAATGAGCACAGAAGCAACAGAGCCAGGGGCATGTGCAAGGTGAGTCAAGTGCCTCAAAATTACCTCCATTCTGCTCCAGGTAATACTTTTCACTTCCAAGTCTTGAGGTGGCTAAAGCCATACCCTTCCTCCCCACCCACCATCTACAAGTCTCACCAGAAGCAGCTGATACTGAGGGGAACAACGAGCATTAACAGAGGGCTTACTGGTGCTAGACACTCTATTCTGCATTTTAATCCTCACATACACAAAAAGTAGGCAATAGGTACTATGTTATAGGGGAGGAGCCAAATGGGGTACCGGGGGTAACAGCTGAGCTGAACCACCTAACCAGAGTGAGACCTGGAGGGCAGAGGGGAAGGCAGGGCTCTGGCAGCTCTAAGGGCCTCCAATTTGTTTGTAGCCCCTAAGGGCTCCAATTTGTTTATGGCCCGCCTTGTTTTAGAAAGGATGTAAGTCATTGAATAAACTGCTGTTCTTTCAATTAAGCTTTCTTGACTTGGGCATTCACTTGCCAAATTAAAAAAATATAATAACATATACATCCAGATAGCAAATCCAAAGAACACTGCTGCCATGCTTGAAATAATACTAAACTTATATCCAGAATGGCTACAGATGTGAGAATCTGGGAAGCAAAGAGAAGCCTGAAAGGCAGGCTGTCTCACTTGGGGCTTTCAAATTTGCTGGCTTTGGGAACCTTTCCAAACGATGTGTCTGCCAGAGGATGTGTCATGGGAACTGAGCTAATGATCCATATAATTCACAGTCTAGGGTGGGGGGCTATCACCAGGCGTAGGTAGAGGTTAAGACCTCAGGCAGACCTGCAGCTAAGGAGACTTGTTCTATCTAGCTCACAGTGAACTTCAGTAAATGCCCCCAAAGGGGCCACCAGGTCTCTGCTTAGAGAACAGAAAGGAAGGCTTCTGGGCGATATGTCACCAAGCTGCAGGTGATCACACAGTGAGAACAAGGGGAGGGGGATTTCACAGAAGCCCTACAGACTTCCCTGGCCCCTTCTCTCTCCCGCAGCATTTCTTCTCATCTCAACTTTAGCCTCTCCTGCACTTTCTTCCCTCTTCCAACCTCCTCTCTACTTGGCCCCCAAAGGGCAGTCCTGGGGTGGGCGTCAGCCAGGCAGTAGAAAATAGGAAGCCACAGCAGTTCTCTGAAAACGCGAGTCCCCACAAATTAGGACGAGTCACAAGGCCGGGAAGGAGGCCACCGCAGTTAATCAAACCCGAATGTGGATCCACCCCTGGGGTGGAAAATGAAGTTTTCCCCTGCAGCTGCCCATGGGGCGGCCCCTCCCAAGCAGTGACAGAAGGCTGCGTGGCACCTCGCACTCAGGCTCCTCTGTCACTAGAGAAAAGGCGCGGCCCTACCCAGGGGAGAACTCTGAGGGGTGGCTGCCAGACAGGACGTGAACCCCAACTGGACACTGTCGTCAACTCGTCATAAACGTTTCTCTAGCCCCCTACTACTCCTGTCAGGGCGAGCCAGAGGGTTGCAGTCAACCCTCCCTAGGGTGAGGAGGGAGGCGGCCGCCACTCCGGAGCACGGGCTGAGGCTGAGTGTCCTGGGACCCACCCCGACATTGGCCGCTGCACTGGTACTGGTCGGTGACTCGCCCTCGGAGACGGTCAGGGCAGCCCAACTGCTGAGCTCGGCTGGGAATGCCTCGGGGCTCCATAGGCCGACTCCCCGGCCTCTGACCACAGGCGCCCAGGGCGCCCTTCATTTGAGGGCGGAAGGTCGAAGTGTCCCTTGTCCACAGCCGGTGACGAAGGGAAAAGCCGCAATATCGGTTTAAGTAACTTCCCTCTGCCTTTCCCTCCTCCCTTAACTGCACTTTAAAACGACCCCGCAATCACGTTTACTCCAACACCCCCATCCAAGGCGGCCCCCGCACCTTGGCGCAGCGGCGCGCGCGCCAGCTCGGGCCGGTCCTCAGGGAAGGCGTCGCGGAGGCGCTGCCACAGGCGGCCCAGGTCGGCGAAGCTGCGGTGCAGGTAAAGCACGCTGCGGTCCGACCACTCGGTGCGGATCTCGAAGAACTCCTCCTCGTCCCCGCGCCGGCTGACGATGAGCCTGCGGATGCCGTTCACCCAGCAGCCACGCACGAACATGTTCACGAGCGAGGTGCCCTCAAACACCGCCGAGGCCATGCCGCGGGCCGCGCATGCCCCCGCCGCCGGGGCGCCCTCGGCCCCCGCCGCCCGCCGGCAGAAGGCGCGTCCGCGCCGGCCCGGGTCGGGGTCTGCCTGGTGTCAGCCTGGGAGCGGGGTCCGTCGGAGGTCCGTCCCGGATCCGCCCCCCGCCTCAGCGCACTCCCGAAACTGCGCAGCGAGAGTCT